>NC_083342.1:120644812-121244812 GCF_019175385.1 Lycium barbarum
TTTCCGGGGGTGGTGGTGTCCATTATCAGCTCATTCGTTGAAGACTATCAAGTGTCTTTGTAAAGCGGGAAAATAGCTTCCTACAAATGAATTACTATAATTATGGTAATTTTTCAGAATCTTGAATGGTTATTATGTAACAAAATGGTCCTGAAGACTAGATTCTACTCCTACATATTGATGTTTTCATGCTAGTAGTGAAACATCATTTGCTAGTGATCGAGCAGCCAGCACAAATGGGATATCTGCTAACAAGTAACAATGTATTCATATAGGTAATAGCTTTATGACCAATCATTTACCAAGAATAAATTTTTAAGATACTTTTGTAGGTAGAGTATTAAGAAAGAACAGTCTAAATTGTCCAAGGGCAGTAGTTTCGCGCTTTTTGGGCAGTAGTTTCGCGCTTTTTGTTGCTATATATGTAGTACTACTACTAGTATGTAGCAAGGGTGTGAAATCTGGTAACTGCCATAACAAATAAAGTATAGGTGTGGAGTTTGTACGTCAAGAGTTTAGAAGAACCAAAGTCAAGTCGTTTCAGAAACAATTAGATTTGCAAACATGACTTGATGGATCCTAGATCAAATCTCTCATCGCGCAATCGTAGTAAACGTCGAGCATTTCTCTTTCTAAATGTACCTTCCATTTTTCGTTTCTCATTGTGCCATTGTCACCGACCTGCAAATGCTTTCTAATAAGTCTGTTAAATTTTACGGTACAGGACCTATTTGCACAATTAGTTTAAAATTTATATATTATTCTATATAACAAGAATCTATATATAATATAAACTAGACATGGACAAGATGATGTGACACATCTCTATGGCCTAGGCCCTAGAATACAGTTTATCTTTTTTTGCCTTTTTTTTTTAATTTTCTCTTGATATATGTTTTTCAATGTGTGAATAATAATATCTGATTAATCCTACAAGAACTGCGATGCTTTTATTTTTCTATTTCAATTTTTCACGTGTAACTTTCCTTAGACATGTTTTTGTTGTATGAATGTGTGTCTATTTATCTCTTTTCAGTTGGCTAGGTTCTAAAAGAGAAATTGATGAATTTAGTTTTGACTGCGCGAAGCGCGGTTAGATTAATTAGATCAGCGGTGCCGCTGGGTCGATGTCAAGGCCTTGGCCTTGCCTTACTAGTATGCCCCTATGGCATGTTTCATATGTTGGGTCTTTGTCTACACGCACACCTGGGGTTGGCTATGGACATGACAGTCCCTCGCTTGGCGCTGAGCGTTGCTGGTGCGCGCACAGTCCAATCCTCAAGCTTAACATTGGCATGGTGCCTGTGCACGTGGCCGGTGCAATGCCCTAGTAGGGCAATTCTTAAATCCTTGACCTTTGTCATGTGTGTCCTTTGTAGTATGCCTATGGTGAGGCATTGCTAAACATAGCCCTCGCGACATACTTCCGTCCTGCATGGTGCAGCGTCGCCCTATGACTGCACGTCTAGGCCAATGGACCCTTGCTCGCGAGGCTGAACCTAAGCCAAGCTCACAAGTCAACACACAAGACTCTTAGGAGAGGTGCCTCGAGTGTTCAATCGGCACGGAGGACTTTCTCATTCTCAAGGATAGCCTGCAAGGCATAGTCGGTCCATACGTCAAGCCTCCGGCCCTCGTTGGGCGCTCAACGCTGCCTGTGGCCGAGCGCCGCCGATAGAGTTGCGTAACTCGTATGGGTACCTAGGACCCTTTGGGGATGCCTAGGCAGGCCTTTGAGGTTGGCCCTCAAGGTCGCTCACTTGGTGCAGCTTGATGGTGGCATGCACGGGGGAGGTTGGCTGAGCTGAGACACATGTGCCCCACTTATATATGCTTTAAAGAAATAAACCTAAGTTTTAGCATTGGACATGATTCTGCCTGAAAATCACAATGGGCCTTTCTCAATGATTTGAACTCCAAATGAGGCGCCGTCTGTTCCTAACTTTTTCTCTTGACTTCCTTCACTCCTCCATGAAGTTTCATCTCATCCCTATGCTCGTGGAATGAGATATAGCCTTTAGAAGCTTTGACACTGACACTGCTTCTTGGCAAAGCTTTGACACTGACACTGCTTCTTGGCAAAGTCAAGCCGTTAGGTAAATGACATTTAAATGATGTCAAACTTGGTAAGCACATTCAATAACATCCTAGGAAGGGTGTGTTCACCCTGAAATCCCAAGATTCTATCCATAGCTCGGAAATGCTCGGGACTAACACTCAAGCTCGCACGGGGCCGCTTGTCCGTCGACGACTTGTGGGCTCATCCCAGATCCTTGCTAAACTTCCTTGCTACTCTTAGGATATGCAATGCAACATATCTAAGATGATTGTAGATTCTTATCCGTCAGAGCCCATGTCGGTGCACGTTGCCCGCACGGCTGACACTGCCTGTGCGGCTGGCATTGCTTGCGTGGCTGGCACTGCCTGCCTGGCTGACACTCCTTTGGCCCGCTCGGGGCGCGCAGGGGTTATAGGCACCAAGGCACAATGAAGGCAACCCGTAACCTAGTAAACTTTTTAATATAATGTTTACTCCAACTTAAATCTCCTCATGTATAAATATTAGCTAACTTGGTTAATACATTGGTTTACTCGGTTTTTATTGGTAATAAATAAAATGCACATAAATTTAACTAGTTGTTCATTTTTGGAGTACCTATTTATTAAATGATCCCTTTTATTTCTGTTACAACTGATGAGCCTTTTGGACTACAGTTAGAAATTTCTTTTGAACATATGAAAGATCTTATGAAAGAATATTAATCACAGTTCAAAATTTGTAAATTATTGTAGACACTAGTCAATAATATGATATATTTCGTCCTTGAGGTTGTGAAATATATGATCAAATAGCAAACCTGATTTAAAGTTGTATTGGACGGCTTGAACAGGTCAGGTCATGGTATATTTGCGTAAATACGTTTTTTGTACGGATTGTTCTTCAAAGACATTGGTCTTTAATTTTTGGCCTTCGCTTAAAAAATTGATCGAAAATACCCTGAGATTCCGGATTCAAATCCCGCTCAATCAAAATTTTAAAAAAAATTGCAAGGCAGAGTTCTTTCAATTTTTTTAAATTTTTTTAACTGAGTGTGATTCGAACCCGAAACTCAAAATTTTTTAGGAGAAGGACAAAATTAAAGACCAGCAATTTGAGGGACAAAAGTTAAAGACTACCCCCAAATAAGCTCAATCGTGCAAATTGATACTGCGCGGATTCTTTAAGCCCATTCCAATGTAACGACATGGGCTGGTCGGATCTCTCATAACCCGACTTGTTCAAGTCGCAGTATCCAAATTCCACATCCTCATAGCTGATACTGCTTGTGCTCAAAATCTCTTCCTTTCAAGCTTCCGTTTGAAAGAGACTAGAAAAAATCAAAATTCAACTGTGCAAAAAATTATGGCCACTTGCTTACGGTTGCCTATGGCATCCTCAATTCCATGTTCTTCATCTTCATCGATGCCACTAAAACATCGTAGTTTTAACATTCGCTGTGCAGCCAATAGTTCGAAAATTCCCATGCCACCTATAAACCCTAAGGATCCATTTCTAAGTAAGCTTGCATCTGTTGCTGCAAATAATCCAGATGCACTCTTCTCGAGACCTCAAAATTCTGATATGCCGCCTTTTTTGGACATTTATGACTCACCTAAGCTCATGGCTACTCCTGCTCAGGTATATAGTTGAGTTTTTATTGTACCAGATGATTAATTGTTAGTCCTCTGTCCTATTTGTTGGCAATGTAGTGAAATAGTCTTCCTTGACCACATTTTTTTCAAATATTTTTGTTAACTATAGAAGATGTGGTGCACTCAAGGGTGTGACCTAGTGGTCAATGAAGGGGGTTGGGAATTATCAGGTCTCAGGTTCAAATTCCAGTGGATACAAAAACGCTACTCCCTCCGTCCCAATTTATATGAGGGTGTTTGACTTGACACGGAGTTTAAGAATGAAAGGGAAACTTTTGAAACTTATAGTCCAAAATAAGTCATAGATATATGTGTGGTTAGAAAGCATTTAATTAAGGGTAGTATGAGAAGTTTAAAGTTAAATTGCCACTAAATAGAAATATGTCATTCTCTTGGGATTGACCAAAAAGGAAAGAGTGTCACATAAATTGAGACGGAGGGAGCAGGTGATTTCTTTCCATCTGTTCTAGCCTTGGTGGACAGAGTTACTTGGGACTTATTGCTGGTGCGGGGTGGTAGGTATCCCGTGCAATTAGTCTAGGTGAGCAAAAGCTGGCTTGGACACCACAGTTATTACAAAAAAAGAAAAACTATAGAAGATGGCGCATCTCACGGGTTCTAACTGTACTGTAGATAAAAGCCTAATATCTAAGTGGAGAAGGATAGAAGAGTGTCCAACCATGCGCCACGGACCCTTTGGGGATTTCTCAGCTATCAAAAACTAAGGAGGAAATCTGTCAATTAGAGTACTCTGCACTTTATTATGTATTTCATAAACATGTAATTTTTTTCTTCTAAAGAATAAGAAATCTATGTCTAGATTCAGACAAGAATTGGCTGTGTTGACACTTGACAGAAGAATTTTTTATTTTTATCCATATGTTGTAGATTTTATTGGTGAATGTTTTAGAAAGAAACTGCTAGGTTGCTTATGTAGTTGGGATTCTGCTCTGAGACTGAATTCATTTGGTATGCCTTCTTCATTTCTTTTTAAGCTTTGGGATGATTTTGTTCTCCAACTTTTTAGTGTTATTAATTATATGTAAGCAAGTAGTCAAGTTTCTGGAAGCCTTTTGTGTTTAGTTTTTATTATGTTCTGATTGGTATTGTTTGGTCTGTGTTTTTGCTATGTGAATCAGGTGGAGAGATCAGTATCATACAATGAGCACAGGCCGAGGAGACCTCCACCAGACTTACCCTCTTTGTTGCTCCATGGTAGAATAATTTATATTGGCATGCCGGTATGCCATTTTCTTCTTCGTCATAATCAGATATTTTCCCAGTTACCCTGTGCTTATTAGTGATTTTTGCAACGTTTTGGCATAAGCAGGTATTTGTAATTAAAGGCTAACATTCAACTCGTTTCTACTTCCTTTGACCATCTTATTTTAGTTGGTTCTTGTGCTTTAATGCCTTGTTGTTGCTCAAACTATATACTTTCCCTGGTAAATTTTGCTGCCCTTCCACCCTTTCTCCTCACAGAAATCACATTCTTATAAACAATTATATAAATAAAGTCTCAGGTTCAAATCTCAGTAGAGGCAAAAACAATGATTTCTTCCCTTCTGTCCTAGTTGTTTGAAATCTAAAGGCTTAGTGAATCAGACGCTTCTTTGAGATGCTTGTATGGGACACTGTCGTCCCAGCATGTATAACATAGCTGTTAGATCTTCAAAGAAACTAAGTACTTTGTTTCTCCAGTGCAACCTTTCTGCATTAGTTGGGTATCTCCTGTTTGTACTGTTCCATTTTATTAACAAGGTTCTCATGCCCTATCTGCAGCCCCCAGCCCCCTTCCAAAAGAAAAGAAAAATGTGAGACGGATCTGCTACTTTAGAATACTTTACTTACATTTGTCCCATTCAACTATCCTATTTTCCTTGTTGGATTAAGCAAGATGTCTTTATTTTTCTTAAAGAGAAACAAAGTCCTGCATTCCTTTGACTATTCTGAAAAAACAACAGGCCTAAGGAAAAGGTCACAGGACCCTTATAATTATACTACAAAATATTAATTCATCAAAAGTTGACTTCATTCCACTTTGAGGATAATGCTAACATTCCCCATTGATATGTGCACTATATTTGTCATCATAGGTTCATTGCTGTAATTCTGGTGACAGGGATGATCATGATTATTGGGTTTACATCAGAAACTATGTTGTGAAAGAAACATAAACCATGTAAAAGATGATTTATTGTTATTTAATCAAGGCAACATGCCCAAATGTTTTTTGATCATACCATGTCAATGTATGTGTCTTTATTTGTTTACTTGGCTTGGAGGTACAAATGACCATCTATCTTAATTTGGTGTGCTAAAATTTTGTAGTAGGCTTAACTAGCAAAGGTCTATGTGCCTTTATAGCTGGTAAACTTTCTAAAATGGAGAAGTCAAATACAACAACAACAACATACCCAGTTGAATCCCACAGTGTGGGGTCTGGGGAGGGTTAAATGTACGCAGACCTTACCCCCACCTTGGTAGGGAAGCTGTTTCCGAAAGACCCTCGGCTCAAAAGAAAACAAGAAAACAAGGGGAGAAAAGTCAGATACCGACAGCAAATCAAAGCAATGCGAAAATGAGAAAAAAACAAGGGCAAAGAAGTCATGATAAAACAGCATGGAGAGACAAGACCCAACACATAAAAGCAGGAAACATAGGGCAATAAAAAGTAGAGCAAAGCTACGCCTACTAGTGCGACAGAAAAGCGAGACTACCTACTAGCCTTCTACCCTAATCTGAGCCCTCCACAACCTCCTATCTAAGGTCGTGTCCTCGGTAATCTGAAACAATGCCAAGTCCTGCCTAAACACCTCTCCCCAATATTTCTTTGGCCTTCCTCTACCTCTCCTAAAACCGTCCAAAGCCAACCTCTCACACCTCCGCACTGGGGCATCTATGCCTCTCCTCTTCACATGCCCAAACCATCTCAACCTCGCTTCTCGCATCTTGTCCTCCACCGATGCCACTCCCACCTTGTCCCTGATGTCCTCATTCCTGATCCTATCTCTCCTAGTGTGCCCACACATCCACCGCAGCATTCTCATTTCCGCGACTTTCATCTTCGGCACGTGAGAGTTCTTGACTGGCCAACACTCTGCCCCGTACAACAGAGTCGGTCTAACCACCACTTTGTAGAACTTGCCCAAAATGGAGAAGTCAAATGTTGTTCATTTTTTACCAAGGCTTCATATTAATTTAGTCAATTTAGAGCTGAACACTATGATACCTAGGCGTAACTGGTAAAGTTGTTGCCATGTGACCAAGAGGTCACGGGTTCGAGCCGTGGAAACAGCCTCTTGCAGAAATGCAAGGTAAGACTGCGTACAATAGACCCTTGTGGTCCGGCCCTTACCCGGACCCCGCGCATAGCGGGAGCTTAGTGCACCGGGCTGCCCTTTTAGAGCTGAACACTATGATACCTACTTGTTTTGACTATTTGGAGTTTCCATCTGATGTACTACTTTTAGTCATGCCCAAGTTTGGGCCTTTTGGGATATGTTATATGGTGCTTTGGCAATAGAGTTTTGCAAACATAAATATGTTGACGTCCTGAACTTCTAGTCTGTTTTGCAACAACTTGTGCATTGCTATTTACTATTGCAGTTCGGTAAACGTCCACTTTACTCTTCATTTCTTCATTAGCACAAACTAATCATGGTTTCTTACAGTTGGTGCCAGCAGTCACAGAGCTTGTGATTGCAGAGTTGATGTACCTACAGTGGATGGATCCTAAAGAGCCAATTTATCTGTACATAAATTCTACTGGGACTACCCGTGATGATGGTGAAACAGTGAGTTTTCATATGGGGGCATGCTGAATGCCTCTCTCTCTCTCTCTCTCTCTATACCTATAATACATCTGTTTATGTGTATTATATCTGGGGAGTGGTGCTAAGTAATGAAGTAATAGGTTTTTTTCTTTAATTATTTTCTAAGTGGCTGTTTCTGTATCTTCCATTTCTATCCTTGATATGATAAAGTGGTTTTGAAATACTCTTTGTCCAACTTTGAGCTATTTAAAGTGTTATTCTCTAACTTGCTGGCGGATATTTGATGATTGATGACGTTTAATAACAGTTAACATGGTTATGAAGATGGGCTCATGGTTTTCGCATTCTTAGGTCAATGGTCAACAATTGAACGAAACACCTTTGTATGATGACAAAATATAACGTGCCAGAATTCCGTAAAGTACTCCCTGTTAAGAGTTTTTATGAGAAAAGTTTGTTACCACGACGACTAAGGTTTTGGCTTACTCAAAAGTTTTCTGCTCTCGCACTTTATGTTGTGGTTTTGTTGATCACTTCTTCAAATTTAACATATAAACTGAAAATGAGTAGGGAGTGCCTTCATTTTAAACATGAGGCAAATAGATTGGTCTAAAGCATGAGGTGCAACAATTTTCCTGGTCCACAATTATGAACCCTTAGTAATAGAAAAATAAATATGGAACACAGTTCTCTGTGCTTGATGAGTATTTGGTGTTGGGGTTGATACTATGCTCAAATTAACCGATGTTGGGATATTTTATCAATATAGGTTGGTATGGAATCAGAAGGTTTTGCAATTTATGATGCCATGATGCAACTAAAAAACGAGGTAAGCTTTCCAACTCCTCTGTACACCAGCAAATAGTTTTTAGTTCTTGATATAAAGTGTTCCATTTTAATCTAGCAGGAGAACGTCGAATTTTGTCTTATCTAGGCCTTCTTGTCTTTAGTCAAATTTACTGGATAAGAACAAGCAACATTGGCTTTTTGACCTATGATTTTGTTTAAAGATAAGTTGGTTTTCTTTTCTTTTTTGTCTGATTGTTCTGAATCTGCATGAGAGTTTTGGCTTTTCTCAAAGTCGGTTACAGTCTTTGTGTCAAACTTAATTGGGACAATGTATAAGTAGTTGCTACCTTAATCTCCAGACGTTCAGAGGAAGCACATAACTTCATATTTACTTCTGAAAGCATAGTTCAGCCTGCTTCATTTATGATTTTTGTTAGCACTCTCAGGTTGTCAATTACCTGTGCAGATACACACTGTAGCGGTTGGGGCTGCCATAGGTCAAGCATGTCTCTTGCTTGCAGCTGGTAGTAAGGGCAAAAGGTTTATGATGCCACATTCCAAAGGTGTCAAGTTTTCTTGTTCTTTGTTTACAATTTTGACATGTATTTTATTTCATTTGCAATCTTTTTAATGATTTGTGATGTTTGGATTTATTTATATTCCAGCCATGATTCAACAGCCCCGTGCGCCATCATCTGGATTAATGGCGGCCAGCGATGTTTTCATTCGGGCAAAGGAGGTTAGTGTGATGTTCTCTTTTAGTTATCTTCCATTTAAGCTACAAAACAGATGTGTCTTCACGGTAGTGACTGGTAGAGCTTAATGCATGATGGTAAAAATTCTTTCTTAATATTTTTTCAAGTTGATAAAAATTCTTACATCAAGAATGCCAAATTTCTTAATATTTGTCAGTAACTATACACATCCAGCCAATGGGTTTTGAAAGAAAGCTCATGATATTAATCGAAATTGAAACTTTCATGGTCTTAGTTAACATGTTGCCCCATTGTTTGTTGAGTTTGGCTTAGACTGTTATAAAGTGTTCCGTTATCTCAGCATTTGTATTGCCGAGTCTGAGCTAAAGGGAGGCAAGGGGGTTCAATTGAATCCCCATCACCAAAAAGTTGTACCGCAAAAATCGAGCTAAAATGATTTTTTCCTGTTATATATGAATTGTTGAATCCCCTTGATAGAAGGGAAGGTTCCAGTGTAGTGGCAAGGGTGGGGGTGGGGGGGGGGGGATCCAAAGATTGCTTTGAATCTTTTGTTTATATGTGTGTCTGATGAATACGTGCGAAGGTTGTGACTTACTTGTTCTAGAAATAAAGAACATACAATTGATTGTTAAGTACGTAATTATTAAATTGTTAAAAGGTAAACTACTACTATAGTTAAGGGTATTCTAGTCAGTTTTTTTGATTGTTGGTATTTTAGTCAATTATGGCCTATTCAAATTTCTATAGCATGTTCAGTGTAGACAATTCCCACAGGATGGTGTATGTTCTCAAAATAAATCCATCTCAATGACAAACTGAACTACCCTGGATGAGTTCATCACAAGCTGTCTTATTTACGCATGAGCTCTTACTTTGTGAACCTGAATATATTCTAATGGGATTGATCAGCTGACTATTCTCTTTTGCAGGTAATCATAAACAGAGACACCCTTGTCAAGCTTTTGGCTAAACATACTGACAATGTAAGTAGGGGATATTTCTTGCTTGTTGTCCATTTGTAATCAAACAGAAGGCATAATAGCATCTGTTGTATCTTACCAGTCGGAAGAGACTGTTGCCAATGCGATGAGAAGACCATTTTACATGGATTCTACCAGAGCTAAAGAATTTGGCGTCATCGATAAGGTAAATAAATTCATTATCATGTCAACTATGTCATGTCTTAATTTTCTTCTGAAGTTGTTCGAGGTGCTAAAGGTTTATAGGTGGCTTTTCTTACTAACGCCAGTTCTTGTGTTTCAGATTCTTTGGCGTGGCCAGGAGCAGATTATGGCAGATGTTGCTGCCCCAGATGTGTGGGACAAGAATGCAGGCATTAGAGTTGCTGATGCTATTTAGGTTCTTCCAAGATGATATATAATCTGATGGTATTCTCTTTTCCTATTTGTCTTTTCAGTAGGTAAATGTGGGTTAATAACACATCAAACAAAAAATAAAATTAGGTTTATATATAAACTAGGATCTAGGGGCAGTGCGTTCGCACGATGTTTTGGCCCTTATGTAATTGCCATCCACTGTCCAAATGTTCAGTCTTGGGTGTGCGCTCGGTGTTAAGAGTCCTACCTTGGTTGAGGGTATGAGTTATAATTTCTTTATGTGGTTTTTGGGTAATTTTCACCTCTTGATTTAGCTTTTGGATTGAGTTAATCCTTGATCAATTTTTCTTCACAATAGCATCAGAGCCTGTACAATCTCAATACAGACTTAAGCAACTTCAAGTACTCGCTTGGCAGCCGGCCTTCCTCTCTTGGCTGTTGGAACTGTTCATCTCTTCAACGGATGTTGTATCTTTTATCATTTTTCACATGGTATAAGAGCCTCTACGTTTTGCCTGCCAACAGAGCCTGGCCGTATGCTGTGTACCAGGCTAATGATTTTCTTCTTCTATTTTTTTTTAAACTGGTAATTGTGTATTCCTCAGCATTTAGGACATGCTGGCGACCTTCAAAAAGTGTTACAGCACAAGCGTAAACAAGGAAATAGAAATACTTACAGAGATTTTAATAAATCTACAAACTGATCTATATCTTCTAATCCTATTTCTTTACACCAAAAGTAGATTCGACTTTCTGAATGGAATTGGATTTATCTTTAAAACATCTCCCATTCCTCTCCCTCCAAACTGTCCACCATATGCAGTGTGGTATTATCCTCCTCCATTTCTTCCCACTTTTACTGCCTCCCTTCTTCATCCAACCACTAAGCGAGTCTGCAGTGTGTTCAGGCATAGTCCATTTTGTCTGTGTCATGTTGAGAAATAAGGACCACAATTGTGCAGTGAATTTGCAATGTAGAAATATATGCTTGTTGGTTTCATCTGTTTCATTGCACAAGAAACATCTGGAAACTATGATGGCACCTTTTCTCTTTAAAACTTCATGTGTCAAACAAGCCCTCCTTGCCACCAACTATGTGAAGCATTTCACCTTGTTTGGAGCTGGGCACTTCCATAAGTTTCTCATAGCTTTGGCTGCTCTCTATTCTGCAGATTGCACTCCCTTTTGTAATCCCTGTTTACTGAGAATTTCCCATCACTATTGCGCCTCCATCTCAGGGAGTCTGGTTCAGTGTTGGTACCATTGAAATCACCAATTATGCTTAACAGGTTGGCCACCCTTTCCAACTCCCAATCATTCAACAGTCTTCTGAAAGTCATGTTCCAGCGCTGTGCACTCTAAATCTCATCTATTGTGCTCTCTGGATTATTGCATAGAATAAACAAATCATGGAAATTCTTCTTTCCTGGTGTTCGACACTCCTCTTCTTGGCGACCTTCCTCTCTCTGCTATCGGTGCCCGCTTATCTGTCCAATGATTGTATAGGCATTCTCTCTGTACGGAGACTGGCGTTGTTCATCTATATAACAACCAATGCTACTCATCTTTACTGCGGCCAGCAATCTCTTCTCTAAACTTTGTATTTCTTGTCATTGATTCACCAATCGAAATTATGTTAATAGTGTCAGAAATTTTGCAGAACCATACATCTTTCTAGGGACTGAAAAAAAAAAAATAGATTTCCATGTGTAGTACAGGAATCACTTTCTATCGTTGTGCAATTGCCAATGACCAGAGGGAGAACTCTATTTTTTTTGACAAGGGAACCCGCAGCGGCTACCCTTCGGGTGCGCACAAGGTGAACTCCGCTCATTTGCAATAGCTCTCAAACCACACAGGAGAGATAACCTGCATTAGGCAAGCCCCGTGCGACCAATTCAACCCAGAAAGCAAATCCCCTCTCGAAACTGAGATCTCCATTATGGAAGCCCTATGCTCAACCAGCTGAGCCACCCTTGCGGGTACCAGAGGGAGAACTCTAGCACTATCTTTGTGCAACTGCCAATGACTGACGACTCATTAGAGGACGAATTCTAGCAGGATTTTTCCTTTTGATGATTGTGCATTATTCTTAAGGAAATCATGGTGGCAATCTGTTTGGTTTTGAAAATAACCTAACTCAAGTTGTTTTTTCCACTTTGCGTTTGAAAGAGTGTGTTGAATGTTGAGAGAAAAAGTTAATAGTGTTTAGATGCATGGAACTTAAATGAAGAACATATTGTAAATATTATATGGGATACTTTAAGATATTCTGTAATTAAGTATTCAATACTCCCTCCGGATCAAAAAGAGTGTCCACTTAGCCATTTGCACATCCCTTAATACGTACTCCTAGAAAAAAATAGGTAATTTGACTAAACTGTCCTTAATTAAATAGGTATTGGGATTTGATCACATAACACTTAATAGGGGCAAATCTGGAAAGATAAGGTTAGTTCTTTCTTGATGTGATAAGTGAACACTCTTTTTGACCCAAGAAAAAAAGGCTAAGTGGACACTCTTTTAGATCCGGAGGGAGTAGTTACATACCATATTAGAAATAAAGATTATTACCTTCTATGTTGTCCGTTGCCCCTTCCTATATGTGGAGCTTCACTTGTACATTGTTGATCGACTAATCCGAATGTTGATACTCAAAAAGGTAATTTCTTCTCATCTATTTGAGCCTTGGTGGGTAAAGTTATCCGGTGCCTTTGCTGGTGGGAGGTAGCATGTACATGGTGGACTAGCCGAGGTGTGCACAAGCTTGGCCCAGGCACCATACCATTAAAAAATGATTATACACGAATGTTATTCTCCATCCTGTTTTACTGTTGCATGAGGGATTCGTGGAAGCATTTAGTTTTTCGCTTTTCTAGTTTTTAGTGTTAATGAGTCAAGTTTATACGTTTTCTTTGGTTTATTAGGTATCATACACTGCGTTCAGTAGCAAATATCTTTTGGAGAAGCAGCTATCCTGCTCAGCTGTTTTAGAGACTTTATGATCCTATTAAGCTCTTCTAGCTATTCATTGGCAGGGAATATTGATGGAAGCGTTTCAACCATCAAGGAGTTCATTTCACAAGAAAAGAGTTACCGAATGAGAGAGAATTCTGCTTTGAGCAAGTCCTGAAATGGACGCACTTGCTGTAGCTCTCCAAGATTATACAGTGTTATGGTGGGATATTTGCTCATAGCAACCAAGAATAGGGTTCTAGCTTGGATAAAAAGCTTTGTACACAACATGTTATTGTCGTTTTCTGAATTTGTGAGTTAGACCATTATTATCTCATGGCCCCTTTACTGACTAGATTCCTCGGTGACAAATTTTTCTTTTGGTATATGAAGTTTTATGTTGTCATCTTATAACAGCTTTTTGCCCCGCAACAACAACAATAATAACATACTCAAGGCTCGTTTGGTACAAGGGGTAAGGATAAATATTATATTTGAGATGAATTCATTCCACGTTTGGTTGAGATAAAATGATGGTATAACTAATCTTGGGATTGTACTGTTTTTTTATCCCTGTGGGTGGGTGGAATAACTAATTTCGGGATTACTAATCTCAGGATAAGTTATTCTGGGATAACTTGTTTCCAACCAGACAGCCCTGTGATCGGTCTGGAGAGGGTAGAGTGTACTAGAGAATGTTTTTTGCGAGGCAACAAATAAGAATTTATTCACGTTTCTATCTGGTATTTTTTCCTTGAGTAGTTTGAAAGGTCATCTCGTGGAGTACTGTGAAAAACTTTTGTGGCTATAAGTTGTCAAGAAGTCGAGACTTAATAATGCACTGTCATTAAATAGACACTGTCAATATACTCTAAATTCGTATGTTAGAGCAAAACTTAAAAGATCAAACTGTTTAGTGCATACTCGAGGGATTGTTTTAAATCTACCCTCAAATATCAGAGACCATTTTTATCATTTCCTCAAGAAAAATACTCCATGAAAGAAAAGAGAGGTTATTTCCAAATTCTACACACACTTCTGGAGGTTTAGTTCAGTCTCACTCAAGACCAAAGAAAAATTTACTGTCTACTGTCTGACCATTTACCGTAACAAACTATACAAAAGCGCACAGAAATCATATAGTAGCATTTTGTAAATGTAAATTGTAATCATCTAAGCACGATCTTTGTATATTTCTTTAATCTATAATATAATTTTGCCCCCCAAAAGATCAAGAGAAAAAAGGATCTAGGAGGTCGCATGGGCAATTAATGTACTACTAGTGTAAAATCTAAAATCCACATATCTCAATTGAAAGCCAATGCGATTAGTGGGTTGACTCCAATTTTCTGAGGGGAGAAGAAAGATGAGGCAACCATTATTCTCTTTAAAATTCGCCTTCTTCTTCTCTCTTTCACTCGCCGCTTCATACACTGCCACTTGCACTTCCTATCGCATACTCAAACTACCCGTACCCAAGGCCTCATGCTCCGATTTGCTTGCTCTGTTGGGCCCACCTCAACAAGCCTTATCTGTAAACTCTCAAGAGGCGCGCCAACTCCAATCTTGCTTCAAATTCCTCGTCCCTTTTTCTCCGGCTTCAAATAGACGATCGTTGAGTAATGGAAGAAGGAGTATAAGTGAAGAGAATGAGCTTATTTGGTGGCCCCCGGCCCCCGTGATGGAGCTCGCTCGGCTTGCCGTTGATTCTGGTGGTGATACTGCCTCTATTCAAAGGACTCTTGATCCAACTGTCATACCTGTCAGTTTTCATCTTAATCTACTTTGATTTAACTCACATTATTTAGGGGTCGTTACGTATGTTCGATATCCCTTATTTGGTTACCAATTGTGGGATAAGTTATCCCAGGATTTGACATAGTACAGGAATGTCCTTGCCAGATGGTGGAATAATAGTATCAAGATTAGTTATCCACTAATCCCTACATAAAACAACACAACAACAATATAACCAGTGTAATCCCACAAGCGCAGACCTTACCCCTACCTTATAAAGGTAGAGAGACTGTTTCTGAAAGACCCTCGGCTCACCTAGATAAAACAATGAAAATGACAAAACTATCCTTGAGGTCTCTCAACCCCTTTTTTCTACTAAATAAAGGTGGAGGGTATTTTTGTAAACAAATATCTTCTTCTTAGAAATTATGCAATGCATGTTATTTTTAAAATAACAAACCAAACAGTCAATAATAAATAATCCTAGTATGACTAATCTCAACATTACTTGTCTTCAAACCAAACGACCCCTTACAGTATAATTTAACCAGTTACCACTTGTTACTTACCATATCACTTTGACTAACTATGCATGTTTACGGTTGGGAATTACTTGTAATTAGATTTTAAGACTTTTGTGTAAATTAGATAAGACATTTGTTCATTTGTTTCATTGCAAAAGCAAATCCAATTATTTCAGCTCATTGTATACAGTGCATGATGTTGTGATCAAGATTTCCTTGAGGATAATCTATTATTGCTCTTTGAAGCTAATTGTTCAATTTTTGTTTCCATAGTAGAAACAACATAAAAGGAGAACTAGGAAAAGTAATCAGATATATTAAACTGAGCATGCTGTTATCTCGTTCTTGTTTCAAATTGCTAGTGACAAATGAGTTACCGGTTTCAAAAATTGCTAGTAACAAATGTGTAACACATCATTTCACAAAGCTGAACAGTTTTGAAAGGTGTTAGTATAGTGATTTAAGTAAATGAAACAGGTTATAGAAGTGCCAAGTGCAATGGAAAACTCAAAATATACGAAACAAATAACTGAGTAGTGAGACTTCCAGAAACCTTGATTTGGAGGAAGACAATGGATAACTGCAAAAATTCAAAAAGCGGATATAGGGATGGCAATGAGGCAGGCTAAGGACTTAAACTTTAGCAGGGCAGGGCGGGTAAGGGACCTAATCTAGCAAATTTGGTAATTGAGAATTGGGATGACATGAGGACATAAGCGTGCATGGAGGTGCATGCATTTTTGGGCTTTTTATAATGCCTTAGTGGCCTCTTGACAAGGAGAGTTGATCACCATTCACATATTATATTAATGTAGCTGGAATGTTAATTGGTGCACTGTACTATATTATTAAGATGTACTCAAAATATCTTACCTATAACTTGTGTTAAGAATGAATTTCAGAGGGAAAAAGAGAGACACTATTAGCTTGTATGTCAATCTAAAAATTTTAAGATTAGCCTATACTCATAGGGAGATACAAATAACTGTGAAGTGTAAATGTTTAAAGAACGTGATCCGGAGGTAAAGGGTGGGTAACTGCAAAAATTCAAAAAGTAGATGCAAGAAGTGGAAAGGAAAAAACTAAGGTTGTCTGGTGTAGGCTACAAAATGTATATGATGTGCACAAGATGGCAGATTTCATTAGCTCATTCGAGGAGTAACTTTTGTATAGAAGAGGTCCTTCTTTTGTTCTTTGTAAAAGGCACAACTTGTATATACGCTAATACGAGGCACCACCTTATTGCTGGCAGTATATTATTAAGGTTTGCTGGCAGTATATTGTCATTAGTCCTTACTAATAAAAAAAAAATGGAGAAGTTAAGGTTGTGCATTATTTGCCTCTGGCAACACTAACTCAGGGCTACATACCTATTATAATTCTATAAAGAACTGCAAAACAAATAGTTCTAGCTTTTATCTTCTTATGTCATGAAAGCATTTGTGTCGAAGTTTGTAAACAGATAAATGATAAATGCACAAGGATATGTACATTTTTGGCCTTTCATAATGCCTCGGGTGGCTGCATCACAAAGAGGTGTTGATCATCATTCACATACTAACATTGTTGGAAATTTAATTGGTGCATTCTTTGTACAATATTGTTAACTTGAGTAAGGATCGAATTTCAGAGGGCAAAAAATAGACAGTTTTAGCCCGTGATGTCCATCTAAAAACTTTGTGGATGGCCCTTACTAATAGGGTCTCTAAGTCACTAGCAATTTATTGAAGTGCTTCCTCTTTCAATTGTCTTCCTCAGCTAAATTTGACAGTAAGTGCATCCTCTTCAATGTGTAGGTTCCTGACATTGAAGGATCAAAGGAAGACAGATGTGAACTTACTAGAACTCCTTATGGGAGACTTTTTATTAATGAGGTCAGCATTAAAATGGAACTTCTAGATCCTCTTGAAATGAGGATTTCTGGTTAACGGTTGATGTTTAATTCAATTGTTGTTTTGTAGGAGATAAATTCATACCTTGAACTTTTGTTTGAAATGATTGTTGCTCGGGGACCTAGTGTAGGGCTGAATGTATCATTGTCGCGCTTTGACTTCTTTCATGGTCATGTCTTTCTTGCGAGAGACTCTGGAAGGCTTGGGATTTTGTAAGTTGACATGCCCTTCACCATCTTGTGCACACATCAGACAAATGGTGCTTCTGTTGCTTGAGTGTTCCACAAAATTCAGGACCTAAGAACTCTTCATTGTAAATGACCAAGCAAATGCAATCAGTTTGCACTTAATTATTTGGCTAATCGGATATTTGGAAGGATATTTTTTTCTTTCAAGTGTTTCTTTTGCTTCTTCCGTTGGTAAATAATAAAATGAAACTAGGATGAGAGAAAACTGGAGAATATAGTGATCCCAACTTGTGTATGATTTAAGCGCAATTGTTCTTTCGTTGTTGTCTTGTGTGTGTGAGATGCTCGTGACTCAAAGGTGCAAACACTTTTCCAGGTTCCATGCTAAGGAGTATCCAGCATATGATAAGGAAGTCTTCCCTTGCAACATGGGCTACTGCCAAATAGGTACGTCAGCATCTTAACCGCTTCCTTTGAGATCAACTGAATGTTCAGAATTGGATTTTCTCAAACTTTATTTACCAGCAACAGTCTTCAACCCATCAATGTTTCTAACCTTGCAAATTTTTGGTATTAATATTATTATTATTAAAAAGACAATAATGATGTTCTTTATACTCATCTTAGGTTTTATTGATCTCAGGATCTAACGTCTCTTATGATGATTCAATGAATTTGCGAAATATATTGTGGCTAGCTCCATTAGCTAGCAACTCCACAAAAGAATGGTTAGCACCAGGTATGTGTCTTTGATGTGCCTAGATGACCCATTCCCTAAAAAGAGAAAAAGAAGTAGTTCTCAAATTACAATTGTAGTGGAATGTTTCCCAGTGCAGTGTACTTTTCTGCCCAGACCATGTCAAAGATGCAGAAGCATCTGTCTACAACTTGCATTCTCTTATTTGACCTCTTTTCTTCTTTTTTGTCTTTTTTTTGGGGGTGTGGGGTGTGGGGTGTGGGGTGTGGGGTGTGGGGGTGGGATGTAAAGTGGACATTATGATTGTAGGATCTTAGTTCTAATGGAGTTGATCAACTATATGACTCAATCCAAGCTAATCGGATCAGCTTAAACTTGAAGTAGTTTCTTACAGCAGCAGAAATGCAGCTATAGCCTATAGTTAGGAGTTTAACGTGTTACCAAGATTCTTCAGCAAGATATGGGGCTGTTGATGAACACTGTTCTGGCATGTATCACAGGGATAAGAGCGTTCACATATCACCTAAATTTCCTCTTGTTTCCCGTTTGCGTCTTTGACAAACAAAGTCACTGTGAGGAACTTTTCTTTATTTTGTAATAAACCCTTTGAGTGTTCTTTGGCTAAAGTAGCGGACATGATGGTGAATTTCTAAAGAAAGGTGACCCCGTCGCTAGAACTAATAGCCTGTTTGGATGGGCTTATGCCTATAAGCTAAAAATAGCTTATAAGCTAAAAACAATAAGTTGGGGTAGTCTAACTTATTTTTTTTGGCTTATAAGTTGTTTTCAGCTTATAAGCTGCTTTAGATAAGCTAAGTCAAATGGGCCCAATTATTTTTTTGAGCTTATTTTAAGCACAAAATGACTTTAAGCTGGCCAGCCAAACACTTAAAAAAGCTTAAAACAGCTTATAAGCAACTTATAAGCCAATCCAAACGGGCTCTAAGTGATTTGTCCATATCCCCTTTTCTGGAATTTCAGAAATATCTACTAATGTTCCTTCATAGATCTTTCTTAGCAGGGTTCCACATCTCTTTTTAGCTTTCCTTATGTTTGGCCATGTTTCTCGAGTATTATTTTTCTCAGTATCTTGACAAAATTCTCCAACTACAAAGCTTCATAGAGCAGAGGAAGGTCGGCTGTTAAATACTTGTCTTGATAAGTAACTATAAACTGAGCATGGTTTGTCTTCAAGAAAATAGAGTCACTTTATAAATACAGTAAGGTGCTAGATTGCTGAAAGTTGTGAAAGATATAAGGGCTTTCAGTCTTAAGTTGTAATGAATGTGTTACTGCTAACATGAGATGCTTTGTGCACCGTACTGTCCTTTAGTTCCTAAACCAACTTTTACTTTGGATCCCTTTTCACTTTTCTTCAGATTACTAATTTCCTTTTGTTTTTGAAGACACGTTGGTGGAGGGTCTTTCTAACTCCCAGGGGAGATCAGTGAGGTGTCTTATCGGATAAAAAGACATGGTAGACACCTCTATCAATTTGTCTAATTGTCTTTCTGTGGTTGGCAAAAGTTTAGTCGTAAAGAACTTTGTGTTACTTTTTGACTTTGTGAACAATCAATGACGTCTTTAATGACTTAGAGCCCCTGCTTGTTGGGTTCTATGACATTCACCTTTTTATGTTGAGTTACACTTCAGTACTCTTGAGGGGGAGCGGTAGGTCAGCAGAGGCAAGTTCCGGGTTCAGTTGAATGAGAGCAAATGGTGAAGATGGACAGTATCATAACGAAAAAGTTCTCAATGTTATTTGGGCTTCAAGTAAACCACTGTTCAATTAGGTTATATTACCTAGTCGGAAAAGGGCCAAAATTACCCTGAACTTTGGAAAATAGTTCATCCATACCCTTCGTTATACTTTAGGGCCAATTATACCCTTACCGTTATACTATGAGGTCAATTATACCCTTATGTCTAACAGCTGCCACGTGACATCATCCCAGCCCTTCAAAATTATTTTCCCCTCAAATAATTTTTTACCCACTAAAATAACCCAACCCGATCCGATCCGAATTTTTTTTTTCCAGCCAAAGTGATACGGACTCAACCCATTACCCCTTGGCTAGAAAAAAAATTTCGGGTCGGGTTGGGTTATTTTAGTGGGTAAAAAATAATTTTGAAGGGTATGTCACGTGGCAGCTGTTAGACATAAGGGTATAATTGACCCCATAGTATAACGGTAAGGGTATAATTGATCCTAAAGTATAACGAAGGGTATGGATGAACTATTTTCCAAAGTTCAGGGTAATTTTGGCCCTTTTCCGTTACCTAGTTCAAGCTACCCAAAAAAAAAAAAAAGATCTAATTGGATAACAATTAACATCCTGGTGATCTGTAAGAATGATTATCGATGATAATCAGGATTAGTTGGAAAAAGATAGAGCGATGAAACCGTTATGGTTAAAAGTCTCCTGTTTACCTTGTGACTTCTGTTTTCGGAAATTCATGTTGACAGGAGTCCTAGTTGTCTTGGATGCACATCCAACTGGAATCATATACAAGGACCTCATACCCGAGTATGTTCACATTGCCAGGACCCTCTATGAAGGTCTGAATTTGATTTATCTTTGAATCAACAATTCAAAGTTAACCTTGTCATTTCTTTATCAAAAAAAAAAAAAAAAGGGTTAACCCTGTCATGAAAACTTGTGGAAATAAATTCTGATACAATCAGTTGCTGTCCGCCAGATGATTTTGGGGACGTTGCTTTTGACGTTAACTACCTAAACACAGGAGGTGAAACACCCAAGTTCCAAATTTTCATTTGCTAATCTCTTTGGGAAGGTTCAGGTATGTCAATTCAGTTTCACGAAGTGAGATTCCATATGCTCTATAGATATTGCTTATCAACGTCATGGAATTTCTCTGCCTGAATCAAAATGCATCTTTGAAATGTTTACTACGCCTGCAGCTGCTATCAGTAGTTGATTCTAGCGCATTCAAGTGGATGGTTGCTTGGAAAAAGGATATCTGACGAAGATTTTACTGTTGGAATTGAAAGTCTTAAAGTCATTTAGTTTGTGAAGGGGCAATCTTTTTGGCAGAATATCCTCTCCCGATTATACTATGAAGCTTGGACAATGAAACGATTAGCGTACGACTTATGAGTTCCCGATTGAGTAGCTTTTGTCTATGCCACTGACTTATAATAAGAAATCCATTAAATTTCTATAAATATTTTACTTGAACCTAGGTATTGTTATAATATTAATTTGAGGTTTTTTAAGAATCTATAAACTGCAAATCCTGGATCTCGTGTTTGTAATTGAATATTGTATTTCAAAAAGGTCATTAGTCAAAAGGGTTTTCAGTCTGTTGTCTCTTAGCTGTTGTGAACTAATTTTCCTTATGGTAGTGTAAAGCCGTAGATGTAGTGTTCAAATCAATTTAACTTATATGTTTAACTTCTGTTCTGCCAAAGAAAGCAATCCTGTAAATTACACAGATCTAATTTGTTGTTTCTTATGAGTTGCATGGGTACATGGGAGAAAAGCAATTGGTTTTGTTTTGGGGAGGGGGGGGGGGGGGGGGGGGGGTGGTTGGGAATATGACAGAATTGAGAAATCTTAAAAAAAAAATAAAAAAATGGAAGAGTATTGAATTCTAAGCAACCTAGATCGTTAAACCCAAAACCTTAAAGATTTTAAAAACTGTTATTAGGACATGCTTTTTGTTATCAAAGAAAAAAAGAGAGGAACTTTCGCGAATATGTAAGAAATCCAGGTGATTGTTCTAGAATAGGAATGACTGGTGTCTGACTAGACTTAAAATGAGAGAAATTTTATTTGGGAAAATAACACTCTATTGCATTTTGGGTAAAGTATTTATCCGAAATGGCCATAGTTTTTTTTTTTTACATTTTGTAGCCTTCATCCCATTTTTTTTTAAATAATTATAAAACACATACATTATGTTACACTTTTAACACTATATAAATACTGTATAACACTGTAGAAGTGTGTATAAATAACTCTTCTACGTTAATATACATTTTTATACAAGATTTATACATTATCTACAGTAGGTGTATAAAGTTATATATTGTTGTATAAAATTATACATTGTTGTATAATGTTGTATATACAAGCTGTGGCCATAATTTGTTGGGTCATAGGTTTGTAATTTAAAAATATGGCTATGCAAATATAATTTTGTGTGCTAAATTATACATTACTGTAATTCCTATATCTCCCTCTCACACAATTGACTCAGTTGTGTGAGATGTCTTTTTTTTTTTTTAAATTTCTATACATAAAACTTCCATAAACTTTGGTTTATCAATTTGTATAAACTGAAAAAAAGTTTTATACAACTTGCATTAATTTATTAGTCGTAAAAGAAAAAAATTCATTAAATTGATTTCAATATTATACATCAATTATTAAAGCAGCTCCAATTTGTGTAGTCGCCGCCACGTAGACTCTTGGACCCACAATAGATATTTAAGGAACTCCCAATATTATCCGTTTTAGAGCCTGTTTGGAAGTTTATGCCCGCAAGCTAGCAGCTTATAAGCTAAAAAAAATAAATTAGGTAGTCTAGTTTATTTTTTTAACTTATAAGCTAAGTTAAATGGGCTCAATTATTTTTTGAACTTATTTTAAGCATAAAATAACTTTAAACTGATTAACCAAACACTTAAAGAAATTGAAAATAATTTATAAGCAACTTATAAGGCAATCTAAACGACGGGCTCTTAAAAAAAACTTGCGCACTGCGCATCTTAAGGCAAAAGAAAAAAACAAACCCACCCACTAGTCGAAACCCTTGTACTTTTTTTCTCCTCTCACATCACTACTCTCGCGCTTCTCTACTCCCTCTTCACAAAGCTTGGATCAATACAAATATAATAAACCTTTACATTCATATATAATATAGTTTTGGGTAATATTGAGAATGGTATCAGGGAGATGGATGGAAACAGGAGCGGATGTGTGGAAAGATAGGGCACGATCGTTGCAACTTCGTCTCAGAGACCGACTTAGAGTAGCCGTTGATCATCATTGTCGCCGTCAGATGATATCTGATGGTTACTTCTCATCTACCCTTGAAAGATGGATCCAACGGTTCAGGGATTTCCGTAGAGATGCTCTGCCTTCTTCTTCCACTTTCTATCGTAAAAAAGGTCTGTTTCTAAATAGGACTGCAGCAATACATAATGTCACGAGTTGAGGAATATATTTTATTCATAGACTCATAAATCTCGGAATGCTCTCTACAATCTCCACTTTTTCTCCACTATATGAAACTTAGTAGAAACAGGAAAACCTATTCCCTTACTATAAATACTACTTATTTAGATATGAATTAAAATATCAAATTCTAACTAATTTTGATTTCCTAAAACTTTGAATTATTTTTATCTTCCTATTCTTAAGCATCATCAGTTATGCTACATTGAAAATCTAAATGCAGAATTTGCCAAGTTATTTGAGAAAGAATCCAGGAATGTGATAGTTTTTTAGTATGATACGAGAACGTAATAAGTTTTCAGTTTTACAATTAAAAAGATTAGGCAATATGACTGAACTTCATATGTATAAAAAACTTGCTAAAGCAATAAATTGTTGTTATAACTAACCAATGCCATCTACAATTAACATTTATGAGCTCATGATCTTTGCAAGAAGAAATTGGAATAACCAACTGACCTAAATCGCAGCTACCTTTGCTGATTTCTGCTTATACTGGTTTTGACCGCAGTGTTTGCAGTTTACTCGTGCTGTATTCTATTTTATTTAAGTTTGTCTTTCACATTAGAGATGTGATTTCATGCTGAAAATTAATCATCGCGACTGAAATTATTTGCTAAAATGATTCCTGGTACCGATGTTTGTCTACCTTTGATGGATTTAGGGTTTTTATCCAACTTTTAGGGAATTTTTAATATGTTATGCCTTTCAATATCCATTGCTCCTCTCGCGACTTGCAAGGTTCACTTTTGCTACCTTCATGACTTGGAAGGTTCTCTTTCCATTAAACTATCCCTCTATTTGTATTTGCTAACTTTTAGGGATTCAAACCCACCAAGTAGAATCAAGTTTGTTTCATGTAAGAGCATGAAGTGATCGGATGAATAGAGTTGCGTTGGTATGATTTTCGGGCTTGTTTGGCCATGAAATACTATTTCAGTACTTGCTAATCCTGAACTTCAAGTGAAATATTGGGTTGAATGTGTATTTGTGAAACTTTTTTTCTTTCAAGTAAGTACATGTCCAAACTTAGCTAAAGATGGGGCACAGTGGAAGTAAAAGATCCATATAGGTGATAGCTACAAATTGAGGATAGGTTTTAAACTTGTTAGAGAATTTCTATTATTATATATATATATATATTTTTTTTTTCTTTTTTTCTTCACTTTTATTTTATTTAGTCTGATGATGACATGATATGAGCATAAATGAAGAAATGGGGATTCATGTAGCCGATCTCAACTTGTTTGGACTGAGGCATAGTTGTCGTTGTTAAAGTACATGCCCTAACATAATTTCAAATTCAATTCAAATACTGTCCGTAAGGCCTACTAAAGTGCACCATGATTGTGTTGCCTCCCTTCATCACTTTAAGCAAGAAGCAATTGCGTCTAATAACATTGCTTATACCTGCAAGTTGTGGCTGCTAAATCTATATGAGGATTCTTCAAGATGCTTATCATGGTTGATACTCATGAATCGAATGCCTAATACTGCAGTCAGCAAGGATATTGATCCAGAAGCAGATTCAGTCCTGACTCGCATGCTGCAGGCTGTGGCCGTTCCTGTGCTTGGAAATGTTTGTCATGTGTTTATGCATGGCCTCAATCGTGTTCAGGTAAGCTAAATCTGAGTGAGTTACTATTTCAGCCGTTGCATAATTGGGAGGAATAACTAGACAACTTTTGCAGATATATGGTGCAGAAAAATTACATGAGGCGCTGGCAAATCGAATGGAAAATAAACCTCTTATTACAGTAAGCCATGTTTCTGAGTTAATTCTAGTTCCTTCCTTTAAACCTCAGACCCCTGGATTATATCTTTTGATATCTGGTTCTACTGTGTAAATGAACTTAGGTGAGCAATCATGTTGCTGCTATGGATGACCCACTAGTTATTGCTGCATTACTTCCTCCCAGCGTTATGTTGGATGCGCAAAATTTGAGATGGACACTTTGTGCAACTGATCGATGTTTCCGCAATCCAGTGACATCTGCCTTCTTCAAACATGTCAAAGTTCTTCCAGTGTCGCGTGGGGACGGTATTTATCAGAAGGTATTTTCTTTGCTGAGATGCTGGTGAGATGAAGTTATTCTGATATTCTAATTGCTTCTACATCACTTTTGATGAAGATAGTATTAAATGTCTCACTCGTTCAGTCTGAGATGTTTTCTTTTAAATGGTAAAAGAGTCTGATGTAGGTAATTGCTAATTTCTGCATGTACTGCAGGGGATGGACATGGCTATTTCAAAATTGAACCGTGGTGGATGGGTACACATATTTCCAGAAGGTAGTCGCTCTCGAGATGGTGGCAAAACAATGGGTTCTATGAAAAGAGGCATCGGAAGGTACTTATTCTTTCTAAGTAATTACTTGTGAATTGTATGATTATCCTTAAGTAGGTAACTTGTGAATTCCATGATTGTCAAAAAGGACACCAGTTCGTTTGTTTTAGAATTTCATATATGGAGAGAAAAAGACCAAGAGATAAGATATTGAAGGAGTTTTGTAGACATCACGGGCAGATTGATTCAGTTTTATTGCTATTGATTACCTTCTCGTTTTTTGTGCTGCTATAAAATGAGAGACTCTCCCTCTCTCCGCCATTCACCTGTTATTTAATTAGATTCATGTTGTCTGTTGGTGTTAAGTATGAGACTTTTGGTTGTCTTAATAGATTGGTCCTGGATGCTGACAATGTGCCAATAGTCGTCCCGTTTGTGCATACTGGAATGCAGGACATCATGCCTGTAGGAGCCAAGCTTCCCAGGATTGGAAAAATGGTATGTAATTCTTATTTTGAAGAGTGGTGAATAATGCAGCGACACATATCACGCACCAATACTATTAGGTAGAGAGAGGGCAATCAAAGAGATAAAACCTATTGCATTCCTCTACCTTAGTTACAATTTTCAACTGCTTGTATTAATTAGTATACTCTCAATGAGCTGTGAAAACTGCAGGTGACCGTTCTTGTTGGTGATCCGATCGAGTTTGATGACTTGCTTGCTGCGGAAGAGAAGGATAATATGTCAAGAGGAAAATTATATGATGCCGTGTCAACAAGAATTGGTGATCGATTACAGATGCTTAAGGCCCAGGTTGACAGATTAGCTGTCCAGGAAGCACAATCACAACACTACAATGACCGTGTTGGTGAACGAGCTGCTGGGATTGTGCAGCATGTTGACTGGGAAGCTCTCGGCATGGACAATTACATGAGCATTGAGGAGGATCATGTCCCTCCTCCAATGCAAGAACCTAGTATTGAGCAGCCATTAGTTGAGAAGCAGGTGGAAGAAAATAATCAGGATAGGTACTTTAGGTTGGGCTTCTCTGGGGAAAGTGGAATTGTGTCGAGGATCAGAGGTTACATGGGTTCTACAGAATTAATGCTATTTTCTGCTAGATGTTTAGTTACTAATAGTAGGGTAAAAGAAAATTTTGAGGACATTCAAGAGATTGCTCCATTGAAAGCTTGGAACAGCCTTTGGATGCCGTTGTATGAGAGTCAGGTTGGTAACCGGGAGATGTTAATTTAATTGAAGAGTTAAATTGGTTTTGGTCTAACTAGAGTGTTCAAATTTTGTGCTTTTGGTGTTTGTCGCATACAGTCAATTTTATAGTACTATAAACTCGTGAAAATATACTAGAATAATAAATTTATTAATGCTGTATCAAGTTAAAAATGTCTTGTCGCGCATCATTTTGATATGGTTTATGGTCTCTCGGTAGATCCATCCTTTTGCCAATAAGGTTTGCAATATATGTCCTGTCATGGTG
The DNA here is from genome assembly GCF_019175385.1 of Lycium barbarum. Lineage (NCBI taxonomy): Eukaryota > Viridiplantae > Streptophyta > Magnoliopsida > Solanales > Solanaceae > Lycium > Lycium barbarum. The sequence goes on from NC_083342.1 coordinate 120,672,105, forward strand.
GCCCTTTGATTATTTTCCTCATTTGGCCCTTTCGATCATGTGTCAAAATCAATTGAACTTGACCCAGTTTGTTGAAGCACCAAGTTCTTGGTGTCAACATAATATTTCCCATGTTCTACACTTTTCTTTTCGGTCCGTCTGAAAAATAATGTCATATTTTTTTATTTTTTAAACTTTGTGCCTATTTAAATGGTGTCACATAAATTGGGGCGAAGAGAGTATAATTTGACGGATCAAAATGCCACTCATACTTAAACATACGAGTGATAATGAATACAATCGATCAAAAAAGTTATTGAAAAAACTAGGATATATTTGCTGGTAGTATTATTTGTTTGACAAAAAAAAAATCCACTTTTGAAAATTTGAATTTTTTCTTACAATATATTAGAAAAAGTATCAATCAATTTGAATATGTTAAACTATTATTGCTATAGTTGTTATCTGACGAAAGATCAAGTGGGGCATAAGTTGAAAGAGAGCTTATTTATTTGGGAAGAAAAAGAAGGACTAATCCAACGGTTAAAATTACCTGATAGAGCAGCATAACGTCCATCAGACGGTAGTCGAACAATCGAACTCTAGTGAGACCCACAGTCACCTCAGTTTACATATTTCCCCAGGGTCGCAGCAGGGACAAAAATGGAAAAGTGAAAAAAACTGGAAACTCCACTGGATTTTAACAAAATAGACAGGAGAACAACTGTGGTGGGGTAGTTGATGGTATCTTCTCGAATTTGAATTGAATTAAATGGAGAAGAAGAATATTTGTTAACAATAAGATTCCAAAAAAATAAAAATGTTAGAAGAAGACGAAGATTTAGTGGAATCAGAAACTCAACTAACCGATGACCAGAAAATAGAAATTGCCAAATGGTTCCTTCTAAATGCCCCTGCCGGCGAAATTCAGTATGTCGCCAAAGGTCTTCTTCGTCTTTTCCTTGTCTTCCTTTATTTTCTTCGTGCTTGAAATTGTAACCACATTGGTGTTCGTTTGCGATCGGCGGTTTATTGATATTGTAACCACATTCGGTTTGGATTTTGCAGACGTTAGAGCTATTTTGAAGGACGAGAATGTATATAAGAAAGCAGCTGAGGAATCATTTCCCTCGTATAACAAATCTCACTTGATTTGTCTCGAATTGCCTAACAGAAGTGGCGATGTAAGTCTTTCTTTTTACATTGTGTTAGTTAGATTCTTCAAAATGTAATTTAGGCTAATTGTGTTATTGGAGGAGTTGATAATGTTAGATTTGTTAGTTTTCGGTTGTTGAGATTTGTATCTTAAAGTATTGCTAAGGGGTTGAAGGTTAAAAAATGAAGTAATTCGTAAGCAATACTTAATTGTTCTGATAAGTTTCCTTAATTGAAGGTTTGTGACCTCTTCGTGCCTCCTTTAGAGCTCAAAGACTGGAGGAACACGAAGGATCAAAGTAATGCACGAGAAACTTCAAATAAAATTAAGTTTTGCATGAGAAAAATCATTTGTCTTATTCTCCATTAAAGAAGTAAGATTACATTTGTAAGGCTCCAAATAAGGCTTTTAGGATAGACAAATATTTCATAGTACTTGGAGGCCGGAGCTACTACGAAAGAGTTGGATGTTGTTTGTTGAGCACCGTGTGTATGTATAAGTTCTTTACATTTGTATAACTCTTGTATATAGGGAATTTTCCACCACTTCAATAAATGATTACTTCATCAAAAGAAAAAAGAAAACTTTCCGAAGAACTGTTCTTTATGATGTCTAAGATTTTGTTCCCCTCTTCTAAAAAGAATGTAAAAATTAAAATGCTTATGATTTATGTAGTAATGACCACTTGGAAGCTATTTTCATTATCTAGTCGTGTAAAGTTGCTGCTCACTAATTTGTAGGTACTGATTACGCCATTTTGTGAGGTTGATAAGGATGAGTATCTTGATCCCCGAACTGCCCAGGTTGCCATAGTTGACCATGTCAAGCAAGTAAGTAGCTATGTTATCTTTTTTATAATTGTCCAAAGCCCATCTCTGTATTCCTATCAGTTGAGCAGATAGAAATTAATAAATGATCAGCTTAAGTGACGAAGAAAGGTTTATCTTTTTTCCTTCTTCTTTTTTCTCTTGGTGGGGAGTGATTCCATAGAAGAGGAAGGAATGAATGCTAGGTTCGTAAGGATGAGTATTTTGTTTAGAAGGTAATTAAAAAAAAACATTTAATATGGACAGACATAAACAATCTGGCAGAAGTTAGAATTTGTGAGGAGATGGTAGGACGATATCCAAAAATGTGCTTATTCTAAAAGAAAGGAAAAGGAAAAGTAACAAGAACAGGACGAAGAGAGAAAAGAAGAAAGAGATGCTTCATATAATGCTTGGTATACTCCTTATGCTTTGCAATTAAAAATATCCACATAATGTGGTCTTATGCCCATGTTGTTTATCTATAGTTTAGTACTTCTAGACTTCTTCCGGCTGATTGGAATTTGATTTATTAATCACATTCAGGCATTGGGGACAAAGAATAAAACACCAGAGTGAATTGTGTTAAGTGTTAAATTGGTCTATGATGGAAGTGAATATGAAGAATGAAGATATTGTGAACTTGAAAAATGTGCTTGGATATAGCAAGTCCGTGATTATCCTCATTACTCAATAGTTATAAACTTCACATAACATGCATTTCCTTTCTATTCTTGTTAATGTGATGGAGTGGATACCAATTTTGGAGAAGTGAAATAAGTCTCTTCTAATATGACTGGTCCATGGTTTTATATTAATCCTCATTACTCTACAGCTATGAGCTTCATATAGCATGCATTTCTTTTCTATTCTTGTTAATGTGATGGAGTAGATGCAAATAGATTGGAATAGTAAAATAAGTCTATGTTTAATATAACAAGTGCATGGGTTTACTCATAATTCAAGGGTTGTGAAATTCAAATTTATTGCCTTCTCTCTTTTTTTCCTAGTTATTGTTGTCGTGTAATACTTTGTGCTACCTTCTTGTAAGCTCACAGTATGTATGTATTCTAGGTTTGTAAAGACGTTAGGCCAGCAAGAGATGAAGAGCTTCCATCTGCTTTCGTGGAAGAGTATAGGTAAGCTTCTGTTAGCATCAAATATATTTCTCAGTTTTAACATCTGCGGTTTTGCTTCCTTTTTAGTTACTCTCTACATTCCGTTTTTTCCATTCAGATGTTGAAGTTTCTCTTTGTTATGATCTGATCAAAAAAAAAAAAAAAGTTTCTCTATGTTATGACAATTTGCAATTACTTCGCCTAATTGAGCTTTTTTTTTTTTCAACCATGCTCAACAAGACTTGCAAACTCAACCTCAGTTCTTAGATGGCACCCAGATATGTAGTTGCATTTCTTGTGGAAATTTTCTTTTCCTGCTTAATTGAAAGAAAAGCTGCATGTTTTGGTCAGTGCTTACAGAAATCAGTCTGAAAATAAATATTTAGGCTAATCTCTCCTAAATGCTGCTCTTCTCAATCAGTATCATTTCTTCTCTGACCCTCTAAATTGCATTATATGCCTTTCCTTTGGAGATATTCTTAGTTATCTGCACCTCAAGTGTTAATAAGCTATCCTGCATCATGATTCATGCGTGTGTTTATTCCATTAAGAAACTAATTCATAATACACTGGTTTACCTTTTCGTTCAACTTTATCTGTGAGGAACAGGTGTCTCCAAAGTAATGGGTAATGACATCAATGTCAGGTACCAAAGTCGTGGCACTGCACCTACATTTGGTATTATTGGGAGGCTTTAAGAGTATAAAAAGATTATATTCTGAGAGCGCAATGAATTCTCCAATAATTCCTAATGCTTAACATGCAGATTATAATAATCATGTTTTTGTTTTATGTGAGCAGTTCCCTTTTTATCATGGTTAGTTATTCCTCTCCATTAGGGGGTAAGGTCTTGGTACATCCTACCCTCCCCAAACCCCACTTGTGGGATTGCACTGGGTATGTTGTTGTTGTTGTAGGGGCTTTGTTTCTGAGTAATGGCTTTTTATTACCATTGCTTGCCAAATTTCCTAATCATGGTATTTGGTGTGTAGGTCTGCCATGGATGCAGAAATTATGAAGTATGTGAGTGAAGCATATCCAAAAGGTGTCTGTTCAGTTTACTGTACCGAGGGAAAGGATGTGGAAGAGCCAGGATTCGACTTTGAACTTGTTGTGGTGATTTCAGCTGTTAGGCATAGTCCTCAGAATTTCTGGTGTGTTAAGATTATTAAAACTCAAACTCTGACTTATTTGTGCAACACTCCCTTCATATATTCCTTGACTTATTTGTGCAACACTCCGATCTTATATTCCTAAATAATTATATTTATCCTGGTACAGAACTTGTAAACAGATACTGAAGTAATAGGTTGCTATATATAAACAAAGAATGAGGGATGTCTATTGCCTATTTTTCCTGTCGGCTTCACACTTGTCACTTGCATCAAGTGATGTCTTGTTATAGCACGTCTAACTTGTCAATTGGGTCAACAGACATCTTCTTATAGCTTGTCTAAAGAACCTAATACTATCTGCATCTTCTGTAGCAATGGAAGCTGGCGATCAATATGGAATATTGAATTTAAGGATGAAATTCAATCCGTAGAAGTGAGAGGGAAAATGCAGGTATGGTTTCATCAACAAAACGAGCATATAATTTTTGCCTTTTGGTTTCCTGATCTTTGTTTTTGCCTTTTCACAATTTTCTGGTTTCTTCACTGATTTTTACACATGAATGTAGACTCTTCCAAAATTATTATGGTTGGATTGAGCCGACCATCTAGTTTAGGGGTGAGGGTAGTTGTCGCTGTAGTTGTCGCTTTGTTGTTGTATGAAAAGCTTAAGTATTCAAACTTACATATCCTTTACCTGCTCTGTACTCAGGTTGGCGCCCACTACTTTGAAGAGGGAAACGTGCAGCTAGATGCAAAACATGAATGTAAGGATACAACGTTAATTCAGGTAAGTGACTATAGTTTGTCCACAAACTTCTCTTTTCTATATTGTCGTGTCCTTTTCCTGGTCATAACTCACAAGGTATAGCAGCCGTTCTCTGCTGTAGGTTGTGTCATTTCTTTTGTTTGTTTCTGAACCAGTGTTAAGTGATAATGCTGCAGAACAGCCCGTAGAGACTGTAGATTGATGCCTTGTGAGGGTACTTGGAGAATGCAATGAGAGATTACTTCTTTTGGCAATAAATCATGATAAGTTTTCTCAAAATATTGTAAGGGCGGTCTTGAGTTTAGCTATTCTTCTACAATGTGAGAGCATGGTTGTTGGTAATAGTTTTTAATGACGAATATGTTAGCCCGGGAAGTTCTTCAGGAAACACCTCTGGATATTTGTTAACTACCAGAACAGACTGAAGAGTCGGCAATTCTGCATTCACATCTCTAACTCGCACTAGGTGATATATACACCCTTTGGAAATCATCTTCCTCGCCTTAAGGTAAGAAGTAAACCTACCCTTAGGCGTCACAGCATTACCTTTCCACTCTACGACTGACTCGTCCGGGATATGGAATCTTACAATCTTCACTCGACAATCGACCGTAGCATAACAAGATGCTAGCCAATCCATGTCCATAATAACATCGAAATCAACCATCTCTAACTCAATTAGATCCGCTGATGTGTGATTTCTTGGCTTGTATTGTTTTCAGATTACCATGTCTAGAGCACAAAATTATAAGCATTACTATCCAACTTTAGTATTACAAACAGACTTCGGCTATGATGGCTTTTTTCCATAATTTTTCTTTCATTTACCATGATTTGTCTCCTAATGTATACTTCCAATGAGAGTAAAAAGCCACTAGCATGGCTAGACAAGCAAGAGAATGAAAAATGATATAATTGCTTCTGCGCATCCTACTTTGTGTACCTGATGTAGAGATTGAAGGTCATACTAATATCAACACTTTGCATCTTAAGCAATCTGATTGGAACTCATATGGTGGCAGAAATAGAAGTAGCATGCTAAGAAAATAAAGGGTAAGACATAATAATTCCTGGAAATGCTATATTCTGCTTGTCTTAGTGTTGGATAAGGTTAAGCTACAATCCTTATTGAAAAAGTTTAAGCTAAAATCAAAACTTTTTTGCTTGTATGATCTGATTGGGAATCGAATAGGAAAGAAAAGAAGTAGCATGATCAGACAGCCAGAATGATTAGAAAGTGAGACAACTGTTTCTGGAAAGTCCTATTTGTTTAACTAGTGTAAAACTTCAAGGACAAGCTAAAGGAAAAGTTTCTTGAATGAATAATCTTATTAGCACGAAGAAATAAAATTCCGATTAACTCTATCTTGTGATCATTTACATTTTACAATGATTTAAGTTTGAATTTACTGATTTTGTCGTGTCTTTCTCAGTCCCCAGATGATTCTGCAATTTCCTTGGTCAACATTATTCGTCACCATGAGACCGAGTATCTGGCTTCTCTTCAGGTTTTCTCATTGTTCCTACTTCCTTCATCACTCTCTCCACCCCTTTCTATCACGTCATCTAAGACTTCCCCATTCCCTCCCCACCCCACCCTTCTACCCCTTTTCTATTAAGTGTCTGTTACCGGTATTTTATTCCAAGTTACTGATGGCCCTTTTAATGGCAGACATCTTACTTGAAATTGCCTGATACCACTTTCAAGGTACTCCTTCAAGTTCAAAGCCTTTAAATCAAAATATTTTACATTTTATGTGAAAGATACATGAGAGTTTGTCATTACAATCTCACAGCAGTCATGTTTTCTCACTATGTCTTAGCTGGGAGAAACATCTCTCACCACGTTGCACCATGGAAAGGATGCAAATAAATAAATCTTATCTTTTGCAGGACTTGCGGAGGAAGCTTCCCGTTACCCGTACATTGTTCCCATGGCACAACACCGCTCAATTTAGCCTTACAAGAGACATCGAAAAGGAACTTGGAATTGGAAAATAGAAACGTTTGATGCCCTTTTATACAAGCTGAACATGTATACACCATTCTTGATAGTACAAGCAAGTTTACTTGAAGATTGCCATCACCGGCTCTTTGTTGTCTTCTCCCTGTTGTATTTCTTTGAGAGGGACTTCCGTTTTATGCTTTCTTACCATGGTTGTTAATGTGGGAACTGTTCCTTAGTTGTTCATTTGGCAGTTGGCCTGAAAGATTTGTGTATGCTATGAAGAGTTGTAAAGTACTGAATTTGAAGTCTTTCTTCATGGTTTTTAACCTTGGAATGTGTGAACGAAGCTGGTAAAGAATGATTCTTGTTAATATACTTTTTTCAAGGGTTGTTGTTGTTGTTGTATACTTTTTTCAAGTGTCTGAAAGGTCGAGGCGAGTACAAGTGTACAACCATCAGATTGTTCGAACTTCGTTGTGATTTCGTCTAATCTGTCCCTTTTAAAATTTTGTTGGATCATACAGATTTGTGCATCCTTGGTAAGACTAACCTAATTATGGAACTTCCCTGTCCGTATGAATCCGTGACCGGTTAAAATATACCTGCTTGTATATGAACAGAGAAACGCGGAAATTAATTATAGCATTATCTATGGACTATGGGTAATTGTCAGATTAAACATTGGATGAACTATGACCGACAGTAACAACTGTTGACTAATGATTCGAAAATGCGCAAGAATACTTTCCTTTATTCATGATGGTTGCCAGCTGAAAGATTGAAAAGGAAAATATTGAAAGTAATATTCCCTCCAGGTAAAATTTGAACTATGCCGCTAAATTGAGCCAGAGGAAGTGATAATTAAAAATTTCCGTTACCGGGAATCGAACCCAGGTCTCCTGGGTGAAAGCCAGATATCCTAACCGCTGGACGATAACGGATGTTGTATGTTTTGTTTTGCTTCAACATTCAAGTTATTGCGCTTCAAATGTCCAACAAAAATATAGATTTTAACTTACTGATAGGAATTAGGATCAAAATATTTTAAAGTCAAATGCTCTTGGATAGGTAGCTGAATTGGGAATAAATCCTTTTTTTTCCCTTTATATTGAATGTAGTCAATTACTTTTGAGGTCGTGTGAACAAAGAGTTGTAGAGATGTGAGAAGTTTTGTTTTCACTATCGACTAACCGTCCTGTTAGCAATGCTATATTAAATTGGCACTTGTCTTCCTCTTGTAATATACTATTTCTTTCTGTTATGTCTATCCACCTCCTCTTCTTCTTGTATCGTTATAGCTTCGAAAATCAACTAAGCGTCAAGCCTATTTATGAAGAGAAGAGTTGTCGGACTATTGGAAAGTGAAAGAATATGAGAAGGTGTCTTGGATATAAATGATACAATAATAATCAATAGTGATAAATTATTAACAATGCTTTCTCTTGTAAACTCTAATACAAAAGCTTTAAAGTTTTATTATCTTAAATTCTTCCACTTCCATTATTATCTTAGCATTATGACTTGCAATTGATTGGAGAAAATAGGTAACATATGAAAATCAATCATTACCTGTTATCAGTTTCACCCTTTTCTTCTCTCTTCTCTAATAATTTATTATAAAAGTAAAATAATCTTCTTACATTTTCTTCATTTAAATAAATTACTGTACTTTTTTTTTTCTTCAATATTTGCTACTGAAGTTTTTATATTTTAATTAGAACTTATACGATGAATCATCCTAACAATACAACCTTACTATAATAAAAAAAATTAATAATATAAATGTTCAACACAACACAATCTTGTAAATAAATTTGTAGCGCGAGATTATAGTATTTGACATGAATCCACATGACACGACACGAGCACGATGACATGATTCATGGTTAAAAGTTGAAATTTCATAATGATAATTATATTCAGAAATACTCATAAAGCACATGCACAACCATTAGTAAGAATCAATATAGAATGATGCACTCGAAGAAGAGGACATATAATCTAAACTTTTAAAAAATTTAAAATATGTAATAACTTTGAAGTAATTTAAGGCCAAAAGAAAAAAGAAGGAAACTCGAAAAGAAAAAATGATAAAAGAAACAGAGACATGGTGGAAAGGTGAAGTGTATATAAAGACTAAAATAGCCCCTTATGATTGAAATAGAAAGTCAGAAAGTTGGGGATTTTGAACTTAAAATATGTTGAAAGCAGTACGGTTCAATTTACAGCCCATGGAGCATGGAGCCCACCCAATTCATACATCAAAGCATAGCCCTAACGGCGGTATAATGGAAAAATATTTACGACAAGCTGGACTCTACTTAATACACAGTTTAAGTGTAATCTACCCACTTTGAAGCAACCCTACGCTTTTATTTTTCCAGGAAAGTGAATAAAAAAAATACGAAGACCAGCTAGGTAAGCCTTTGAATATTTTTTTCAAATCTCTAGAATTTATTCATTGTTTGTTTTAGCACATATTTTTGCGTATTAACTCATGTCAAGGTTTTGATTGTAAAAAAGAGAGAATTTTAAGATAGTGTTTTTTTTTTTTTTTTTCCCTTTTCTTTTCTTTGTGTACAATTACTCGGCGACAAAAGGTATCAGTTTGCTGGATTGGTAATCTGTGTGTTTTGACTTTTGCAGGCAATCTTGAATTCAGAATTTCCTGCATCTAAAGATGGTATGTTTAATATGATAATCGCTTTCTGAGGTTTAGGGTTAGGGTTTTGAGTTTTATATGAAACTCTAATTTTTTTATGTTTCTTCTGTTTCAGCTTCCCCTTTCTTTGCTCAAGACTGCACAGGGGCATCCCATGGTAGGCTTTTGAACCCCCCCCCCCCCCCCCCCCCCCCCCTCTCCTCCACCAATGTGGACGAGGGGTAGTGTCTCTCTCTCTTTTTTTTTTTTCTTAGTTTGTTGTTTAGTCTGATCTTAAATCTTTTCTGTGTGGTAATGCACTTAGCTCAATTAGGTTTTTTCGAGTTTTGCATGCTTTAATAGCTATACTAATTTAGATGCGTAATTCTCCTGTTGTAGCTGCTTGGGAAATTACAGAGAGAATAACAATAATGATCTCATATTTTGTCACCGTATTTAAAGGCAACGTGTCTTTTGTTGCTATAGTTTATTAGTTTCTGCATATTCATATAATATCTCCAAAATAAGCCTCAAGTCCCTGTATCCCATATGAAGTCTTCAAGATTCAAAATGGTGTATGGGATTATTATCATTGAAGTTGCTTGTATTCGCTGACTGGAGACTTCTTGTTTTTTTTCTAATACAGTTGGTGGAGCTAAAAAATGGAGAGACTTATAATGGTCATTTGGTGAATTGTGATACTTGGATGAATATCCATCTTCGTGAAGTTATCTGTACGTCAAAGGTAATTCATTGTTTTTTAAATGTTATCGCTAGGTTTTCAGATGTATTGGTGCAAGGTCACCTTATTTTCAAAAATACTAATGCAGGATGGAGATAGATTTTGGAGAATGCCTGAATGTTATATTCGTGGCAATACCATCAAGTATCTTAGAGTTCCTGACGAGGTCAGTTTATTTTCTGAATTACTATGATTGATAATGCGTTAGTGCAAGTATTATTTGTTTTTTACTAATAACATAGTGTAAATGGCACTCTTGGACCTTGTATTGAGGGGACAAGATGTGTGCCTATTTGTGGTTATTCATATCATTAAATGGTTGTTTTGTGTGGGCGAATGTAAAGTTCGTGTACTGGTTGTGGAATGGCTGTTTCTACTTTAGTAACTAACTACTTGCTTTTGTGCTATCACTCGACGTGCCTTGTTCATCAATAACTCGCAGTTTCCTATATGTTTGGCTGTAAATTAAGATGTTTGTGTTGAAATATGTGACAATGAGTATGTGAAATCTTAAGTTGTTAGAGAGAGAGAGAGTACACTCTTTTTTTCTTAATAATATTTCTTTACACGCCTCCTAAGGTGCAGGACTGATTCTTTTTGATAGGCCCAACACGTAGAAATTCTTTTCTGATAATTGGTGGGGTGAGACTCAAACGCAGGACCTTTGCCTGCTAGGAAACGAGGTTGAAATGCGATCTTATAAAATAAAAAACATGTTGAAATATTTGACCATCTCAATTAAAAGCTGAAGTTGTTAGAGAGAGCACATTTTTATTTACTTAATAATATATTAGACAGAACACGCAAGACAGGCCATTTACACCTGTCTCGTGGTGAATTTTAGGGGCTTGGTTTGATTTAAGTAGGTGGAATCAAGATATTAGCTAATCTTGATTTGACCAGATTCACGGATATACTTGTCTGGTTACTCATTTAATGAGGTTTTTAGGGGCAGGCCCATGTTTGCTATTGTAAGTTGAAGTTATTATACTCCCTCCGGTCCAAAATAATTGAGGATTTAGCCTCTAAAAGTTGGTCCAAAATAATTGAGGTTTTAGTTTATCAAGAAGGTATTTTATTCTTTTGCCAAATTTATCCTTGACACATTCTTAATTCAATGAACAAATTTAATTCTTATTATAGTTTCAAAGCCCCTCTCAATTAAGGGTATTTTAGTCAATACACCTCTTAATTTTTGGGAGTGAGTGAATTCCTTAATCCATGTGCCCAAGTCTAAAACCTCAATTATTTTGGACCGGAGGGAGTACCAGCTAATCTTGTGGTGTCTGGACTTATGGGGCTAAACTTACCTTGACATTTTGTCTGCTTACTAGTAAACAGAGCAGGAAGCCAATCTTGTGGTGTCTGGACTTATGGGGCTAAACTTACCTTGACATTTTGTCTGCTTACTAGTAAACAGAGCAGGAAGCCAATCTTGTGGTTTCTGCACTTATGGGGCTAAACTTATCTGACATTTTGTCTGCTTACTAGTAAACAGAGCAGGAAAGCCATAGAAAACGGGTAGAAAAATTCAAGGAGGTATCTGCAGTAAAACATGTCTTCCAGTCTTCCCCAGTTCACTAACTGAGAATTTAATTTAATGATTTGCCAACTTTAATGAAATCTAAGCAGTGATACAGGGTGGGAACTGAAGGTTGAAACTTATAACACAACTCTGATGTCTCTAAGGCTAAATATGAATGTGCGCATAATCTTGTTGCCTTTCTACTATTGATAAAATAGATTTCTTGAAATGAAACTATTCCTGTGGATGGAACTTTAGCGTTTTAGACGTGGAACCGTGTTTTTTTTCCAAATAAGATGTGTAACCAAGAACATTAGCATTTTCTTGTTCTTTTTTCTTCCTTAAGCACCGAAACCTCTGCCATCCATCTCTTTGTATATACATAACTCACATACACAGTATAAATACGTACGGATAGCAGACACACAGATGCATGTTTGATAACAACTTTAGCCTTTTCTAGGTCCAGTTCCCTTAGTTTGTTTGTAGATGGAGTCAAGATACTAGCTAATCTCGGTGTGACTGTACTCATGGAGCGATTTGTCAGGTTAATCATTTAATCGAAACCAAAGCAAGTAAATTGAGATGAACTTGTTATACACCTTTCCCAGTGTGCTTTTAGGGGTTGCAGTTTCTGCTATCGTAAATTGTTGTCATAATGCTAGCTTCTCTCTGTCTGTTCACCTTCCACACACACATTCATAATTGATTTAGGAATGGCTGTTGAGTGTTGGAGTTTACTTCTGTATCCTTTGATTGATCTCTTAGGAGTGTCAGTAACCATCTTTTCCCAGTGTTTGTTTGTTTCCTCTGTCAGATGCTTTTATTTTTGTCGCTTGTGCGGGCCTTCACTACTAACTAGGAACTAGGAAGGGAGTTGATGTTTATAAATTGTGGAGTGCTCAAGTTGATAATCCCTCTTAGTGCTGTTTGGCTAACTATACTATTGCTTTCCAGGTGATTGATAAAGTCCAAGAAGAAACAAAAAGCCGTCAAGGTACTACTTTGGACTAGTAATATTCAGAAAGTGTTATAATTACTTCTATTTTAGTTATTGGATCAATGCGGGGTTTGTTCATTGTACAAATATTTCCCTGCTTGCCTAGAATTAGGTTCTGAACATTAAGCTTAACTAGTATATTGTTAATTCCTTTTGCAGATCGAAAACCACCCGGTGTAGGTGGGCGAGGAAGAGGAAGAGGTGGTAGGGATGAAGGTGCTGCTGGAAGACAGGCAAAAGGCATTGGGCGTGGAATGGAAGATGGGGGTGCCAAAGGCCGGGGCAAAGGAGGACCTGGTGCTAAGTCTGGTGGAAAAGGTATGACGTGTTCAATGCTAGTTGAACATAATTTTGTTCTTATTCTGCTAAAAGTTTATGATATCCCTAAGTCTCAATCCGAGGCATTGCATTTCCAAGATATCTTATTCATGCATTTCTATATCTAGCAATAAATTCTACTAGATTGAAGAGACTTGCTGCCATGTTCAATGCTTGAAATCAGTCTCCATAGTGATGTTACCTGTTTCAAAAAAAAAAAAATCAGTCTCCATAGAGGAAGTTTTAAGTTCTAACAGTAATCAAGTATATTTGAGAACTCATTATTTATAGCCATTTGCTAATCAGATGATTCTGGATCGGATTTATTTTACAGGTGGAGGCCGTGGACGCGGCTAATCATCTTCATTTAGAGACAAAGAAGCCAGATGACAAGTGGCACTTTAAAGGCCTACTAGATATATTGTACTTACCTAATTTTGTTTGTACTGCGAAATTATGAAGGCGCTTACTGGAGGAAAGGCTGCTTCCATTTATTTTTAGTTTGAGATGGAATGTATTTAGGCTTGAAATGCTCAATCTCTTTTCTTTGTGAAGACATATGTAAGAGTTCGTGTCTGGAAAATATATGCCATCACTATGTGATTATTTTAAATGAAAAACTGAGCTAGTTTTCTTGCCGAATCCGAGGTGTCGAGGTTCTAGTTAAAGATGCTTTTCATTTTATAATTGGCATGTTTATTAAAGAGGAAACCATTCAGCGTTCATCGGCAGGTCATGATAGATTATTCTGTACTTTCTTTTACTGTTTGGATTTTTTTATTTTACTCTAGTTTGTGGTATTATTATGATTAGGGAGGCAAACATTTGTTTAACTATTATTTTTCAGGTATTTTTATTACAGGAAGTTGTGATTATTGCCCTATATTTTCAACGAGAACTCTGTCCAAATTCTGCGTGCTTGAAAACTATTCTGTCGCTTTTCGAGATTTAAACTATATGAATTTTGATTAATATTTTAAGATGTATTTTTTTAACTGATATGAGAAAAGTTGCATCTCGTAGCACTTTTATAAATATATAAATTTTAATGTTAAAATATTAAGTTAATCTAATTAAATTTAACTTTAAAGTTTAATTAAATTAATTTTTAAAAAGCGAAAAGTGTCATATAAATTGCAAGCACGACAGTTATCAAGTATGTAGAATTTGGACAGAGTTGCCGCCGAAAATATGATAATTTGACTTGTGATTTTGTTTCTGTCATGAAGTGATTATTTTCTGGATTAGCGTGGTGGGATGGGACGGGTTAGTTAACTTTTTTTTTTTTTTGTTGGGGGAGGGGGGGGGGGGGGGGTTGTTGAGGTTGAACTGTTTAACTAAAGAATGAAGGCTGCAATCAGTACAATGGGTCTTGGAAAACTTATCCAATAATTGAACCCACTTCAAGACAGTCGCGGAATCGTATAACGACAAACTGATAATCGGACAGAGACAAAGAGCATAAAGTTGTTGCCTATAATATCTTTTTGTCTTGGACATATTTCTCTCTTCATTGAGTTACCAACCTTGGTGTCATAAGCCGTTGCTGATAGCTGATAGCAAAGTGGATATGGAGCAGCAGCATCATGTCATAGTTGAAGCTCAAGAATTAGAGAAAGAAGAAGAAGTAAAGCCTCAGAAGACAAAGCGAGTGGCTTCCCTTGATATTTTCAGAGGTCTCACCGTTGCAGTAAGTTTCGCCCTTTCCTTTCCCTACTTGGTGAAGTTTTCCCCAGTTTGGAACTATGGGATAATACAATAATTCTTGTAACATTTGTGAGTTAAATATTTAATTAGCGGGTGAAAAACTTCATAAGATAATTTCTTGAGAACTTCTCTGTCGGCAGTTGACATAGGATTATAAAACACAGCTGATTTCTTTTGACAGTTCTAGATTGTGGTGTAGAGGACTACTGCACTTATAGTTCTTTGGCAAAAATGTGTGGGAACCTAATATAACTATATATTTAGACGAAATTATTTATTGTAATAAAACTCGAGTCCAAGGCAGCATAAGATATCTATATTTGTATGTCGATGAGCAGAGGCGAATTCAGAATTTCAAGAGGATGGGTTCACCATTACATGCTACTTAGAAATTGTAAAAATAAAAAAATACGCAAAAGTGCATTTAGTCAAGTTCGATCCCACAACTTTAAGGAATTAAACCTAGCACTCAACCAGTGCTCCACCAAGACTTGTTTGACCATGTGTTCCTTCAGTTAATATTAGATATATTTTAAAGATTATATACATAATATACCGAGTTTAGTCGGGTGACCATGTGTTCACGTGACCCATTTTTTAACCATAAATTCGCCCCTGTCGATGAGTTCATAAATCAAGTATAGGGCTAACTACAGAATAACTCAATAATATGTACATATTTTTTCTGATCTTTAAACATGCACCATGACATTTATACTGTAGCTAGCATGCCACCTTACATATTGAACTTATTGCATACAAAAATTCATATTTCATACTGATTTGCTCGAAATCTGAAACTATAATATTGATTAGATACTTTCCAGAAAACATTTCGCCGAAGAAACTTTGTCTTACTATCCAACACTTTTTAAAATTCAGAAAATATAATTTCAAATGCACCGTCGGATAAAATATTTCAAATGGACCATCGGAGAAAAAACATATCTTTTGGTGTTCGATTGCCAGAGAAAGACTTATTTTCTGGAAATGTTTTCCTCCATACCAAAAGCACCCTTAGTAAAGACTTACTGTTATAGGTGCTGTGGAATGTTGGAACCTGTCTATTAGATTAGAAATTATCCCCGTCATCTGGAGTAAAATGAAGGCACTAATATCTCTTTTAAACTTGATATCTGGATAAAAGAAAATAGTTGAAGCACACATGTTATTGAGGATTATGCTGTCTTGGTGGAACATTTGATGAGAAGTTTAGAAACAAGTTTAGAATTATGTTTTTCTTAAACTTGTAGTTTTAAGAGGCGTTACCTTGATAATGTTTATGAATGTTATGCTTGTTGTAAGGATTTGAAGATTTTCCCAAGAAAAAGTGTTCATGCTATAACATGATTGATACTGTATCCTCTTTATCAATTTTAAAGAAAAGAAATTGATTTCGTTTCCTATTTTCCCTGTACCCTAAAGTAACCTGGCAAATTTTAGAGTTTATCTTGTTGAATGAATTTAAATCATTATCTTATTTAATTACCTCAGGTACAATCTTAAGAATCAATTTCATCAGTCTCGTGATTTGCTTGGACTAAATTACAGTAACCTGCTTACTGCATTGGAATGCAATTCACACGTTATGATTGTTGCCTTGATAAATTCCTGACAGAAAAAGGTTTGTCGAATTTGTAGCTGATGGTCTTGGTTGATGATGCGGGAGGAGAATGGCCTATGATCGGACATGCACCATGGAACGGTTGCAATCTTGCTGATTTTGTGATGCCATTCTTTCTGTTTATTGTGGGAATGGCCATAGCACTTGCTCTGAAGGTATATTATCTTCGTGCTTTTTTATTTTTATTTTTTTGTTTTTCCTTCCCATTTCTAAGAAGATAAACAGAGGTAATTGTTCCTACCCATTGGTGCTTATTGTAGAAAATACCAGAAAAGCTAGTGGCCATCAGAAAGGTGATTCTAAGGACTCTCAAACTTCTATTTTGGGGCCTCCTTTTACAAGGTCAGTTCTCTTTCTTTCTTTCTTTCTTTCTTCCTTTCTTTCTTCTTTTATTCTATTCTTCCCTTTAAAGTTCCATAATTCATGCAAGACACATTCTATTGATATCTAATCTTGCATCTCATCTTTCGTCTTCCCAAAATCATTACAAGCCTAAATTCGATTTTTGAATTGTGAAGGGGGTTATTTCCATGATCTTGACAAGCTAAAATATGGTGTTGACATGAATAGGATAAGGTTGTGCGGCATCCTTCAGGTAACAGCATCTGATCTCACCCTCTTTTCTGTCTTTCTCTTTTCATTGCTGATACTTGTGTGGGTCATATTTCTAGAGAATTGCTCTTGCTTACTTGGTAGTGGCAATTATAGAAATAGCAACAAGACAAGCCCAATCAAAAGGACTACCTACGGGTTGGTTCTCCATATTTAAGTTATACTCGTGGCAATGGTAAGTATTATTTGCGGTGTTGCTAAAGTGGTGATAGCATTAAGGATCTCCAATTTAGGGCTGAAAATTTGTTCATAATTTCAGGCTTATCGGAGCATGTGTTTTAGTAGTTTACTTGGCCACATTATACGGAACATATGTTCCTGACTGGAATTTTGTTGTCCAGAACCCGGACAGTGTTGATTTTGGGAAGACTTTGACTGTGAGTTTCACTCGTCTATGTTCCTAATTTACCCTTAATATCTCTTATCTGAAGTCAAAAGGATTTTTCTTTTGGTATTAGGTAACTTGCAATGTGAGAGGAAATTTGAATCCTCCTTGCAATGCAGTGGGTTATATTGACAGACAGGTACTTGGAATCAATCACTTGTATCCACGTCCGGCTTGGAAGCGATCCAAGGTGATTGGTTCTTCACAAATTTTTATCTCCTCCTTCAATTTTGTTCTTTGTGATTTTCCATCTTCATTATCACCGGATTACATGATCGTTATTCTGCAGGCCTGCACTAAAAGTTCCCCATATGAGGGACCTTTCAGGGGTGATGCTCCGTCATGGTGTTGGGCTCCTTTTGAACCTGAAGGAATTCTGAGGTGAGATACATGCCACCAATTCTTTAAGGCCTGTTAGACTGGAAAAACCTTCTCTCTTTTCCATGAAGTCATATGTGCTCGAGTGGCATTAGAAGGTCCTCCAATTAGAACTAAATACAATCTATGGAAAAGGCTCAAATATGCCATCGAATTATCGGAAATGGCTCATTTATGCCATCGAACTATCAGAAATGGCTCATCCATGCCATTTTTCATTAACGCAGGTTTTACAATACTAGATATGACACTTGGCCTCTAATTAGAGGTCCATGTCGTTTAATTAAACCAACACAGATTTGTGGGTCGGGTTTTAGTTTAATTTAGGATTTGATTTATGCTGGTTTAATTAAACGACGTGGACCTCTAATTGGTGATCAAGTGTCATATTTGGTATTGTAAAATCGACTTTATTGAAAAATGGCATGGATGAGCCATTCCTGATAGTTCGATGGCATAAATGAGCCAAACTATTGACGAGTGGCATAAATGAGCCATTTTCGATAGTTCGATGACATATTTGAGCCTTTTCCGTACAATCTATTTATCACCGGTTGTTGCTCCCAAACGCACACGCAAGTATACGTGGTCGTACAAGTAATATAGACTGTTAAGTCCAGATATCGATCCCACAGAGACTTAGATTCTACTGTCAAACTAATTCAAATTCGAATGAAACTATTCAAGAAAGTAAAAATCAAGATTGTTTGTTGTACTAAACTAAAACTGAAAAGTAAACAATTTGTGATGGGTGTTTTTAGGACTGGGACTATGTGGACAAGGACTGTAAGAATTTTCAGATGAGAGAAAGATCTAGGGTTATGGCTTTCGACAATCCAGTTGATCTTCAGACAATTCCACCTATTTTATTTCCTGAGTTACTAGTTAACGGGTTAATTGTGCTTTATGATATTCTCTCGAACTACTCACAAGCTTGTAGATGTTATTATAATGCCTATATCTCTATGGTCATCAGAGGTAACAAGAACGCTTTTATTTCTCCGTATTCAACTAAGTAGGGCTAAAGGGTATATCTCTATCCTCATTAGCGAAACGATTAAATCGAACAAACTCTATTTATTCTTATTACGTACGTGAATTCCCTTTCTCAAGTTCAATCCACGCACCACAGATAGTGTCTAACTATTGGCCAGATAATCAAACAATTAAAACCAAGAATAAATAAGCAACCCACAATATGGAAAATCAATAGATAATAATCGTCATCAAATCAACTTTCAAGTCTTTCGCCACAACCCTAGAATTAGAGATTAGCTACTCATGGTTCGATCATAGACAAAAGAAGCCATGAATAAACTAGGGTTGAAAAAGATGACAAATAAAATAACCTAGAGAGAGAAAAAGGAGAACGGTGGCTTACAAATCCTTGAATAATCCCAGAATACCGTTCTCAACTATAAAAACGTGTATATATAGGCTAGGGTAAAAATAATAAATAAGGAATCCAAATCCTAGTCTAATCGGAAAACATCCGCAGAGTCCCGCTTTCCTTCCGCATCGCGGAAGGATCGCGCAATGGTCTGCAGCTTCTCGCCCTCTTCACGCGATGCGGATCGATCGCGCACACTGATGACTGAATTTGGTTGTTCCGCTTTCTTCACGCGATGCACCTCGATGGCCTGACTTTCTGGAGCTTCTCGCGATCCTTCCGCGATGCGGAAGGAAGCGAGGATCTGCAGTCGATTAACTCTCCTTTTAGTTCGTCCTTTGCAGTCATCGACTCGTCACCTCAGCCACTCGGCATATGCTACGAATTCCAATCATTTCAAGCACATTTTCCATCGTTTGTCGTCATCGTACCTATACACATGAAATGTAACGACATAAGTTCAAATACGACAGTTACGTCATGAATTAAGCGATAAAAGTCATAAGAAGAAGTTGTAATACGACACAAAACATGATATTGGTGCCAAATATCACCGGTTCTCTACTTGCTTGATGAATAAAAGCTTTTAAAGACTGATAGCTTCATGCAACTTACTAATGTTCAAGTTTTCCTGTTTGGTAAATTCTTCTACTTATGACTACAGCTCAATTTCTGCTATTCTATCTACGATCCTTGGAGTTCATTGTGGACATGTCCTCATTCATATGAAGGTTAAGTCAAAAATCTTCTAGACTTGACCGCCTCACCATATTAAAGCAAAGTTACTGATTTCCATTTTTTGTGAATTCCAGGATCACTCATCCAGACTTTTGCATTGGGTTGGCATGGGTCTTGCTCTTTTGGTTTTTGGAATTATTCTCCACTTCACTGATGGTAAAATTCACAGTGTATGAAATGGACTCAAAGCTAGCTATTTAACCGTATCTTCTCTTATCTTCTTCATGTTTTTCTTTGGTGGTGGTGAATGCAGCTATTCCTTTAAATAAGCAATTATACACCTTCAGCTATGTCTGCGTAACCTCAGGAGCAGCCGCGTTAGTGTTCTCTGCTTTCTACATTCTGGTACAGTAGTCTTGTCAAAATCTGGTTCTATTAATATTCTGTGCTAAAAATTGAAACTAACCTGAGTATTTAGTACATCAGAAGTTGATCATCTACACCTTCACATTTAAAATCACACACCTCTTACGTGCAAGACATTAATTAGAAACAAAAATCTCAAAGTTTCAATTGATGGAACATATTCCAAGTTGTCTGGCTTCATGCTTATATTTTCATCAACCAGTATTTGATAATATAGAGTTGGAGAATGAGAATGGAACTGGAAGTTTGAAAAAACGTGTAATTTTTAACCAGAGAGCTTCGAAAGACAACATTCTGATGCATGATTGCCGTTGCAACACTCCCAAATTTCTAATCCTAATCCTTTCCTTTTGGGATGCAGGTTGACATTTTGAACTTGAAGTATTTATTTCTGCCACTAAAATGGATTGGTATGAATGCCATGCTTGTTTATGTAATGGCCGCTGGAGGAATATTTGCAGGTTTCATCAACGGCTGGTATTACGTGGACCCTCATAACACACTGGTATTTCTTTCATCTCTTTCATTACTATTATCACTTTGATATGGTGCAGTCCATCGTATACAACTAGGCAGAAGCAGATTTAGGATTTGAATATTATAGGTTCAAGTTTTGTGCCAAAGTTATTGAGTTGAGATAAACATAACTTCGTCACTTATGCACTACATCTGTCTATGCCCCTCTGGAGCTAGTTGGTCAGAACTCAAATAGCCCATACTACAAGTGTTGCTTCTCACTTGACAACAAACTTTGACAGACTGAACTGATAATAAGAAATGAACTCGGTAAACTGTTTGTATGTAAACTGATTGAACTCTACATCTGCAGATATATTGGATCAAGAAGCACATCTTCATTGGAGTGTGGCATTCAACCAGAGTTGGAACTCTTCTGTATGTCATCTTTGCTGAGATATTGTTCTGGGCTATTGTTGCTGGCCTATTTCATCGATTGGGCATATACTGGAAGCTTTAGTTCCAATGGAATCTGCATTTTCTGCTTGCTTATCTAAGATAAGATATAGCATTGTGCTACTAGAAAGAGCTTCAGCTAGCCATCGATCGCAGTTTGATTTCCTTGTGAAGTGGCTAAGAAGTTCAATACATCTTGCAGTACAAATGAACAATACAGATATCATTGGTTCTTGCTTGTAAGAAAGCTTTTTTTGATTGGAATTCATATTAATCTTCATGTTTATTTGGACTTTCTTGTTCAATTATCCTACAAGATGACAAAATAGGGACGTTTCCTCCTTATCTTTCTGATTAGTGATGAATGTAAACAACGGTAAATACTTATCTGCAGGGGTATTTATATCAAACTAATTTAATTTTTCCATGATAAGTGATTGAATGAAATAAAAATACACACTAATTAGCATGGGTGAACGTTTGATGTAGCATGAAGTTATCCCGGATCTTCAGTTACGAAGATTTTTTACATATGTATTTTCAATTGATGGATCTGAATTACCGTAGTTCTTCTTCTTTTTTCTTCTGGAATTTAGATCAAAGTTCAAGGAAGTGAAATTTCCTATATCTCTTTATGTCCATAATTGCAATTTGAAGATTCTAAACTAGTGGTAACACCTAAGGACCTTAGGCTGGTGCGCATCAAAAACTTTTGTACTTTGACAGTTAAATATTGATGATCAAACTAGTATAGTAACTCATTTTTATTTTCGATCCGGAAGCGACATAAATGGAATCGCATGTTGATGGAGCAAAAATGTAATTCACATTGCACTATCAACTAGGCCAGGATTTAATGAAAAATATAGGTGGGATGACCAGTTTTTAAGCTGGCAAATAAAGTTTAGCCACTGTTTCAATTGAATTAGACAGTATCCATTTTTAATGCTAAAATAACATATGAACAAAAATATCCTAGCTAAAACACGGAACAACTCCATCACACGATGATGAAAAGTTTCTAGAGTTTCAGTCTCAAATATACATTCCAAATCTAGTATAGTGTAACGAAATTTCACTTGTAAAAGTTTCGATCTCTGACATACTATAGCGGAGTTTTTTTTGTGTTTTAGATAATAGTAGTATTTTTGTCCAAACATTTTTTTTCTCATTAAAAAATATTGAACTTGTGATTAAAACTTGAGTAGCGGTGCAAAAATGGATATTTGCTAATTTCTGCCTAATTTGTTACTTACTTAACACTAGCTCCCAGGAGTTCATCCAAACTCCATTCGACGGAAAATAACACTGTTTATACATGGTTAAAATTATATATATATATATAGTAGATGTTGAATCTCCTATTGCTTCTTGATGTGTTTACTTTTTCATATTTTGAACCCCCTTAGTGAAAATCAGGCTCCGCCACTGCTAACAGTAGCAACAACAACAACATACCTAGTATTGTTACTTACCTAACACTCAAATAACAATCTTTTTGCGCGGATTCCCTTCATACGGACTGGTCTTTAATTTTGTCCCTGCTTCTCATTTAATGATAATTTATGGGCCAAAGTATTCTTACTCGCTGGTCTACGAAACCAAATATTCCGGGTTGGATCAACAGAGTCAAAAACAAAATCGCAAGGTAAATTTTCATAAAAAATATGCCTTGTCGAGCAAAGTACATAAAAACTATGTTTTGTCCGGTATAATTATGTAGAAATGAAGTTATCCGGCATAAGTTGTGTCGTAATTAATTCGCTCTGCATAAATCTATAGAAACTTGCCTTGTCTGGCATGAGTTCTGCCTTGTCAGGCTTTTGTAGAAATGAAGTTATACCGGATTAATTAATTTCTACAGTATTATGCAGGACAGTGCATAGTTTTTTTTTTTTCGTTTTTTTGATATCAAGGATATTTTTGGCCACCTTTTTGTTACTGGAAATGCCCAAGGACAAAAATTAAAGACCAAACGACCCTTAAGTCATAGCTATTAGGCGTTTTGCTTTTCAACGGGCCGACAAAGGAGATTGGGCCAATCATGGACCAGCACCAAGACCGTTTAGACGGCCCATTTGGCACCATATTATTTCTTGGGGAAGAAGACGGCAAATATTGGCAACAAAAAGAAGAGAGAATATAAAGCTTTGTGATTACACAGATCGACTCCATCATTCCAATTTCTACCCAAATTCCCATACGAACCTCTCTCAATAATGGCAACACCGATGGCCGAAGATAGCAACTTCGAAGATGACCAACTTCATGCTATGTCCACTGAAGATATTATTAGGGCTTCACGCCTTCTTGACAACAAAATTCGTATCATAAAGGTTTCCGATCTTCAGTTAATTTTGTTTTTGTTTTGTCTCGATTTTTGGGGATTGACTATTTGACTTGAATGCTGAATTTTATAGGAAGAGCTACAGAGAACCAATCTTGAGTTGGATTCATTCAAGGAGAAGATAAAGGAGAATCAAGAGAAAATTAAGCTCAATAAGCAACTTCCCTACTTGGTTGGCAACATTGTTGAGGTCAGTTATTAGGTTTTCCTCAATCACTATTTTTCTTGCTATTTTTGCCTATCTTTAGCAAGTAAGTAGTATTTAAAAAAAATGGAAAAAAGATCATTTTTTTTTTTGATAGAAAACTAAGCTGAATAAACAACTTCTTTACTTGGTCGGCACCATTGTTAGAGGTCAGTAATTAGGTTTTCCTCAATGGGTATTTTTCTATTTTTTGATGCCTATCTTTAGCAAGTGATAAGTACAAAAAGGCAAAAAAAAAAAAACTTTTTTAAGTGTAGGGCTTAGGAGGTCTTTGAATATGGGGATTGGCTAAATTGAACCTGAAACCTAATTGATCTTTGCTAAAATCAGTACCCCTGTTATGCAGGATGTGTTTCATTGGGCTTATACGGTCTTGGATTTCCAAGAAGGGGTTTTTATGGTCCCTCATGGTGGCTTCTAAAGTATAATGAGTACCTTCGTAGTTAGGAACTTGAGATTTTGGGATAATGACAAGTACCAGTAGTGTTATCATAGAAGGAGTGCAGGTCTTTGGATTCACTAAAATAGGAAGAGAACTTGGGTAATTTATTAGCAATTGTTTCATCAACAGGAAGAGTACTGTACCATGCTAAATTTTCAACGCCAAAAGCAAGATAAAAATGGAGGTTTCTAAGTGACTCAAGGAACAGTTCATGTGTGATGATATCTCAAGTATAATAGAATTGTTGAATCGGTTCTTGCTCCTAGCCACTTTATAAGTTCATCTCTTGTGCTATGGCAAAGAACTTAGAGGTTAACAACTTTTAGGGTGTGTTGCTGATTCTGGCTTGATATATATCTTTTGCTTGGAATGAAGTAGTGTCACAAATAATTTTCTCTATAACGCGATGTGGTTACTATTATATAATCCTAGAAATAACGTTCTAGGTTTGCATATATTGCTGTTGATTTTATTTGAAGCATTTTTTTGTTCAATATTGAAGAGTACCCTAAGAAAATTAATTGAGTGTCAATCTAAGTACAGAAACTGCATTTTTTGCAAGGCGATAGATAGGATAATATGTGTTTCTAGTCCATCCTCCTATTTTTTTTTTATCCTCACCAGAAGCGAAGAAGAAAGAAATAGGAGCGTGATCAATAGAAATATATGTTGGGCAGGACGGAGGGGAGTGGTCATTATGCTTCCTTTTCTTCAGTGCTTGAATCTGTTTTTCATTATATTTAGGTCTTATTTTTCAACACATTGAACTGTGAGATTGCAAGTTTTGACCCCCCCCCTTTTTTTTTTTGAAACTGGTGAAGTTCTTTGTTTTTGTTTTGGGGTATTAGGAATATGGGTTCATGGAAAGAGTAGTAAAGAAGTTTAACTTTGAGGAACTCATTTAATTCTGCTCCTTTTCAGATTTTGGAAATGAATCCGGAGGAAGAAGCTGAGGAGGATGGTGCAAATATTGATCTCGACTCGCAAAGGAAGGGCAAGTGTGTTGTACTGAAAACATCCACGCGTCAGGTAAGGCGTCAAATCATAGGATTACATCATATGCTTCTAGTTGTACATTGTGTATTACTATCCAAAATTTCTTTAGATTATACTCAGTTTAGATGGTAAAGTTCTTTCAGTGATTGAATTCTTTTCTATTGCCATTTGTAGACAATTTTCTTGCCTGTTGTTGGTCTTGTTGATCCTGACAACTTGAAGCCTGGTGATCTGGTTGGAGTAAACAAAGACAGTTATTTGATATTGGATACCTTGCCATCTGAATATGATTCCCGGGTAAAGGCAATGGAAGTTGATGAAAAGCCAACTGAAGACTACAATGATATTGGGGGCTTGGAAAAACAGATTCAAGAACTTGTCGAGGCAATTGTTCTTCCTATGACGCACCAAGAACGGTTCCAGAAGTTAGGCGTTCGTCCTCCAAAGGGAGTCCTTTTGTATGGGCCTCCTGGGACTGGGAAAACCCTGATGGCCAGAGCCTGTGCTGCACAAACAAATGCTACTTTTCTTAAGCTAGCTGGACCTCAGCTTGTGCAGGTAGATCATCTTTGGCTTCTGAATCCGATTGTGTTTAATTGCATTAGATGAAATTGAACTCTCTTTGCCGGATACTGGGGCCTAGTTTTCCCTCTTCCCATTGTTCCTGGAAATTTTGACTAAGAGGTGCTGCAAAGTACACTTATCTATTAGAAATTACGTATATTAAAATTTTAATATGCTAGATGGCTCTCTACTTGAATTTGTCTAAAACTGGAAGATTAGATCCAGAGAGAATGAAGTGGTCCTTTATATCTGGAGATAGGTCTAAAATCATCCTTTAAATTTACCTCTCTTTAGTTTTAATGAAACAGCTTTAGATTATGTAAATACTTTGCACGACAATATGTATGATTTTTATTATAATTAAGAAATAAATAAAATAAAAATACATATTAATTAATCATAATTAAAGAATATATAGAAACACGTGAATGTTATTATTGGTCTGGCTGAAAGGAAGAGGCCACATAGGACCGGTTGGACCCTTTCCTTTTGTAAGCAACAACATTTTTTTTTTTAACCAAAAAAAAAAAACAATAATTTTTTTGGTTAATATACATTGAAACTAAGGTTAAAAATAAATCCGTTGACAGTAGTGTTTTCAATGAGTCAATTGAAATTTAACAACTTAGCTCTCACGTAAAGTGTCTAAAGTAGTAGATTAATTTTTATACATTAAATTTTGGAAAAAACTGCAATGTATATCCAAAATTAAAATATGAATTTATTTTATTTTATTTTATTTGTGGGGTCCATGTCTACATGGCATAAAAAAATTGATTAATATTGCCATGTCAAATTTCTCTAATGACACATTTAGTTAGCTACCAACTACTGCATAGAAATTTTACTATTTTTTTAAGTTCCATTCTGAAGAATTTACTCAATTATGCTGCTGATCAATGCTTGTGCTAAGTTTAGATGTTCATTGGAGATGGAGCAAAACTTGTTCGTGATGCTTTCCAACTGGCAAAAGAGAAATCACCTTGCATAATTTTCATTGATGAGATTGATGCTATAGGCACAAAGCGTTTTGATAGGTATACTGCATTTTTGATTTCCTTTGAACATATATCTACTTAACCTTGCATGCTGATAATATCCTCAGTAGGCAAGCATATTGGCTAAGGAGTGGCTTGTGCTTGCAAAAAAAGGAATTGAGCACTATTAGCTCCTCATAGATGTGGGTGCTGATTCTTCTCTTACTACGTAATGTATTTCTTTTGCAGTGAGGTTAGTGGGGATCGAGAGGTCCAAAGAACTATGTTGGAGTTACTTAATCAGCTTGATGGTTTTAGCAGCGATGATCGGATTAAGGTACTTTTCCACTTACAGCTATTTATATATACATCTTTTTCCTTACTTTGTGGTTCAGGTATTGAGTAGGATATTCCTTTGCAAAAATTTTACCTTGTACTTGGTTTCTTGATTTTAGTTGCACATAACTATAAGGAGTCGTTTGGTGTGAAGGATAAGCAAAAATAGTCCTGGAATAAAATTTTAGTGCCTCCTTATCCCATGTTTGGTTGGAATAAAAATCTAGAATAACTAATCCCGGGATTAGTTATCCTGGGATTGTAGCCTTATTTTATCCCACCTTGAGGGTGGAATAACTAATCCCGGGTTAAGTTGTTTCCCAACCAAACGAGCCCTAAAAACTAAATGAGGTGATCTTCAGTATTCTGGTTTTCTACATTTTCATTGAATTCTTTTGGTGTCTTTCCTTCACTTCAGGTGATAGCCGCAACAAACAGAGCTGATATTTTGGATCCTGCTTTGATGCGATCTGGTAGATTGGATCGGAAAATTGAGTTCCCCCACCCCACAGAGGAAGCCAGGGCTCGGATCTTGCAGGTGGGTACTATGCCAAACATATATCATTTCATTTCGTTCAACTTGCCTTGTTAGCTAACATGAAATGAGTTCTCGAGTATTTCGCTTTAACATGTGTGGATTCTTTGGAACTGCAGATCCATTCCAGAAAAATGAATGTTAACCCAGATGTCAACTTTGAAGAATTAGCTCGATCAACAGATGATTTTAATGGGGCACAATTGAAAGCTGTATGTGTTGAGGCAGGCATGCTAGCACTCCGTCGTGATGCCACTGAGGTCTATTCTCTCTCCTACTTTGTGTGTGCTCCAAATATGTGCATGATATGCATCGTTGGGCAGAAGCTCTGGCTATGATCTTTTTGATATTTGACTTAAGTTCTGCATCTTATCATTAAAAAAATGGGGCTCCCGGTGCACAAAACATTCCGCGTTAGCAAGGTCCGGGGAAGGGCCACACCCCAAGGTGTCTGATGTAGACAACCTAACCTAATGCAAGCATTATTGGCTGCTTCCATGGCTCGACCCCGTGCCGATAGGTCACATGGGGACAACTTTACCATTGCTCCAAGGCTCCCCTTCTTTAGGGAGCTTAAAAGCTCAAGTGGTTTGAATGCTTTGATGATACTAGAAGCCTAAGAAAATTTAATTTTTGATTTGGAAATGAAGAAAATTAAGAATTGACAAGTATGCTAAGAAACCTCGAGTGATTGTTTCTAATTGTTTTCCTCATTGCAACTTGAAGAAATATTCTGCTTCTTATATAACTACATAAGAACCATGTTATTTTGTGAGATCATGATGAGGTTTAGACTTTACTTTGGTTTAGTCAATAATTTTGGATTATATTCATAGTCCTAATTAAGTTGAACTGGCCCTTTATGTCTGCTTTTTTCAAAGTTTAGTGGTGATTAATTCATGTCATGATCTGTATTCCCTAACCAAAAAAAAAAAAGCGTGATGATCTCTGACACCCTTCTCCATGTTTAAGTTCGTCCCGTGAGAGCTAATCAACTGTGCGAAAACAGAATCCAATTCCTTCTATGGTTGGCAAGCTGGATAGAACTAATTCGTCTCCACTGTTTTGCAGGTAACACATGAAGACTTCAATGAAGGTATCATTCAAGTTCAAGCCAAGAAGAAAGCCAGCTTGAACTACTACGCCTAAACTAATTTGAGGTGCCACGGCGAGCAGCTTTTAGCTTTCAAAGTTGACATGGCTACTGCATGCTACCCCCCCCCCCCCCCCCCGGCCAAAAAGAACCTTCCAGTACCCCTTTTTCTTTCTGGCACAGGAGGGAGGGTAGGGATAGAATCTTTGCACATTAGCCTTTGTGCAACACTTGTTGATTGTTGATATCAAAATGGTCTGCTGGTGTGTTGATCTCTTCTTGAATTTGTTCTTTTTATACTTTCATGCTGTATAACTTAATGACCTATATCGGCAATTGAGACTTCTTGTTAATTGGAATTTATCTTTAGTTTTGGACAATAGCTACCCAATATAAGATCTGCTATTTGATCGACGTGCTTGTGATTGGGGTTTAGTTAATTGCAGCTCCATCTTTGTAGACTACCAGCAGTCGTAGAGGTTGGTTGTGTTGTGGCACACCTGAGAGAAAAGATTCACCAAATTGGTCCAGGGATCAGGGACAATGTACCCTGCCAAGAGGCTGGTTTGGCCCCCCTTTTTCCTCGTAACAAGGGGCTCAGACCGGTCTACTGACCACCTAACCTCTATAGGAGACTGGTTCTGGACCGCGCACAAACCAAACTAAATTTTAGGGGTCGTTTGCTAGCTAGTTTGAGTTATGCAGGTATCAAATCTAACATAAGTAGTTCCATGATTGGAAGTTCATTGGGAGGTAAGTTAATTGTGTATAAATTTACTACGGTGTCTGGTTTGCAATTTAAGGAGCCGTTTGGACATGGTTTCAAATCATGATTTGAAATCATGTTTGAATATGTAATTTGGATATCTTAAGTTGTATTTTCTTTTATAGACATAAAAACCCCACAAGTTTTGAAAACTAACAAAATATTTTCAATTCTTATACAATCTTACCAAATGAGTAAGTCATAATTCATAACAAAATTAATACGTTACTAGAAGACCTTTTTAAAAAATACAACATCAATTGATCAAATTTTAGATTAATAAAAAAAAAAATTTAACATGAATAGTAATGTAATTACTCTTTAATATAATTCTCCCACATAAAAGACATAAATAAAGATTGGTGGAAGTTAACGAGGTTGGTAAAAAGTTGGTGGGAGTAATTGTTAAAAGTATTTACCAACTAATAGGTCTTTTTTTATAAAATATAAACTTATGGGTCAAGTTTTATATTTAAAATTTTTGAAACTCTAAATTATGCCTTTTTGGATGATTTGGGGTTTGAAATCATGAGATGAAATGTATGTCCAAATGTTGGTTTCAAACTGTATGTCAAAACGCCTACTTAGAAACATGCATAGCTAATATCTGCATAAAATAATATATAGATTCTCTTATTTCTTATTATTCTTATATTACTAATACTTATATAACTCTAACCAGCTATTCTTTGTTTGTTTTTTTCTAACTTAATGCAATGTTGCCAATTATTGTTAATGTAATTTGACCATCACTTGAAAAATAAGGCAAAATATTGTGAAGTAAGGCAGAGGGAATGAATTTTGGGAAGAAAAAAAAAGGAACATCAAATGTTATTAGATTTCAGATAATTTCAACATACAATAATTCAGTAAGATCTTAGAAACGGATCTCCAATCGAGGGAAATCAATTATGAGTTCGCTCAATTAAAAGGAAGGTACCACTGCTAAGGGGTGGGACAAACACTAGCACATAGTATAGTGGAAAGCTAGAAAAAAAGTAATTTAAATAATCAGTTATAACTCCTATATCTTCAACTTTAATAACATTACTTGACAAGATATGAATGAAGTTTACTAATTTAAGCGCATAGATCTTCTAATGTTAAAGAGTTATAAAGGTCAAGTTGTTGTCGTAAAACAAGCTCAAAGAAACAATAGAAAATATTAAAACAAGAGAACAATATAGAATAAAACAACGGAAGGGCCAAAATTATCCCTGAACTTTGGGAAATAGTTCATTCATACCCTTCGTTATACTTTAGGATCAATTATACCCTTACCGTTATACTATGGGGTCAATTATACCCTTATGTCTAACAGCTACCACGTGGCATCATCCTAGCCCTTCAAAATTATTTTTTCCTCAAATAATTTTTTACGCACTAAAATAACCCAACCCGACCCGAATTTTTTTTTCCATCCAAGGGGTAATGGGTTGGGTCCGTATCACTTTGGCTGGAAAAAAAAAATTCGGGTCGGGTCGGATTGGGTTATTTTAGTGGGTAAAAAATTATTTGAGGGGAAAATAATTTTGAAGGGCTGGGATGATACCACGTGGCAGCTGTTAGATATAAGGGTATAATTGACCCCATAGTATAACGGTAAGGGTATAATTGGCCCTAAAGTATAACGAAGGGTATGGATGAACTATTGCCCAAAGTTCAGGGGTAATTTTGGCCCTTTTCCGATAAAACAATGTAAAGATGACTTTCTTCTTTTCTTTCAAGTGTGTAGTACATCACATATCATACCTCTATTTATACTACTCCATAGAGAGGGGGTTACAAGATTGTCTTGAATATGACATTAATCCCTTGAGAAGGTGAGAAGAATATGTGGTTGTGGGAGATGAATTAGGGAGTAGTGGAGGTGTGGTATAACTACACATAATGGTGCACATAATAGTGAATTAACTCCTAGAATTTATGGACATCCACATTATCATATTTACAACACTCCCCCTTGGATGTCCGATAATGTGCCTCATTACGCATTATTTGTTGTCTCGTTAAAAACCTTGTCACGAAAACCCAATGGGACAAAACTTTGACCAAGGAAAAAAGAGTGCAGCGCGTATTTTCTCCCCTTGATGAAAAGATCACTTTAGTTCTCGGAGACGACGCATTCCAATCTTGTATATCAGTTTCTCAAATGTCGAGGTTGGTAATGCTTTAGTGAACAGATCCGCCAAATTATCGATCGAGCGAATTTGTTGAACATTTGTCTCACCTTTCTTTTCAAGATCATGAGTAAAAAAGAACTTTGGTGAAATATGTTTTGTTCTGTCTCCTTTAATGTATCCTCCCTTCAGTTGAGCAATACTGTTATGTCCCGTATTTTTATACATTGGGACAACCCGGATTAATTATGATAAGTTAGGGCCAAGACCTTTCCGGGATTTGAAGTCGGGACTTTTGACCTCCGATTCTACTTTGAGACATAAGTTGTATATGAAATTGTTGGCATTGAACACTTAGGAAAAATTGGGACCACAATTCATAAAATTGGAATTAAAAATCTTGCACCATAAGGCCTTGTGGCCGTGTATATGGGAAATGGTCTCACACATTGTTGTGGCCAATTTTAATTGGTCCAACACATGTGTGGGCCATGGGACACATGGATAAATATTGTGGAAGCTTAAAAGATAACCCTTAAGTCATCTTCTGTCATTACACTTAGAAAAATATCAAGAACTTGGAGAGCACCACCATCACCTCTCTCGGCCAAGCACTATGGAAAACCAAATCCAATTCAAGCCATCCCAAAATTATTTCCTTGGTACAAACCAACTATTTTGAGGTCCCTAAGTAGCGTGGGAGTGTTATTTGGGTCATCCAACTATTCGTTGTGGCCATTTGCAAACCCTAGACTTCTTGTGGACTGAAGAAGAAAGGTGAGTTTTGATATTGTTTTATGGGTTATAAATGTTTTATGCATATTGTAGTATGTTAATATGGATAAAAATCATGAAATATAGTATGTTGGAAGTGGGTTGTGTGATGGGTGTGCTAGCCGTGTAAATGGGTATGGTGATTGGGTTGTTGAATAAATTCCATGTAGCATGTTAAATTGTTGTAGTGTGTAGGATGGCTAAGAATCATCAATATATGTATATGTGTAGTGATAGATGAATATGGGTCATGCTATATGCCAAAGAACACACTAATGTCGCTTAGCGTTTTAATGGTTGTTGTGATGACTTTTATGTTGGAAATGAGAGTTTAATGTCCCAAAATGATATGGTGAATTGTTGCGGACTGATTTGAGGATTATTGTGCGTTTGACGTAATTTGTATATCCATGAAAATGATATCGTTATATTGTGAATTGTCGATACATATCATGATTTGAAAATGAGGAATGTGTTAAAAGGGGCTGTTCTCGGTTTTAGGGGCTGTTTTCGGCCAAATTGGAGAAAATGTGGGATAGTTGGAAATATTATGTGAATTGTTTAGAATGTCCTTGAATATTGTTTGTAAAGATTCGGGTTGGTAAGTGAATGTATGAGCGATAATGTGGCTTGAATGTAAGTCGTCCATTGAATATTATGAATGTTGTTGAATGTTGCGAAAGAAAGTTATTAATGCAATATTGCCCTTCGGATTGGTTATTGGAGTTGCTAGGTTGGTTATTGTTGTTGTTGTTGTTGATTTTGGACGAGTTAAATTCTCGGGTTGGCCTATTTACAGGGGAAGTGCCGCCGAATTTTCTGTAGAATTTAGTGTTAGTTTGAAATAAATTGCTTAAGTGCCTACGTTTAATATTGGATATTTGTTGGCATATTTGTAGACCTTGGAGAGCCCGAGGCGTAGATTGGGATTAACTTTAGATTGACTAACTTGGAGTGCGTACGAGGTATGTAAAGCCCAATCCTTCTTTCTTTTGGCATGTCTTAGTTTTCAATAGGCTAGATTATAAGCCTTGAGGAAAATTCTAAGATTCGAAATCCGAGCATGTTATGATCCTTATATATTCCTTGGCACTCTTATGTATGATTTGATGAAATATGAACCATTATGTCTTTGAAATAATCGCTTTCCGAACTTTGCATAGAAAGGGTTCACTTTAAAGAATTTCGTAATTTTTGAATGCCATATCTTTTGCATAAAGGCTCGGATTGCTCCAATATTTTTTTATAGGAGTTTGCATGATGTATAATGAGTATGTTCTCCATAGGCGGGCCCGACTCGGGTCAATACCCGTCCGTGGGTCCCGCGACTTTCCTTTATGTAATTCGGAGAACTTTTGAGAGAATTTGTTATGACTATTATTTCGATTTTCAAGTATGATCATTTTACTTAGGTTTGAGTTCATGATAATGATTTTATGCATATGACTACTCACGACTCTACTCGTGCATTCTGTTATCCCTTTCGCCGAGTCCCGGGCCGGTTCTGTTGTCGTGCGCACTTGATATACTCCGGAGTTATATTGTGTTTATGGTTCACCGAGCTACTCGCCAGAGGGTCGGGTTCCACTCATATTTGGTGTTATGCTGTGTATGGTGTTATGTTGTGTATGGCGTTATGCTGTGCTATGATATGTGACGCGGGTATGGAGATTTGAAACCTTTCTGGTGTTATGCTGTGTTATGGCGCCATTGACGGGCAGGCGACCATATTCCTCTGTACCCTATGCATGACTTATGTTTTTAACTTAAACATTTCGATATGTTGGACTTGCACTTATGTTCTGTACGTTTAATTCGTTTATGCCTCAGATTTGTCTTCTGTATCTTCTGCTTTACATACTCAGTACATATTTCGTACTGACCCCCTTTCCTCGGGGGGCTGCGTTTCATGCCCGCAGGTACAGACGCACAGTTTGGTGATCCACCAGTTTAGGACACCCTCTTTTGCTGTTTGGAGTGCTCTTCTCATTCCAGAGCCTACATTTTGGTATATATGTTCGTTTGTTACATATGTATATATTTGTTCAGGGGTACGGCGGGGCCCTGTCCCGCCATATGTTTCGATTGGTCTGTTTAGAGGTCTGTAGACGTATTTGTGGGTGTGTGTGCCTACTTCTGTTTAGATGTGTTTGTATGATCCTATTCGCTATGGCAGCCTTGTCGGCGTGCATTCGTATTTGTTTTGGGGCCGTTGTGCCATTTGATAGCCTTGTCGGCTGTTGATATATATATATATATATATATATATATATATATATATATATATGGTTGTGTTGAAATGCGTTTGAGACAGTTTGATATAATTTAAGGCAGCGTGTGACAATTGTGCCAGCATATGCTATCTGTATGTGATTCGATTTGGATAAGTTCGTTAGGGTGCCCAACTCGGGCACTAGTCACGGCCTACGGGGTTGGGTCGTGACAAATACATGCAGCATTATATTCGTACAATACAGTTGGAATATCCTTTTTCAAAAGAAAACCACACATTTCCTGAATATGTTGAGTCATTGATCTCAACCAAACACACTCCCGACTAGCTTCATGAATGGCTATTATCTCCGCATGATTTGAAGAAGTGGCAGCTATTGTTTATTTCATCGAACGCCATGATATAGTTGTACCTCCATATGTAAATAAATAGCCTGTTTGAGATCGGACTTTATGTGGGTCAGACAAATATCCTGCATCTGCAAAACCGATCATATCTGACTTGGATTCATAAGAATAAAATAATCCCACATCAATTGTTCCTTGAAGATATTTGAATATATGCTTAACACCATTCCAATGTCTTTTTGTTGGGGAGGAGCTGAATCTTGCCAATAAACTCCCTGCAAAACATATATCTGGTCGGGTATTATTGGCTAGATACATCAATGCCCCAATTGCACTGAGATATGGAGTTTCATCACCAATGAGCTCTTCATCATTTTCCTTAGGTCGAAATGGATCTTTATTTATGTCAAGCGATCTCACAACCATCGGGGTACTCAATGGATGTGATTTATCCATGTAAAAACGCTTTAAAACCTTTTCAGTGTATGTTGATTGATGGACAAATATTCCATTTGACAAATGCTCAATTTGTAGGCCAAGACAAAATTTTGTCTTATCTAGATCTTTCATTTCAAATTCTTTCTTCAAACACTCTATAGCTTTTGAAAGCTCTTTAGGAGTGCCAATGATATTCAAGTCATCAACATACATAGCTATTATGACAAATTCAGACCCACACCTTCTTATAAAAACACAAGGACAAATAGGATCATTTTTATATCCTTCCTTTAGCAAATATTCACTAAGACGATTGTACCACATCCGCTCTGATTGTTTCAATCCATATAAAGATTTCTGAAGTTTTATTGAACAGGTTTCCTGCGAACTTTTGTATGCTTCAGGCACATTGAATAGGCTGTGACAACATCCATTAATTGCATATCAAGCTTTTCACGAACTGCCAGATTTATTAGATACCCGAAGGTAATTGCATCCACCACAGGAGAATATGTCTCCACATAATCAATGCCAGGCCTTTGTGAAAATCCTTGTGCCACAAGTCGTGCTTTATATCTTACGACTTCACCTTTCTCATTTCGTTTTTGCACAAACACCCATTTGTACCCCACTGGCTTCACATCTTCAGGTGTTCGGACTATTGGTCCGAAAACTTCACGTTTTTCAAGTGAAGTCAATTCTGCTTGAATTGCGTCCATTTTGGCCAATCATTTCTCTGTCTACATTCATCAACAGATTTTGGCTCAAGATCCTCATCTTGTTGCATTATCTCAACAGCAACATTATATGCAAAAGTATTGTCGACCACAATATCATTTCGGTTCCACCTTTCCCCGTCGAGACATAACTTATCGAGATCTCTTCACTATCATTATTTTGAAGTATCTGGACCTTCTCTGTGGGCTTATCATTTATTATGTCTCGGGCCTCTTCTTGAGCAATTTCCCTCACATGATGATCATCTTGATCATTTATTTCTTTTCTTTTTCGAGGATTTTTATCCTTGGAACCGATCGGTCTACCACGTTTCAAACGTGGCCTGGACTCATTTGCATTAACCGTTTGTCCAACCGGGACATCAACTCGAACTGGAGTATTTGCAGCTGGAATATGAGATTTAGTAACTCTTGGAAGATTAGTAAATGCATCAGGCAGTTGATTTGCAACATTTTGCAAATAAATCATCTTTTGAACCTCTTGCTCACATTGATTTGTTCGAGGATCTAAATGAGATAGTGATAATGCATTCCAATCTACCTCATTTTTCCAACTGCTTATGTTCTCCCCCTATTGTTGGGTATACTGATTCATCAAAATGACAATCAGCAAATCTTGCTGTAAATAAATCTCCAGTCATCGGTTCTAAATATTTTAAAATTGAAGGAGATTCATACCCAATATATATCCCCAACCTTCTTTGGGGACCCATCTTTGTACGTTGTGGTGGAACAATTGGAACATATACCGCACATACAAAAATTCGAAGAAGGGAAATATTTGGTTCCTGACCAAAAGCCAATTGTAATGGGGAGAATTCATGATAACTGATTGGCCTTATACGCACAAGTGCCGCTGCATGCAAAATAGCATGTCCCCATACCGAAACAGGAAGTTTTGTCCTCATTAGCAATGGTCTAGCTATCAATTGTAGGCGTTTAATCATTGATTCTGCCAAACCATTTTGAGTATGAACATGAGCAACCGAATGTTCAACTGTTATTTCCACGGCCGTATAATAATCATTAAAGGCATGAGATGTAAACTCACCAGCATTATCATGACAAATTTTCTTTATCGCATTATCTGGAAATTGTGCTCTTAACCTTATTATTTGAGCCAACAATCTCGCAAAAGCCATATTGCGAGTTGATAATAAGCACACATGTGACCATCTTGTAGATGCATCAATCAAGACCATATAATATTTAAATGGTCCACATGAAGGGTGAATTGGCCCGCATATATCACCTTGTATACGTTCCAGAAATGTGGGGAATTCAATCCCAACCTTAGTTGCTGATGGTTTAATAATCAATTTTCCTTGAGAACAAGCAGCACAAGAGAATTCCTTAAATTGAAGAATCTTTTGGTTCTTCAAAGTATGCCTATGTGAATTCTTAATTATTTTGCGCATCATATTAGAACCGGGATGGCCCAACCGGTCATGCCAAATGATAAAATCATTAGAACCATTAAACCTTTTATTTACTACAACATGTGTTTCAACCGCACCAATACTTGTATGGTACAACCCGGAAGAAAGTGCAAGTAATTTTTCATGCACAAACTTTTCCCCAGCTTTCATTGTAATAATATAAAGGTACTCAACCTTTCCTTCATTGGCAGTTTCAACATGATAGCCATTCTGGCGAATAACCTTGAAACTTAATAAGTTTCTTCGAGACTTGCTGCAATATAGTGCATTACTAATGGCCAATATTGTTCCTCCAGGTAGTAATAAGGTCGCTTTTCCAGAGCCCTCAATTAATTTTGTACTACCAGATATTGTATTAACACAAGCCTTTTTCATAACCAAATGAGAGAAATATTTCTTTTCTCTTAATATAGTGTGAGTAGTAGCACTATCCAAAAGGCACATATCTCCATTACTCATCTTGGATCCAATTAAAGACTGAAAATTTTTATTTATCTTCATAAAAACAAAAATACATCATAAGAAATACGGAAACTAACAATATAAAACTTAATTACTAATCCTTGAAAATAAAACAACATAGAGAACTTAAGTACTTCTCGAAAATAAAACAATATAAGGACAACTTAAAACACATAAATAAAAATAAGAACATAACACATTCCCCGGTGAAACGATCAAATCTCAATTTTGATCTCCAAAGAAGTCTTCAACTTCCAAATGAGTAATATCACCAAGCCCATCAAAATCATCATCTTTCAAAGCCAAATTAGCTTCAACATTATCATCTTTTTTTTGCGTGAAGGCCCTGCCTCATCGTCATTTTTTAAAGTCATTTGTGACTCCACCCGGGCATTAGCAGAAGAGGCACCACCTCTATTTGCCTTTCTTTTGAAGGAATTTTGATAAAGCCTGGCAAAATGTTCAGGCGCCCCACATTCATTTTTCCAGTGACTTTTCAAACCACAACGATGACAGTTGTTCCTTGAAGGATTGCCTTGATAACCCATATTGTTCTCCCTTTTATGTTGACCACCATCACGCGATTATTATATCGTCCCTTGCCCCTGCCACGCCCGCACTCATTATTATGGCCCCGATTATTTTGTCTTCTTTCAGTTGGGCCATGTGTTGCTACCACATTCGCTTTCGGGAATGGAGCAGTTCCAGTGGGACGGGCTTCATGATTTTTCAATAAAAGGGTATTGTGGTGCTCAGCCACAAGAAGACATGATATCAAATCAGCATGCTTTTTAAAACCCCTTTCATGGTTGTAATACCAAATTGGAGGCATGAAAAGTCGTAAGAGTCGTTTCCAACATATCCTCGTCAGTTATATTATCCCCACATAATTTCAATTGGGAAGTAATTCTATAGACAGCAGAGTTATAATCACATACAGTTTTAAAATCTTGTAACCGTAAGTGAATCCACTCATAACGAGCCCTGGGCAATACCGTTACCTTAATGTGGTCATACCTTTCCTTCAAACCAGTCCACAATTCAAGTGGATCTTTCACTGTCAGGTATTCAACCTTCAATCCTTCATCCAGATGATGACGAAGGAAAATCATTGTCTTCGCTTTGTCCTGACTCGATGTTGTATTATCCTGAGTAATAGTGGCACCAAGACCTTTGGCGTCTAGGTGAATTTCAGCATCAAGTACCCATGATAGGTAATTCTTTCCCGAGATATCAAGTGCCACAAACTCAAACTTCGACAAATTCGACATGATGATCA
The DNA here is from genome assembly GCF_019175385.1 of Lycium barbarum. NCBI lineage: Eukaryota > Viridiplantae > Streptophyta > Magnoliopsida > Solanales > Solanaceae > Lycium > Lycium barbarum. Next base: position 120,711,421 of record NC_083342.1, read on the forward strand.
AAACTATCATAAAAATATTAGTGTTAGAAATAATAAAATAACGTAATTTCAAAACAACATCTTTATTTCCACAAACAAAAAGACAGTACATTTTTCACAAAAGGAGTACCTTTTTTTTTTCACAGAAGAGTACTTTTTTTTTTCTCTCACAAAACAGTATCCTTTTTTTCACACAAAAGACTACGAATTTTCCACAAAACAACAATGGTAATTTTTTTCAACAAAACAGTAGGATAATAATTATGCCTATTCTAACATATACTACATGCTAGAATTAAAATAAGAACGACTTGGAAGAGCACTAGCCGTGAAGTCTTCCAGATGTCATACTATGATGGATAACTAGTTGATTTGAATATGCTGGACATTAAATAAAAATATTGTAGTTAATAGTATACATCATATTTGATTACCCAAGGATTAACTAGTATAAGGCATAGAAACAGGAAACATTTGCATCAAATTGAAAACGGGCTAAACGAGACTTTTGTTTTATATATATAGCACATATTAGAAGGATGGTCAAAACGCATACCAGATAAAAGAGTAAACTCAACTTGGAACGACGATAGTGGAGTTAGAGACTCGTACTGATAATGTGTTGTAAAATAAGCTCAAAGTAACACTATAAAATATTAAAACAAGAGAACAATATAGAAAAAAACAATGTAAAGAAACAATATAGAATAAAACAATGTAAAGATGACTTTTTTCTTTTCTTTCAAGTGTGTAGTACATCACATATCATACCTCTATTAATACTACTCCATAGAGAGGGTTACAAGATTGTCTTGAATATGACATTAACCCCTTGAGAAGGTGGAAAAAATATGTGGTTGTGGGAGATGAATTAGGGAGTAGTAGAGGTGTGGTATAACTACACATAATGGTGCACATAATAGTGAATTAACTCTTAGAAGTTATGGACATTCACATTATCATATTTACAACAGCTGTTATATATTACTTATTTTTTAGCGTTGTTAGTGATGTTATTATATTGACGTGTGCATATAGAATGCAAAACAGAATTATTATTTTTTGGGAAAAATTCTTCTAGAAATTGTTATCATCTTGTAACATCAAACTTTAAGTAAGATTGAATTACAAAAAGAAGGTGAATTAATTTTAAGCAAATTCAAGGTAGAAAAATCTTATAAAAATGCAATGTTAGTTGGTCTGAAAATGTCTCAATTGCTAAAATCTATAACTAAATTAAAAGAGACAAGTAAGTTTTTCAAGAAGCAATCAAGTTGCTTTCAATTCCAATAATTTCTATTCCTAATATAAATGAAAGAGGAGAATAAGTTTTGAAGAAGGAATTAAATTACCCTGCTTCCAAACTAAAAATTATTCGTAAACGTATTAAAACAAAGTCTTTCAAGAATAAACATAGTTTTCAAACGATACAGATTTTCCTAACATTTTCAAAATTAAACATAACCGAATACTATTTATAGTTATAATATTGTCCAACGTTGATTATACTAACATCCAAACAAGTGGACCAATGGCAATTTCACTTTGGGGCATGGTCACTATAAAAATATATTATTAGTAGTACTATTATTATTTTTAGTATTTACTATATTTTGCCTTTGTTAAAAGCCTAAAATGGCAGCAAATTTTTGGCTCCTTTTGGGACATGGTGCGAACTGTGGCGTCAGTCAGAATCCTACTCAAATTGGGATGGCAAATACGTAATTTCTGAATTTAAGTCGGTTTATTTTAGTCAATTACCAAGTCCCACTAGCATACTGCAATGGATGGCTAAAAAATTAGTGGCCTAAAATCAATTTTGTTTATGGGGTTCTTATATAATTTTATATTAGAACTCAGATATGTACACACACGCATACGCCAAAAAAGAATGTTGCCATTTTTTCCGTACTTGTTGTTTTCAGTATAACTAATTTTTTATCAGTGTATGTCAATCATGTAGTACATGATTTTGTAAAATAATATCAATATTACTAAAATAGAAGCTTTGAATAAAATAATTACACTAAAGAATATAGCACAAATGTGTGTGAATAATCACTGTGACGCTCAATGCGACAAAGTAATGCTCAAATGACAACAGTTCAAATATCTTAAATATTGAGCTTGATTGTTTATTCTATTTTAAAATATGTACATTTTAAATATGAATATGAAAAACATCAATTATGGTTACAAATGTTCACATCTCAAAGTTTTTATCTTATTTTTAAGAAACCGTAATTTCCCAAATCATAACCTGAATATCTTAGTGGACAAGCACATTAAGGGGATATATTAAAAAAAATGAAAAAAAAGAACTGCAAATACATTGTTACTTATTAAAATAAAAAAAAATAAAAAAACTACCGCGGAATAGCAACCAACCACGCCTCCGTTCGAACTGCTGTTTTCTTCCAGTTCTTAATACTTACTTAATATTTGATTTTTTGCTTATTTTTGTGTCTCAATATAATAAGTATATGTGTATTTTATTCAGATCATTGTCCATGTTAATAACAATGTAGTTAAATGATACATTCTTCAGTTTTCATTGCCATACATAGACCATGCAGTATTTATTTCTTTTTATGCATCTAAGTGGTATTCTTAAAATCACTGGTGTGGACGTAAGACTGTTAATTTAAATCTTGATTTTTTGGAGTCAAGTTCATAAGATGTTTTACATGATTTTTTACGATAATTTGCATGCAAGACTATTAATAGAATATTTGTCATTATTTTTTATGATAACTTATACGTAAGACTCTTCAGTGCATGCAGTAAGATTGATAATTTTCTAAGTCGAAGAGATCTACATGTCACATTCGTTTAGGGATCTTTCCACCAGAATTAAAAATCACGTAGATGCAGCCAACCATTGACTTTATGGAGGCTGAAGCTGAGGTATTTTCACTCTTCCTTTCCAGTTTTTTTTTTCTTCATGAAATCTTTGCTTGATACTTACTGTTTATGATTTTTTAAAAGTTGAGGAGTTTCAATTGAAGATATAGAAACTGTGAGACTGCTATCTTTACAGCGTTGATGGGTATGATGTGACAATGCGATCACTAACTATGTTGGCATAGAACAAGCCAAAACTTCATTTCTAAAATCTTGGTTGATAAATTAGGGTGTGAAACAACTGATCTCAACCCACGTTTGATTGTTCGGACGACATCGGCGGAGATGTGAAGATTATCTCAAAAGCTTGCCGCAACAATCCGTTCCATTTGCAAGGCTCTTTCTTCACTGCATCTTTCCATGTCATATTGTTGAAACGTGGGGACATCAACGTGAGGCTGTTAGTTGTAATCCTGATTTTTTTGGAGTCAAGTTGATAGAATATTTGTCATGATAACTTGTATGCAAGACTGTCGACAAGATATTTGCCATGGCTTGGTATAAGATAAGAAATATTCTTAAAAAGCTACATAGTAAACATCTTTGTAGATTGTTATGTTATAAGTGAGTTTCTGAATTATTTATATTAGTAAAAAATAATTTAATTAAATAAGATATTAGACTTGTATTTATAATATATTATCTTTGATAGGGTTGTAAAAGACTCTATTTATTAATATTAGGATTTAAGTAGTTTAATTTAAAGTGCTAAAATATTTTTACTGATGAAGAGCAGGTAGTTTTTCTTTTCTTTCTTTCTTTTTTACAATTTTTTGTACTTAGTTAATTTTTTTTGCAAATTTTAATATTGTCTAAACTAAAAAAAATCATAAAATCTACTATTAAAAAACTTTGGGGGCCTCAAAACTCTGAGGGCCTAAATCAAAGCTTTAGTAGCCCTCCCCCTGCCCAGCCACTCCACCCATGACATTCTCAACCAAATTTTATTCAGTCTCAATTAAGATAAGACAACAATGACAAGACATTAAAGACAATGAATGTATAATTCAATTATTGTGAATGAAGTTGGTTTGAACAGTGAGTTCATGCAATGGTCTCAACAGAACTAGCAGCCTAAAATCAAAATATATTAAAAGACCCTTAAGTTTCTTTCATATAATTCATATAAGAATGAGAGGGGGAAAAAAACCTACATGGCTTTGATGCATGAGTTATGCTCATGTCATGGTATTAAATTCCCCCTTTGCATAAATATGATAAGGTATTAAGTTAACATGGTAAAAGAGTTAGTCCATATTCATCGAATTTTGAACTCTACGATACACTTCAGAAATTTCTTAGTTAAAAAGATAAGACACAAAAAAAATTACTTTTTGATATATAGATCAATCAAATCTGACAACAAGGGATATCTAAATTAAAGAATCTAAGTTAAAATTAAAAAGTAAAACCACGAGAAACATGAAAAAAGATTACACATAAAGGAAGAAAAAAAATGGATTTATTTTTTTGGTAACTGTCAAATTTCATTAATTACCAAAGTAGTATTTACAAAGCAACAGATCAACTCAATCTGTTAAGTCTACTAGAGAACATCCCGACAACAAACTCCAAAATAAACTAGAACTGCTAGGATACTAACAAAACAAAACAAAACCAGTTCTAGTCTAAATATAGAACACAAGGAGAGGTGGTCAAGCCTTAAAATCTGCAGCTAAGCAATCTAGTCTTTAGTGAAGCCGAGGCTCTAGTATTGCAAATACAGGCTATCTCCTTAACTATGGGCTCCCAATGAGTGGCCTTCTTCTCAAAAAGTCTAGTGTTTCTTTCTCTCCATATTGCCCAAATGAACTCCGTGTACACCATCTTGATGATATTGGCCTGTTTTGTTTTCCCTCTACTTGCTTTTAATACAGTCTCGTATTGTTGTGACCAGCTGAGCGTAGCAGGCCAGTGAAGCTGCAACTAGAGAAGCAATCTAGTCCATAGTTCTTTAGCATAGGCGCAGTCAAAGAATAAATGATCTCTCGTTTCATTTCTAGTAAGCAATTAACACATTTTGGTTCCACTTGAATACCCCACTTGATAAGTCTGTCACATGTGGATAGCCTGTTCTGTATTTGAAGCCATAGCAAAAAAATGGCCTTTGGTCTAGCAACATTATGAAATAACAGGTTCCTCCAAGATACTCTAGGTAATGCTCTAAGCATACCAAGATATATATGTTTAATGGCACTTCTAGTACCTATCCTGCTTGTCTGCATATGCACAAGTCCACTCCTTGCGCCTATAATTTTCTTGACCATCCAACTTGCCTGTTAAGGGATTGGAATAAGGTCAAGTGATCTCCCTTTTATATAATATGTACGGATCCACTTGATCCATAGTGTGTCTTGTTTGGTAGCCAAGTCCCAACATGCTTTAGTGATTGCTGCTTTATTCCAAGTCTTCAAATATGTCAGGTTCATTCCCCCAACTGATTTAGGTAAACAGACCCTATCCCAAGATACCAATGCTCTCTTTGTAATAGTGTTGATCCTTGACCATATGAAACTTCTGCAATAGGCATTAATTGCTTTCATTACTTTAGCTAGAAGAATGAAAAGTTGGGCCCAGTATGACTGAACACCAAAGATAACAGTTTTAACCAATTGAACTATGCTTTCATAGGACAATTTTTTTGCTGTCCATGATGATATCTTTGCCACCACTTTTTCAATCAAAGGCTGCCACTGAGACAGGTTGAGTTTTTTTGAGGTCAATGGCACACCTAAGTATTTGAAGGGTAATTCACCTGTAGCGTAACCTAAGAATTGAGTTATTCTCGTACTTTCTGTAGGATCAACCCCTCCCATATAAATAGCACTCTTAGCTAGATTGGCTTGGAGAGCCGAGGCTTTAGAAAATCTGGTAAATTTCTCATGAAGTTTAGTGACTGCTGTGTAGTCTCCTTTCACAAATAGCAATAAATCATCTGCAAAACAGAGGTGTGTGATACCTAGTTTTGCACATCTGGGGTGAAATTTAAAAGCCTTGTCCTCCTTCAATTCATTAAGACTTCTACTAAGGTACTCCATTGCTATGGCAAATAGGATCCCCTTGCCTCAAACCTTTTGCAGCAGGAAAAGGTTTGGTGGGTTCTCCATTAACCACTATGGAATAATTGACTGTAGTAACACATCCAAAGATCCATTGAACAAATCTTCCAAGGAATCCCAATTCTTCCATTACTTGCTTCAAATAAATCCAGTCTAATGAGTCATAAGCCTTTTGAATATCCACTTTTATCATACATCTAGGAGATATATGTTTCCTAGTGTATGATTTAACCAATTCATGAGCCAAAATCACACTATCTAAAAAAAAAAAAAAAAATTTAATGAGAGGATAATTATATTGTTTAATTTAATGAAAGAAAAAATTTATCAATATTAACTCACTCAATCTACCTCTAATAGTTTTCTTTTAAATTTGAAATCCATTTTTAATGTAATAATTATATATATATATATATATATATATATATATACACACCCTAACTTTGCTTTTAAAAATCACAACCGCACCCCCCCCCCCATATATATATACACACCCTAACTTTGCTTTTAAAAATCACAACCGCACCCCCCCCCCCCCCCCCCACACAACTTTGAACAATAGATTCTTCTCCCACTATCCTAACTGGGTTTTTAAATGCCTATTTTACCCTTACATTATCCACTCATATTTTTTTTTTACTTCTTTAAAATCATGATATTTTTATTTTCCTTAATCTATTTAAAGAATTTCCTATAGAAAAAATAAACATTATTTCCGAGCCGGAAAAAAAAAGAGAAATACTAATTGAGTATAAGTTAATTTCGTTTTATAATGAAATAATGAGAAGAGTTAAAAAAAAATATTTGTTAATAATAATCAAAACTCTAATATCTATTTATACATGTGAAAATAATAGGTAATAATAACTTTATAAATATATTACAATGCATGTAATACAAAAATAATTAATAAAATAGAGGTATATTTTATAACAAAATTCTTAGAAGAATATCTATTTATGTCGTAAACGAATCTTAAATTATAATTTAAAAATATTTCATTAATGACAACTAAAACTCATTTATTTATAAAGACAATAGTGTATAAGAGAGAATGAAACTTAAATATACGCATACACATGCATGTACATGCAAATATACATACTTAATGTATTTAATATTACAATATCAATCGTAAAAAATAATGTTACATTTTGTGATAAATTCATAAAAAAATTATTCTAAATATATAATATTAATGAATTTAAATAAAAATTTATAAATAGATACGTTAAAAAAATTATTATATATAATATAAAAAAGTTTACATAGATGAAGGAATGAAAATATCAAGGATAAAATAGACATCACATATGATAAAGAGGGAAGAATGTCTATTTTTCATACTTTAGGAGGGAGTTTGATTTTTAAAGTAAAATTGGCGGTGAAAATAATTTTTAGACACTCACTCTGTTTCAATTGAAGTGTCTTATCTTCGTTTTTAGTCTGTTTCAAAAATAGTGTCTTTGTTTATATTTAGTAATTTTTTAATTTGAAAATTATACATGACAAATTTAAATCCACAAAATTTAAAAATAACTTTTTTTTTAAATATCATTCTCAGTCAAAATAAAATACTTAAAATTGGCACGGACGAACTAATATAACGTAGTACTTGATACTTTTTGGGCCTTAAATAGTTGGGGCCTTGCCTTGCCTTACCCTAGACCTAGAGCCCCTGGCGCAATAAAGACCTTTTGTGTACCATTCAAAACCCTTCCTTGTCGAGCCTACACTTTTTCTTCCTCTCTCTTCTTCTTATCATCCTTAATTTTAGAGAGAGAAAGCAAAAAAGGCTTACTTTTCCACCATGTTGGTTTATCAAGATCTTATTACCGGTAATTTTCATCCTAATATTGTGTTGTTTCTGATTTCGTTAATTTGTTATGCTCTTTTTTTGCTGGTTCTTGTTATCGGCCAATCTCTTGGTTATGTTGTGCTAAAAATTTTGGTAGAGGATTGTAATTTCGAAGTCAATAGTGTTTGATGATTGGCTTGTATCTGTTGTTGATGCGTCAGGTTTTCTTTTACGCTAATGGATAACTTGTTATTAATTTATGTTCCCTTGATGTCAATAAGATCTGGCTGATTTGAATGGTTTTAATTGCTATGTGGTCTGCCTAAGGTCCTAAGCTATTAAGGGATACTGCCTCTTTCTTTCTTTCTTTTTTTTTTTTGTTTGTTGGGGAACGAAGGAACTAGATCTAATCTGGATCTACCATCTTGGAGGATTTATCCCCAAAGTTTGATTTCTTTTATGTGAGTTTTAGAGCCATATATGATTGATTTGGATCCATAGAGTCTTGATCTTGATTGCTTCTAGTTTGACTAGACTTATAGTATATATCTGTCCAGTGCAAATTTTAGGCAAAATTATGCAACAAAAATAAAAAGATGTGCTTTGCAAACCCCAAAGATATGGATTTCCAAGATCAATTGTACATCTTGAAGTTTATCTCGGTTGCAGTAATCATAAAGGAAAATAGAGTACACAGGTTTTTGTTTTGGTATAAGCTTTTTTCTTCAAGTATTTGTAGTTTTGTGCACATGCTTGATATGCAAAAGTTCACTATTTTCAGGTTGTGGCTTTGGACAAACTGTTGAGTTTTCACTTTGCTTTTGTGCTCTCAATGGGGTTTTTTGTATATAACAGAGTGAACTATTATGTCGGCTGAACCCTATAAAGCTAACTATTATACTCAGTATCATTGGAATTTTAGCACAAAATAAGGCATGTGGAGGAATGAGATGTTTAGCTGGAATTGTAATAAAACAAAAATATAGCTACCTATATGTGGACTGGTGAATATCTTTCACCTGCTTTTTAAATATTGAAAAATATCGTTACATTTTTATGGTGCTGAACCAACTGTAGCTTCCTATTTGTCTCCGCAATTTGAACTTTTGAGCATGTATGTTTTTTCCAGTTATACATACTTTAAAAGGACATTCACCTTGTAGGAATTTTTATTTTCGTTTGTGTCCCGTCCCCTTCATAGTAGTTTGGCTGTTCTTGAAATTTAAAACACTTTAAAAAAAATATTGCAGGTGATGAGCTTCTCTCTGACTCATTTCCCTACAAAGAGCTTGAGAATGGATGTCTTTGGGAGGTTCAGGGCAAGGTAGGGTCTCCAGTTAATTATTGCCCCAAATATTTCCATATGTTAGCAAGCTTTATTTTTTGTGGACCATCTAATCCAAGTAAAAAAGGAATAATGTGGTGTGTCTGTTACATTACAGTGGGTTGTTCAAGGAGCTGTTGATGTTGACATCGGGGCAAATCCTTCTGCTGAGGGTGCAGATGCAGATGAAGGTGTGGATGATCAAGCTGTCAAGGTTGTCGATATTGTTGACACTTTTAGACTGCAGGTTTGTATACCTTTTTAAGGAACTTTCAGCATTTTTAATATTCCTCTTAATTATATGTGAATAAGAAGTGTTTTTTGCTATTTGCAGGAGCAACCTTCTTTTGACAAGAAGCAATTTGTTACATACATGAAGAGATATATCAAGAGCCTGACACCCAAGCTAGAAGGAGAAGCACAAGAAACATTCAAAAAGAACATTGAATCAGCAACTAAGTTCCTCATGTCAAAGCTCAAGGACCTTCAATTGTATGTCTATTTTCACTCTTTATCAGTTTATCACATCGTCTAAGCTAATTCTTACTGAAGTGGAATGTTTTTAAATTTCACTTTCACATCTTGAACCACTAGAACTTTATACTAAGTGTTTGTGCTGGCAGCTTTGTTGGTGAGAGTATGCATGATGACAGTTCCCTGGTGTTTGCTTACTACAAGGATGGTGCTACTGATCCTACCTTTTTGTACGTTGCACCTGGCTTGAAGGAGGTTAAGTGCTAGATGTCCAGTGGAGTGCTTCAGCTAGAAGTTTTGTATTGGAGATTTATGTTTCATGTAGTTTTAATTTCTCGTCCTTTTTGTTTTCTCTGTCAGTTTCTTCTGAACCTTGGGTATTTGTTGTGACGTATACTTGTTATAACTTAATGACCTAGAATAGCCTTTGAGCTATATTGGCAATTAAGATTTGTTATATTGGAATTTATCTTTAGCTTTGGATAAGAGTTGGGTGTAAGATCCTTTATTCGATCTTCCAAGTGCGCGTGATTGGTGATGACTTGGTTGCAACTCCAACCTTGTAGGTTACCAGCAGCAGTTCTTGAGCATTTGTTGTTTGTAGTACTCTTGATATTGCATCTGTTGAATGTCTATGGGATAAGGTTTCAATTTGTGAGCCTCATCGGTGTGCATGAAAATATTGGAAGGAGTCCTTGCTGGAACTCGAGACCAATAAGCTAGGGTTTGCTTGATAGCCAGCAGTACATTTGCAGAAGTGTAAATGAGAGGAAGTTAACCTCTTATAGCACCATCTAATATTGGGAATATTTAGCATGGTCACTAGTATTACAGGGTCAAAATCTCTAGATCCGGGACATGTACTTTTCTAAGAGGCTGATTTATTATCTCCCCTTTTTCGTGGTCAGACCGCTCAGTTCTATTGACCGCTATTAATTCTCCATCGCGCACAAAATAGAAACTCCTAGCCAGCAAGCAAAAGAAAGCAAGTCAAGGTGAGAAAGCTCCCAGAATAGATCCAATATTTATTCCGATTGGAGCTTCTCCTCTTCTACTTGAAAGATTCCATGCAAAATTTCTTGAAATCTTATAAAAGAATTTATGATTACACACAAAGCTTAATTTGCCGATCTCTAAGTTACTCTCCGTCTCTCTTTGCCAAATAGGTGAAGTAAACTTCTATTGATAGGCGTTGGATGTCTTTGACCCTATGTTATATTATCAGTAAAATAGGTTGTTTGGGTTTCGTGACTGGATCATTTCAAATAAAATCTTAAAAACTAAAATACAAAGATTTAAATAATCAACTACTACTAATATAATGTCAACTTTAATAACGTGGCTTGACAAGAGTGAAAGAAGTTTTACTAATTTAGGCGCACAAAATTCTGAACGATAAGGGTTATAACGGTCTATATTATTAATGTTGTTGTTGTTATAGTACTATACTATTACCGTACCAAATTAATTCGGTATGATTCGGTATTTAAGGTTCAGTTTCGGTATTTTACGGTACGGTAAATCGGTATCATAGTTTATCCGATTTCGACTTACATATACTCATATCGTGGAGAATTATGACTTCCGCTACTTGAGAAACGTCTCAATTATTATGTACTAAATACCTTATACATGTAAAAATATTCAAAAGAAAGTACAAACAATCCCCTTCGTAAATCAATTACACAAAAAAGACATTTAAATCAAGCTAGAGTAATCAAAGTTCCAACGTTTAAACAATTAGTTTTCTAATAATACTAGTTTATATATTTGTTAGTATTAGAATACTAAGATATATTAATTGTATGTGTAATTATATACTTCGGTATGGTATTCGGTATTTCCTTTATGAAAACCGAATATCAAATTTTTAAAAAATGCATATCAAATACCGTACCAAATACCATAATACCCAAACCGCAGTATAAAAAATTTCAATTTTAGTATGGTAATCGGTATCTACCGTACCATGCCCACCCCTAATTGTACTCATATGTGAAAAACCCAGCAAAACTCCCTGTTTCATTTTATTCCTTGACAATCTTTTTGAAATATGTGGGGATTGTTAAAAAGATATTTTATTTATCTCAAAAAGATAATATACTACTATTAAATATGATTTAATATGGTACTAACGTTTTTTTTTTTTTTTTTTTTATGTAAGTCAGAAGTAGCTGGTTGTAGTAATCATGTATATCAGTGGGAATCCGAATGATTTCTTTCATCACCCTTTGGTACTAACGTTAACATTTGAAACTAAAGGATTGATACTATTTTTATTAGCCTTAATGATTTTCTTAATGGGGAAAGTGGCAGTTGCCAAAACGTTTTTGACCATTTCTATTTGGTCTTTAAATAGCCATAGATGGTTGTTATTACAATTTACTATAGGAACGTTGATGTTAAGCATTTGTTCACTAATTTTCCTACATATATAGATACTCCTTTGTGTACTTTAATTGTGGAGAAAAAAGCCATATCAAGAGACATACATATTTCTTTTAATATTATAGTGTGTTGGGTTTTCTGTTTTGTTGATCTTTGTTAGATTCTGATTCCTAATTTTATACTAGAAGAGCTTGTTGAATTCTGGGATACATTCATACCGGGGGAGATATTCTTAAGGACAATGTCTTAATTGACATGCCTCAAGCTATGTGAATTCGTTAAAGTATTCGTGATCGAATATTTTCGGTAAGATTTTCAATAGGTACCGAACACCGAACGTGAATTAAAAAAAAAAAAAAGTACGGACGGCTCACAAGTCACAACCCGACTCAAATTGGGTTTAGACAAATATGGTGAATTCTGGATTAGGTCGGTTGATTTTGGTGAATTCCCAATCCCCACTGAGTTACAGCAATCCCCAGTTTCAGCTATAAATACTGGGGCACCACGCGCTTTTTTCTTCCTCTCTCTTCTTCTTATCATCCTCAATTTTAGAGAGAGAAAGCAAAAAAGGCTACTCTTCCATCATGTTGGTTTATCAAGATCTTATCACCGGTACTTTTTCTCGTTCTCATCCTAATAATATTTTATCGTCTGTGGTTAATTTGTTATAAGGCCCGGTTTTACGTGTGTTCAGCCTCTCTCTTGGTTATGGTTTGTGTTAAATTTTTGGTGGAAAATTGTAATCTTGAATAGTGTTTTAGCAATCTGTGGTGACTCTATTGGCTTGTTGATGGGCCAGCTATTGTTCTATCATAATCGATTTTTGTATGAATTTCTGTTTCTTTGATGTCAGTAAGATCTGGTTGATTTGACTGCTGTTACCGACATAGGGTCTATCAGCTTATTAAGGTTCTTTCTTTTTAAATTAAACGGAAAGAAAAAGCTACTAGCTTTTGTTCTTAATTTGAATGATTCCTGATCTAATTAGGCCTTAAAAATTTACATGTTTATTTTGTTGGGGAATTAACCAACTGGATCTGATCTGGATTTTACTTTTCAACACTATCTTGGAGGATTTGATCCCCAAAGTTTTTTACCTTGCTTTTTTTTTTTTTTATATGATGTGGTCCTGAATTTGAGAGCCATATAGGAGTGTTTTTGATCCGATGTTGGTTGCATCTAGCCGATTTAATTTAGGAAATCCTAGTTCTATGTATCTGTTTATAATACAATTTTATGTAACACCCATAAAAAGATGTGTTTTTGCGCAAGCCCATAGATCTGCAAATTCTTTTTGTGAAATTGGTGGATTCTAGTAATCAAGATCAATTAAACATGTTAAAGTTTATCTGGGCTATGGTTATCATAAAGAAAAAAGAGAGTAGTACACAGGCTTTTTTTGGTTAGCTCTATTCATTCACCTGTTTGTTAGGCGCACCTCGGAGTTGATCTAGTTGCTTGGCATGCACCAGTTCACTATTTTTAGAGTGTTTTAACAGTGGTTTTGGAAAAAGTATCGAGTTTTACCTTGCTTTTCTGCATCAATGTGGGTTTCTTGTATCAACTGAACAATTCTGTCTAGATAAGCTACAATTGAGGCTGGTTCCTAAATAAAAAATAAAAAATGTGGTCTACCTAGCTGTGAACTTGTGGCTGTCTTTTACATATTTTTAAAAAATAATGGAGAATATGCCGATGCTACTGCAGCTTCCTATTTGTCTCCGCAATTTGGATTCTCTAATCGTGTTTGCTTTTTGCTGTTATACGAACTTTAAAAGGACATTCTGTTTGTGCGAATATTTTGTTGTTTCATTTTTTGGCCCCTTCATGATATGCTGCTGTTATTGAAACCTGGAGTCTGAAAAAATTATTGCAGGTGACGAGCTTCTCTCGGACTCATTTCCCTACAAAGAGCTTGAGAATGGATGTCTTTGGGAGGTTCAAGGCAAGGTAGGGTCTCCAGTTAATTATTGCCCCAAATATTTCCATATGGTAGCAACCATATTTTTGTGGACCATCTATTCTAAGTAAAGAAGAATAATTTGGTGTGTCTGTTACATTACAGTGGGTTGTTCAAGGTGCTGTTGATGTAGACATTGGGGCAAATCCTTCTGCTGAGGGTGCAGATGCAGATGAAGGTGTGGATGATCAAGCTGTCAAAGTTGTCGATATTGTTGACACTTTTAGACTTCAGGTTTGTATACATTGTTATGGAAGCTTCAGTTGACATTAATAACCTCTTAATTATATGTGAATTAGAAGTGATTTGCCTATTTGCAGGAGCAACCTTCTTTTGACAAGAAGCAGTTTGTTACATACATGAAGAGATACATCAAGAACCTGACACCCAAGCTAGAAGGAGAAGCACAAGAGACATTTAAGAAGAACATTGAAGCAGCAACTAAGTTCCTCATGTCAAAGCTCAAGGACCTTCAATTGTATGTCTATTTTCACTCTCTATCGGTTTATGGCATTGTCTAAGCTATTTCTTACCAAAGTTGAATGCTTTTGGTTTTCGCTCACATACTTCGCACCTTGAACTACTAGAACCTTATACTAAGTGTTTGTGCTGACAGCTTTGTTGGTGAGAGCATGCATGATGACAGTTCCCTGGTGTTCGCTTACTACAAAGATGGTGCAACTGATCCTACCTTTTTGTACATTGCACCTGGCTTGAAGGAGGTCAAGTGCTAGATGTCTGGTGGAGTGCTTCAGAGCTAGAAGTTTTAAATTGGAGATGTTTCATCTAGTTTTAATTTCTGGTCCTTTTTTGCTTATTTATGTCAGTTTGTTCTGAACTTTGGGTACTTGTCGTAAGCAGTACTTGTACTGTTTTCTTCGTTTTATAATCTTATTATTATGTGGGACAGCAAATGACCCTTGTTGAGTTGAAAGTTCCCTTTGATTATCAATATCAATTTTGCCTATTAAATCGTTATCTATGTGTTGGAAGATCTTTTAGGCCAGCTATCCTAGTTATGAACGAAGGGAAAGAGTTCCTCTTTGGCTAGTGGTAGTCGAATGCGAATCTAAGGAGCAAATTTGTGTGATGGAGGATTTTGTGTAGAGATATGGTTTTGGTGATGATTTTTTTTTAATCCATATACTATATACTACAGTACCTCAATGAATATCTGTGTACTTTTATGTGTTATTTCACTTTAACTAATAGTATAACTTATCGTGATATATAGTTATTTAAATTTATGTATTATCTAATCATGGATAAATTAACGAAGTTTGGTTATAAAGGCACGGGTAAAGTCACCCGCAAGGGTGGCTCAATTGGGAGTCCGGAACCTAAATGACCCAATAAAAATCCAATTGAACTAAAATACCTCAAGAAAAAAAAAATACCAAAGTACTTTTATCGCACGCTTTTTCTGCGTTATATAAAACTGAGTCTCACGTTAAAATTCTGTTACCGGTTTTTCTTAGGAAAAAAAAAAAGAAGAGGAAATTGCGGAAATTGCATAACGCATAATTTTATGGCGCTGTGCAACCTACCCAATTTGCCAAAGTTAGGCCGTACTTAGTTACTTACCATTAATCCAAATGTATCCACTTCATAACTATGCCAAAGTTTCCATTTTCTAAAATATTTATAAGATAAATTTATCTTCTACTAAAAACAATGAGTCTACGATCTATATACCGACAAAAGTAAATAATTTTTATTATAATTGAGGATTAATTACGTTAAATATTAATGTAATAAGAATTAATTTGAGATACACACCTTGTATTCTAAAATCGAACATTTACAACACTTATACTATGAAAATCCTATCTTCAATTTTAAAATACATGGTGTATCTCGAATTAATTCTTATTACATGAGTATTTAATGAAAAGATAACTAGAATTTTAACGATTTGGCAAAATATTTTTTTTAAAATCTAAATTATAGTGATGTATTCCCAATTTTTCAAAAAATAAAATAAAAATTACATTCTTAAGAAATCCTACGCTAATGAAATTTTATTGGAATAAGTAAATTAAAAATTATTTTAAAGCGAAGAATAAATAAAGAAACTAAAGATGAGGAGTTCTTATATAATAAAATATTATTTAAATAAAACTAAAATAATTTGCTTGTTTAATGTGCGAGAAAGCCAATAATAATAGTTGGCATATTTTATTAAGTAATTTGTGTTATTTATAATTTTAATTTATTTTTTAATTATTATATTTAGTATATTTAGTTACGACTATACCCCATAGAGAGTGTAAGTGCATGATTCTCATAATATAAGTGGTGTAAATGTTCGATTTGGAAGATAAATTAATCTTATAAATATTTTAGAAAATGGAAACTTTTGCATTATTATGAAATGGATACATTTGTATTAATGGTAAGTAACTAAGTATACATGAAACGACCTAACTTTTGCAGATTGGCGTGTTTGCATAGCGCAGTAAAATTATGCGTTATACAATTTAGTTTTTTTTTTTTCTAAAAGAAAAATCGGTAACGGATTTTAACGTGAGATGTTAAGTCACTTTTATATAACGCAGAAAAAAAGTGCGTTAAAGGTACTTTGATATCTTTTTTTTTCTTGGGGTATTTTGGTTCAATTGGGTTTTTATTGGGCCATTTAGGGTCCGGACTCCTCAATTGGTTGAGAATGAGGCTTTTATAATGAAAGTTTCAGGTTTGAAATCTCCTGTCTATAACAGTAGGGATTTGCGCACCCAAAAGATAGTGATTGATCGCTCTCATGTCATCAAAAAAAGGTAGAGATAAAATCTACTTGTATGTTACCCTCCTCAACCCCTCGTGGGATCATATTGGGTATATGTTACCCTCCTCAACCCCTTGTGGGATCATTCGGGGTATGTTCGTTTTTGTAAATTAATGAAGTTTGGTGTACATGCATCATTGTGTTATATATCGCGCCGTTCACGGAATATGCTGTGTCGATTCCTTTTCTATTCCCTATTTGTTTATTGGAGAGATGCAAGTACTCATTAATCATTGATTCTCTTCAAGGACCCCACTTTCACGAATTAGACTTTGGCTTCTTGAATTATTAAAATGGGAAAACTATATGGTTGCAGACTTGCAGTTGCGTGAATTTGCAGCGGAAAACTTGGTATATTTGCTATTGCTGTTAATCTTTTTCGCAGGTGATGTTATACTTTTGTACTCTATTTGTTTCGTCATCATCGGATCTATTTGACTCGAAAAAATATCCTCTTTTTACTTCTTCTTTTTTATCAGACAGCCCAGTATAATTTAATAAAAAATTGCTCTCCTACAAAACATAGTAAAAGATTTCAAATATAAAAATGTTAAAATGGTTCGTAAAATATCATTTTATGATAATTTGTGTTCTTTTTTAAGTTACTAATTTCACATTTTTTATGATCGATTACCTCTAGTTATCATTACGGTGGCATGATATCGTTAAAAAAAATTATACTGTATTAGTGTTATAAATTGAACTCTAGAACTAATAATCTCCAATAGGGGTTTTTAATATCCTAACCACAATTGTTGAGAAAAGGACCAAAATCATCCATAATGTTTGGGTTTGAATCAAAATCATACATATTCTTTCACATGGTGCACTAATAGTACATTATGTTTGCATAAGTGGTGCACTTTTAGTCACAATCCCAAATAAATTTAACGAAAAAGAACAAATATGCCCCTGAACTTTTAGAAAAGGTATAAAAATACCCTTTATTCATCTATTTTGCTAAAACTACCCCTCAATTCAACTTTTTGAGAATTTATTCCCCTTGACTAACGAACAACACTAATTTTTTTTTAAAAAAAATAAAATAAATTGCACATGACATTTTATTACTGAAAAATTGATTTATTCTTTTAAAAAGAAATCTGAAACCTTGGAATTTTTTTAAATTTGGAAAACTTTTTTTTAACGAGTAAAACCTTGACTAACGGACAACACTAATTTTTTTTCTTTTCAAAATGTGAAAAATTGGATTTTTATAAAAATCTGAAAAAAATATTTTTTTTATGGAAAAACTGTGTTTAAAAAAAAAAACAGAAAACTATCTTTTTTTAAATCTAGAAGTAAATTATGGAGTATTAGTTTTGCACATTTTACTTAAAAAAACAATCAGTTTTTCAGATTTAAAAATTGAATTTTCTAAAAAAAAAATGGGGTTTCCACCCGTTAAATTTTTTTTTCCAAACTTAAAAAAATTCCACATGTTTTAATGAAAATCCAATTCTGTTTTATATATATATATATATATATATATATATATATATATATATATATATATATATATATATATATATAAAAGGCTTACTACATTTGTTTTTTTAAAGAAATGGATGTTGAAAAATTATTTTTCCTTATTCTACAAATAACGATTTTTCAGATTTCTTTTTAAAAGAATAAATCAATTTTTCAGTAATAAAATGTCATGTGCAATTTAATTTATTTTTTTTAAAAAAAAAATTAGTGTTGTCCGTTAGTCAAGGGAAATAAATTCTCAAAGAGTTGAATTGAGGGATAGTTTTAGCAAAATAGATGAATGAAGGGTATTTTTATACCTTTTCTAAAAGTTCAGGGGCATTTTTGTTCTTTTCCGTTAAATTTATTTGGGATTGTGACTAAAAGTGCACCACTTATGCAAACATAATGTACTATTAGTGCACCATGTGAAAGAATATGTATGATTTTGATCCAAACCCAAACATTATGGATGATTTTGGTCCTTTTCTCCACAATTGTTTGTCATCCTAGTGCACCAGTATTTTGTTAATCAGTAATCACTAGGTATAAATCACCTCATTGGCATTTGGCAACATGTTTAGGCATGAAAGCACTTCTTGGGCTGAGTGATAGAATTATAAATTTTAATTTGGTCTATTGGTCACAGACTCACACCTAAAGTCAAACTCCATATATGCTACTACGACTGCCCCCGAGTGTTAAATCAAAATCAAAAGTAACTCGAAAATATATAAAATTTGTCCAATATTCTAAAAATAAATTTTCATTTTTACTTGTGACTTTTAGCATATCAAGAAAAGATAATTTCTTTTTTCCTGTTTTACTCATCGTATTAATTACTCATTTCAAATCATTTTTCAAGTTTATTAAAACTATGCACCAGTTAATATGGGCACTATTGCAAATTGTGCATTTCATTTATTATTTCTTAATGGGTGTGCAAAGTTTATAGTGGACAAGTAAAAGTGAGCGGAGGGAGTAGTATATGTCAATTTGTTATTTTCTTTCTTTGTAAGTCCATCTGATCTTGTATTTATGATTTCAATTTGAACCTTTTAGCAATCAATATCTTTAACAACATAGCAATCAATTTGAAAATAGTCATGTTTGAATAGTAAGGTCCAAGGAGGTCGAGTTTCCAAATTCATAGCCATACGTTTATACGCTTCATGCATATTTGGCTCAACGTGATAAATTTTGCATTTGAAATATCAACTCGAATCTTAGCTAGTGTTGGACATAGATTTGGTTGAAATTTTAAAAACACAAGTGTTTGAAATTGCGTATCAAAATAGTTTTTGAATGTTGAAGTTGTGTTGAAGAAGCATTTTACTTGAAACAAGATGAAGTTATATTTAAACATGCATTCTAGTTGGAAAAAAGTTAGAAGTTTTATGAGCGGAAGAAAAAAAGTTCACCCAAAAACTATCCCAAACTAGTTTTTGAAACTTGAAAATTTTTCTTTAAAAATGTTTCAAAAACTGATCAAGTTCCATGAACAAATAATGTTTTCAAAAGAAAAAATTGAAAAAAAAAAAAGTTTTTAAAAAATCATATCCAAACGGGAGTTCATTGAAACCCTTAATTTGGATACATTTCAGTCCCCAAAAAAACAAGATACAGGATCCAGTTTTTTTTTTTTCTTTTGTTGGTATTCACTCTGTTTTAATTTATTTGTCTTACTTTTTTTTTAGTCCGTTTTGAAAAGAATGTCTTTTTTTTTTTGGAAATTCTTTTATTACAACATTTCATATGACATGCTTAAGAACACAAGATTAAAAAACCTTTTGGTACATTCTATATATCTTTAATTTAAAATCACAAGATTTAAAAAATTTCTTTACTTTTTTAAACTCAATGCTAAATCAAAACTAGAAAAACAAATTAAAACGGTGTGAGTAATAGAAAAAAAAAGTGATCCAGTTGGATGTTAAGCATCGTATAAAGTAGCGAAAGGATCATGGAGAGTTGCACCGTAATAATTGTCAAAATTGGCCACTAACAAGAAAGGAATAAGAATATTCGTGGGAGAGCAGACCTCTTCTTTGTCTGCATGCACAGTTCGAACCTTTCGGCACCAATAAAGCAAACAATTACTCATACTTAACAAAGAAATTTATTAGGAATCTAGATTAGAGCTTGGGTGGAGTAATCCAATTTTTTATTCTTTTGTTGTAATTCAGAATTCAGTCTGTTTACATTATGTCCATGCAGAGATAGATTTGGGACCAGGAAATTACACTTTAAATCGTTGTTTTAAGAGTTCAGATCTAACGTTTGCTAAACTAGTAAATTTGTCCGCGTATCACGCGGTTATTAAAAAATAGTATTCAAACATTACTAAATAATTATTGTCAGTTTTTCTAGCTAATAAGATTAATCTTCACTCATTGATTAATTTTATTTTTTCTCTACTCTTCAATTGTTATTTGTCATTTTAGTTATATTTTAAAGGTTGAACCAAATGGAAAAAAAGAAAATTAGGTCAAAAAATTTAATATCAAATAAACGATCGTCGTTAGTTTTGACTCCCCCATCTTTCATCTCTCACAACAATCGTATGTGGCTTGTCAAAGGCATACAATTTTAACCCACCAACTTAATAATTTTCTTAAGATTTCTAATAAATATTTTTAAGTTATAAATTTTTTTCACAATTTTAGGAATTTAATTAAAAAAATAAATTAATTCGATCATGTTCTGATTATCTTCTATACATTTTTTGAAATCCCATTTTTTTTTCTTTTTGTTATTTTTCTTGATAAACTGTCATTTTTTTTCTTTTTGTTATTTTTCTTGATAAACTGTCATTTTTTTTCTTGTCATTTTCTCTATTATTTTCCATCTTATTGTGTTTCTCTTTTGTAATCAGTGGCAGATGGAGCTCTATAACTTGGGGTTCAATTGAACCCAAACTTTCATTGCGGGGTATAAATTTATGTGTAAAACTTTACTAAAATTACAATAAATAGTAGATATGAACCCATAACTTTACAAATATAATGGTTTAGTAATAAAAATTTAAGATGTTAAACCCCTAAAACTTGAATCTTAAGAGCTATGGCTCAGCTGCTTCGCGTATTACACCGTATTGCCCGAAGGGAGATCCGCCTCTGCTTGTAATCCCACTCGTCTTCGTATTCATTGCAACATTATTTTTTGGCCTTTTCCTTTCCACACTTTCTTTTCATTTCTATACCTTTGCTTATTCAATTCCTCCCGAAATCAATACCTATTATGTTATATTTTCTTAATAGCTAATTCATTTCTTGTATTTTTTTTTCAAGTAGTAAGCTCAAAAGATTTAGACCTAATAAATGATACTAATATTCTATGAAAATTTAAAACTTTGAAGACGTTTATGAACAATAAAAAACAAAATACTTGAGGACGGTAATTTTTCATATCTGTAATTAAGTAACTTTCTTATGAATTAAATTGCATTCTATGAACTACAAACTAATTTACATTCTTGTGTTCTATTATGCTTACAAAAAGTTGATCCACATGCGGATGGATATACACATACTTTCTTAAGTAGCATACACGTATGTGATGACTTTTTTCCGATACTTCCACTTTCGTAAAACTCTAGTTAGACACATAAAAAGTTATTTAACCTCGCCGATAAAGGAAAAAAATCAGAAGAAATTAAGAATTAACTAAGCAAATGAAAACTTTAGATATATGAATTGAAGAAGGAAAACCATATGTTGACATAAGGTAATCAAATTCTTCAAAAAGTAAAAAAATTAACGTTTAATATAAGAAGGGAAAAAACTATATTATTGTTAATATAAGGTAATCAAATTCTTTAAAAAAAAAATACAAAAGGAAAGAAAGAGGAAAATCGAAATCATTTTTTTAAACATGCAAATTTGATTTGCTACAATCGCCCAAAATTGTACAACAAAAATACATGAAGCACCAAGCATACGTGAAGGAAAACTAAAATTTTAACAACATAAACATGAAGGAAAACGTAGACATATCAAAAACAGGAAAACTGAAAGAAAACTTACTTTAAAGGTAGAGAATAATTTACATGGGTCAAAACATGCATATTTATTTGGATGGAAATGCTATATTATTGGTGTGATTTTTAGGTGCCCACATTAAATAGTTGGAGGCTATGAATATAAAAGGCTTGGGAGTTATGAATATTATTAGTACTAATTAAAAGTAGAATTTATGAAGATAAAGTGGTGTGAGTTATGGAGATGACTTTTTAAAATTAAATAATTAATAAAATAAGGGAAAAAATCAAAAAAAGGAGAAAAAAGATAAATAAAAATGGTGGTCATAGAGAGGTGCCACATCACCTTATTTATACCTAGTTTTATATTATATATAGATGTTCAGGACTTTTTTCTATATAATATTAATTGAGTCATTTAGACAAAATACTCTTACAATTAAAGTGATTAAATATATTTATTAAAGAATAAATAAAGATTATGAAGCAAATAATATGAATTGAAAAGAAATACTCGTATAAAGCAAAAATTCACCAGCATTACGCAAGTGGTCCAAAGATTATTGCTTCTGAAATACCTCTAGTCGAAATGAAGACTAGTTCTGACAAGAGTTTAAAGGACCACACCAAGTCCCAATTCATAGCAGTCATACAACAATAATATACCCATTGCAATTTCATAAATAAGCTATAGGAGGATACAGTGTAAGCAGACCTTACCCTTACCTAGAAGTAGAAAAGTTATTTTTATAAGACCCTCAATTTAAGTGCAGCAAATCAACATAATAATGAAAAGAAAATACGACAGTCAAGAAAACATGACAACTAATAATGAAAGTAGTACAAAGCATTCAGAAGAATATTACTGTATATAGTAACAACAGCGAAAAGCACAACAAATAACAGATGATAACAGATACCAAAAGCAATATCACTCAGTTTTAGATTAAACACCCGTGTAATATCACTCAACTTTAGGTACAGCTCCTGTATTTCTAAATCAAACACGTAGCACTCCTATACTATGAAAATCCCACACATTCTTAGTTCTTTTACATAAGAGTTAATTTATGGACAATATTGCCCTTATCCCCATTCCCATCTAAACCCTAAACTCCATAATGGTAGATGATGTCCAGCTATCTGACATCGACATAACAAACAAGCCTCTCTTAGAAGGGAAATATTTTTCCTCGCAACTAATTAATCTCGATATATAGAAATACCACTACTCTTTGAAAAGGAATAAAAATGGAACTGTTTATATATAGAGAAAATCAAATCGTATTTTTTTAATTGTGGATTTATATTATAATTTTTAACATGTATTTTATAGTAAAAAGAATGTGTCTTACAGGATTTATGTATAGTTTCTGAATGTGTAAGTTTTTATATTAATATTCAAGTCACTCTGAAAGTTAAATGTAGAGACGTCTAACTTGAACTTCTTCATTCTTTTTCCGAGAAAAATCTCATTTCCAACAAATTCGTATTTTTTTGTGCAACCTCTTTAAACGATAACTTGTAATAGCAGAGGAGAGAGTTCAAATCTATGTATTTTATGCGGACAGAGTCTGATAAAGGAAATTGTTCTAAAAGGATAGAATGAGAAGCGAGATAGGGGGTAACTTTGTCTATATATGAGCTGTTATAAGGAGAAAATAAGGATGTGTAAGATTTTTATAATATAAAGATGTCAAGTGTTTGATTTAAAAATATAGAGGGTGTATCTAAAATTGTGATATTATAAGCGTATTTAGGTATTTTACTCTATTCTTTATTTAGGTGGCCAACGTACACTAGTGTACGACTAAGCTAATTGGACAAGCCCATGTTAAGGACCAGTTGACCAAATTGAAAGGACTTTGAAGCAGTGTTTTCAAAGGCAGAGGCGTAAGGCGGGGCGTTTTACATACGCCTCGACGAGGCGTAAGCCTCGAGGCACGGGGCGTAAGCCCCATGGGTATTCAATTTTTAGTATTTCTTAAAATAATATAATTACAATAAATATTTTTAAATAGGTAAAATTACATAAAAAAATAAAAGAAAACTGTAAATAAATGAAATGTATATATATATATATATATTATATATATATATATACATTTCATTTATTTACAGTTTTCTTTTATTTTTTTATGTAATTTTACCTATTTAAAAATATTTATTGTATATGTGTGTGTGTGTGTGTATATATATATATGTATATGTGTGTGTGTGTGTGTGAGCGCGCGCGCGCGCTTGATCCTCACAAAAAAATGATCAAAGTCTATTATACACCGCTTATAACTTGTAATTATATATAACATAATTTTACAAGTATAAACAATACAATGAAATAAAAGCTATTATGAAATGCAAAACAATTCTAACATTTTAACTTTCAAACACGGAAAAAAACACAGTTTCTTAAAACACTATTACTATCATACTATTCATTTTATCTCCCTATAAGCAAATAATCAATAAAATTTATCAGTATTACAATTAAAACATAACTTCTTCATGAACAAAAAATAAAATTATATGATAATTCTGATACATATATGACCAATGACAAGTGAAAATGTACAATTCCGCTATGTGTTTTTTTTTAAAAAGAATAAGTGATATTCACCCTCACGACGTTCTCAAATAGTAATTATCCAATACTACGACTTGTTATATGAGTTACACCCAATCTTCTATTTCTATAGATGAAAAACTATTAAGTATCATTATTTTGTTAAACAATTATGAGGGTGAATGATTTTAATTAAGGAATTTAAAATAAAATTTGTGTAAGAACTGTTAGGCGAGCCCTGGGCGTTGGGCGTTAGGCGTGTTTAGGGCGTAAGGTTGGGCGCTTAGGGCGTAAGCCTCATAGGAACTAAGCCCCGCACGTTAGCCCCAGGACGTTTTGCCACTGTCCTGCCCCGAGGCGAGCCCCGGGGCGAGTCCTGACACTGCCTTTTAAAACAATGCTTTGAAGTCGATTCCTTCCCAATCCAACTTGCAATCTTTTCCTTTTCTTATCTCTCTTCTTTAGTTTACCCCAATTTGCAATTTTCATAAACTATCCCAACAAACAAGTAAAAATGCTGTCAGTATCCATTGTTGCAACCTAAAAGATATTTAGGAGTATATTAATATTTATAATAATTTTGAGTTCTAAAAAATTGTCTTCATTGCTTTTTATATTTCGTTTTCTTCAGTTCAAGATAACGATAGTTTTTGTAACCAATATATTTCTTAGGTATGTTAGGTAGAATTAGGCACATTAAAAGATTGCAAGATATTTTCATTTCCGTCTTCTTAATATCCCTGTCCCTTTATTCTTTTCTTCCATGTTTTCCTTTCCCAACATGCAATGGTGCAAAATTACTTTTCCCTCCTACCTATACTTTTTGTGTCATTCACTTCAACAACTTTTTTTTCTTTTATTAGTTTTTAATAATTAAATTAGCAAAAATATATAAAGATTAATTAAATCACCTTCATATTCACTCACAAGTCACAACAATCATTTCTCATCTCATCCGTTTACAACTATAGCATTAGTAGATTTAGTAGCTTAGTTAGTTGGCTATCTGAACTTTCACCTTATTGATGAGGATTCGAATCCCCACGTTGTAATTCTCTCCCCATTTCCCCTACCCCTTTGTAATAAAAACATTTTAAAAAAATAAAAAAATATAGCATTCGTAAACATATGGAGTAGCTCAAAATACTCATTTATTTCTTATTAAACAAGAGTTATACTTTTAGATTTGACGTTATATATAGATGATTCCACTATATTTTTGTGTTATATTTAATAAATACGTTATGAAACGCAAAATGTTCCATAACTTCCATTTAATAAATGTTTTACAACATAGTATACTTTTTTATGTCTCTATTTTAATTAAAATACAAACAAGGATTTTAAAAGAACTACATATCTATTGAAATGGCTTAAATTTATCCTCCTTCTATCTATTCGACTCCGAGTGTCCTTAACGTTAATTTCCTGATTAGGAACACTCCTCCTTACACCTGTTGGACCCCAATTGCCCATAACATTTGATTTTGCATTACACATGCCCTCATTTTAACGAGTTATGAAACGACATACGTGGGACTTTATTAAATAGGTGAACTAGTTTGATGGTCCACGTGGCCCTAATCATAAATAATGCGACCATCAGAATTTAACCCAAAACAATTAGAAATCATTTGAGTTCAATAATGGTGAAGTCAGCTTCATTGGGCTAAACGCCCTCGAGTTTGACAACCAACATACTTCAAAATTCAAATGAAAACATCTCAAGAGCTATAACTAATCTATATAACAACCCAAGAGTTCAACAAAACTTGATGGTTCTAATTCAGATTTCTTGTA
The DNA here is from genome assembly GCF_019175385.1 of Lycium barbarum. Lineage (NCBI taxonomy): Eukaryota > Viridiplantae > Streptophyta > Magnoliopsida > Solanales > Solanaceae > Lycium > Lycium barbarum. The sequence goes on from NC_083342.1 coordinate 120,737,907, forward strand.
AAAATGATGCTTTGGAGCCGGAAATATCTCAAAATCCCAGATCAAAAAACATCAAATTGATCCTGCAATAAATTTTCAGGATTAAAATTCAACTCGAACTCCGATGATTGTTCAACGACAACGATCCATTGTTTTCTGGCAGAAAGTCAATGCAAAAAACAAATATCGGCGGAAATTAATTTAATAAAAAAAATTCTGTCTCAAGAAATGAACAAAGTTAAACAAAATAACAAATTTTCCGATTCGTTTGTATCACTTCTTTGACGTTCCATGTGTTTTGTAACTGTGGATTCAAAAGACAACAATGTCTTCATCCTCTAAGTTGAGAATTTTGGTTCAAAATCGGTGCAAACAAGTTCCAATCGATTTGAGATCTAAGTTCAACTCAACTTCTTCAGCCTTTAACAACAATGGATTCTTATAAATCCAGCCCTAACAATTATTGAACAAATGAATTAGGATAGGTCAAATCATATTTGGGTTGATTTTGATACCCACGTGAATCATAGCACCCATTTATTAAAGTCCCACTTATGCCATCACAATTTATTAAAAATAATTATTTTAACCCTACAATCAATATTAAAGACAATTGAAATCCAATAATAAGTAAAGAAAAAAACAAATGAAAACTATTTTGACCAAAAGGGTACACCGTTCAAAGACGTCAAATGTCAATTCAATATTTGGTACTTAAACTCCATAAAAACATACGGAAAATAAAAAAGAAATAAAGTTTGAGAAAGGAAAAAAGAAAGAAATAAAAAGAAAAAGGGTCCGTAAAATAGGGGATGAGGAGAGAAAGGAAAATAGAAGGAAAAAAAGAAAGAGGTGTTCACAGTTTTTGTACAGCCAAGCCTCATCCATCTTCCCAACAAACAAACAAACAAACAAACAACTCTCACCGCAATTCTCTTTCATCTCTCACCCAGACCCCCAAACCCAGCCTTCGCAATCGGATTCTCTTTTTATTTATTTTTCCTAGATACTTTTTTTTTCTATCTAAAAGATCAAGACAATTTTTTGTGTAAATTAATTAAGGTAGGAGTAAAGCAAGTTGTTTAAATTATGGGGTTGAACGATGTGGATCTTCAAGATGACGGTGATGGAGGAGGAGATGGTGGTGGTAAAGAAGATAAGACATCATCGACGGTTGCGTGTTCGATTTGTCTTGAAGCTGTTACCGATAACGGTGATAGATCTTTGGCTAAGCTTCAATGTGGTCATCAATTTCACCTTGGTTAGTTCCTTTACCTAACTTTTAATTAATTAAACCTAATTCTTACTCCTACTTTGTTTCCTAAGTAAGGGGAAAACTTGTTGGTAGTTAAATTTAGCACCGGATTGTCTGAGATCTGATTTTTCGATAAAGTTGTCTACTTTTTTTGTCCTTTGGGAGAGCAGAATTTGATTTTATGAAGAATTGTTGGTTAATTTTCTGTTATATCTAACTTAAACAAGGGGCTAACTTGCACCACAAAGAATTGTTGTCATTGATTAATAGAGAAAATTATGCATTCTATAAGTGGAAACTTTGTTGATGTTGTCTTACACTTTGAACAAGGGGTTGCTTTGTGCTAATTTAGACCACAATTGACTAATAGAGAACGTTATGCTTTCTGTAAGTTAGACCACAAATTTCGTTTTTTCTGAGTAAGCTAGTGGTATCTGATGTTGGCTTGCACTTTGAGAGGACTCATCCTCACGTATTTCCTAAATTGTGACAACTGGGTAATCTAGTTAAATGGACTTATAACATGATGATGATTATCTGCTTTACTTAGTACTTAGGGTTAGCTGTTAAAAAACATGGCATTGCATGTGTTAGTTGCCTGGATGGCTTGAGTATGATTTAGAACAGCTCGGCGGGTGAAGATGAAGGAATACTAGGTTTCACAGTTAGTTAAGTTGAAAAATTATCAAGAATGGCTAGACGGTCTAAGCAATTGTCAATTTGTTTTTTCGTACAGCAGAATGCTGGTTGGAAAATTAAAGATTCAAGGATTTTAGCAGAATTCTGTTAATTAAATTCTTGGATTCGTATTTCATAGTCAGAGGGGAGGGGAAGGTCAGAGGTGAAATTCTTGGATTTATGAAAGACGAACAACTGCGAAAGCATTTGCAAAGGATGTTTTCATTAATCAAGAACGAAAGTTGGGGGTCGAAGATGATCGGATACCATCCTAGTCTCAACCATAAACGATGCCGAGACCAGGGATCGGCGGATGTTGCTTTTAGGACTCCGCTGGCACCTTATGAGAAATCAAAGTTTTTCGGTTTCGGGGGGAGTATGGTCGCAAGGCTAAAACTTAAAGGAATTGACGGAAGGGCACCACTAGGAGTGAAGCCTGCGGCTTAATTTGACTTCAACACAGGGAAACTTTCCAGGTCTAGACATAGTAAGGATTGACAGATTGAGAGCTCTTTCTTGATTCTATGGGTGGTGGTGCATGGCCATTCTTAGTTGGTGGAGCGATTTGTCTCGTTAATTCCGTTAACGAACGAGACCTCAGCATGCTAACTAGCTATGCGGAGGTATCCCTTCGCGGCCAGCTTCTTAGAGGGACTACGGCCATTTATGCCGCGGAAGTTTGAGGCAATAACAGGTCTGTGATGCCCTTAGATGTTCTGGGCCGCACGCGCGCTACACTGATGTACACAAGCATACTTCTTTATTTGGGATTGCGCCTGTCCAGTTTTTGAGTCTTAAATCTGGGGTCAAGTAGCTGTAACAACGATACAGTTACATGAGCAATATAGCTGGTTCTATGATTTCGGTATGAGAATACGAAGAAGGTTTTAGATGAAAACCAGTGAATGCCTTATCAAAAATGAAAACCAGGGAAGAAAAGGAAAAGAAGAGGATGAATCTTCATGCTGAGATTTTGAAGCCTAATGTACAACAAAGACTTTTTATGACTTACAATGTGATTTCTGAAAAATAAGAAATAAATAAAACTACAATTTTTTTTATTTTTTTTTAAAATTAATGAAACATTACATTGCTCTTTGCACCATCTTTCTCTTATGGTCACCACTGATGATTTTCTACCATTTCTTCTGATGCTTTCCTTCTCATTGTCCTCTAACATATAATCTCCCTCACTTAGCATCAAGAATACCTAACACTTTGGCTTCTTCTCTTAATATTGGTCATAGAACATGCTCCCTTCAGTAGTAACAAAAAATGGAGAGCATGATGTAGTTTAGCTATCCAAAGTCTCGTGTGCGAATAGTATTGCTTTCTCTTGGTCATTTGTCAAGGTGGTCGACATGCAATCATCCCAGAATCCTACTCAGAAGGTTTCATCTTTTTGTCTAATCTTCTAGATTCTTGAAGACCACTTCGAGACTAGATTGGGTATGTAACCTTGGTCACTGGGATCGGTTTTCTGTTATTATGGAAAGGATCTGGGTTTCATATGGTGGGGTCAAACCCAGATTTTCTCCCTGGCAAAGAGAAATTTATACCATTGGACAATATCCGTTATGTTCCTTTACATCCCATATTAGCCAGGGGTATAGCAAGGCTGCTGTTGCACATGAGGGGGCGTGCTGAAAGACATATCCATTAATTAAAAGTGTGCTTGCTTTAACAACTTAAGCTTTTAGATGAGATGTCACACATTTCAACAATTTCTAATACTAGTTTAGTGACTTTTAATTGTGCTGTCTCTGCTTAATTACTAACATTTTCATTCATAATGGTTCCTTAATAACTAAGTTATCACTATACTAGTTATATTTATTGTGTAGAAGACTGTCTACGGTCAATAAGATGCACGTGTTAGCATCGTTGCACCTACACCAAGGTGTCGCCTATGTGAGATGAGGCGTCCGTTCTGAAGTAAACTTTGTTCCAGGGCTTAAGCACATTTTTCGGTGATCCTTTTCTGGAGCTTCCCTGATCTTCAATTGTAGAAAGCAAGCCCAATGTCCTCTTTACCAACATATATATGTTTGCATTTGTCAATGGAATCTGGACTGAGTTGTCTTTTGGATCATGTTGTGACCAACGAACTTGAATTTCCACTTGTCTGCCACCATTTTATTTTTTACAAACGAAAAACACCGTAACCATAGTAGAAGAAGAAAGGAGAAATATGGCTATTATTGTATTCTCTCTCGTTTAGGAGATTGTTGTGCTAATATAGCTGATTTTCTAAAACTAACCCTACATCTAGCAATTTTATATGATGTTCTACAATTTCATTTGCTATATGACGTCTGCCATTTGTATCCACTATTCACTTCTTTGATATTATTTTACAGTTTGCTTAATGGTGGAAGCCATTATCTTTCTAGTAAGTTCCTTTCAGAAACCATTTTCTATTAAGCATAACTTGATGGAGCTTTGGGAAATTTAGGATTAGCGACCCTTATCATTTTTTTTTTTTTTGGTTGGGTGGGGGGATGGACGGTAGCGTGTAATAACCTCTCCTTTTGATATCTACAACAATTATCGTGTTGAATGTATTAGGGCAGAGAAGCTGGGGACTATTGAGTGTAATAATGTTTTGTTTGTGACGTTCTCTAATAATGTCTGAATGACAAGAAAATGGGTGTATTTCATCTTGTTGACAACTTCCCATTCTGGCAATTGGCTTGCAGATTGCATTGGTTCCGCCTTTAACATCAAGGGGCAAATGCAGTGTCCCAACTGTCGGAAAATTGAGAAGGGTCAATGGCTTTATGCAAGTGGTTGCCGTCCCCCACCTGATTTCAACATGGATGATTGGGCGCATGATGAAGACCTATATGATCTGAGCTATGCTGAAATGGTAAATATGAGTCATCTCTTACCTACTGTTCAGTAACCTAATAGTCAATCTAACCTATAAAAAAATATTAAAATTTCTGATCTATCTGGTTTTAGCGTGGGGGCCGTTGGACGTTCCTATACCTTTTTTCCCTGATAAAGACCATTGGGACGTTACTTTATCTGGACGTCATACTGGGAACTGATTGAAGATTAGTATTGAAGAAGTAGATAGACTTGCCTTATCTGACTGGCAATGCCTTTTCAGTTCTGTTTTTGTTTATATATGCTTTGTCTGTTTTGAAGAGTATTGCCTAGTAGCATGTCCTTGTTATGATGTCCGTATTCAGCCACCCAAACCTTTATTGTTGGTTTAATCTCTTCTTGTTAGCAAGAGATGAAGTTCTTTGAGCTTAGAACTGTTAATTTGGTATTCCAAGAATTGTAAACAATCTGGGTAAAATATTTTTGATATATGAGTTTGCAGTTTCCTGACTTTGACAATTTAGGCTTATATAAACATTATTAACACGAATGGCCTATGTAAGTGTTTTTGTGGGACCTTCTATTCCTTATTTTTCCCTGATTAATAGGACATGTTTTTGTTAAGATGTCCTGTCTGAAGTATTTGTTTGTATTATTTACAGTTTGTGTCATAAATAAATTATTTGCCTGCACATCTCATCGACCTGGTTTTGTCTCCAAAACTTACACGAAACAATTAAGATAAATCCATAACACGAGATATCCTGATCTTTCACATTTCTAGAAAGTCATCTACAGTAACTTATTGAAAGGGTAAATGCACACTGGATTTCTGAATAAGCTGCCTAAAGAATTACAGCAGGTTACAAGGTTGATCTTGTAAAACCCCACCAGTCTTGGTAGTCAACAAAGGTGCTCCATGTTTTTGTCCATCATAACGCTGACTCTATCTCATCATGAACATCCACTTGAGAACACATAGCCTATGAGTATAGCAACTGTGATATATACACTGGCAAAGTTGGACGTGAGGACTTTCCGTTTTCAAATGTATTTCTGTCAATTACTTTTAGTAGCAAGAAACCACTGCAAATGGTGTGTGTAAATTTTCATTTCTCCTCCTGTACTTCTAAGAAAAAGCTCCATTTCTCCTGTCAAGCTCGTGAACATTTGCTGTTGCATTAATAGTACCCAACTTTCTCTTTTCTGTTGCCTTCCTTTTCTTTCTGTGATCTGCTTATTGTTGATTGCATTTGTTTTCATATATCTTACTTACTGAATGCTTTATTTCCTGTGTGTGGTTTTGCAGTCATTTGGAGTTCACTGGTGTCCGTTTAGTGGATTAACTCGACTGCCATCATCGTTTGAGTAAGAACGATTTTACTCTGAATTTTTCTTTTCACTCTGCCTTCTTTGGGCCGAGCATATCAGTTTTACTTTTTGGGTGGAGATTGATTGTGTCTTTTAACCCGTTTGGCGATTTGTTAATGATAATGTTGCCTCATTAAGGGAGCTTGTAATGTTTAAATGTCACTGTTCTGCTTATATAGTCTTTGAAAGAGAATACTGCCATAGTTAAGTGATTTACTTGATATTCTCTCCTTCAGACCTTTTAATGGAGGAGGTAGATTTTGGTGTGAAAAAATTATACTTGGAAGGAATTAGCTGTGTTGGATGTATAGAGATGAGATACTGGTGATGCCATGATAGAGCTCATTAGTTCTCTGCATAGTTGAAGGGACAATGCTTTTGCTTCTTTGCTGCTGTACATTTGTGTATATATATATATATATATATATTACATCACTATGTAAGTGCTGTATTATTGACCTTGTCAAGAGAGATAAAGAGAGAGGACATACTGGTTATATATTGACATAAACAACAACATACACAGTGTAATCCCACAATGAAATTTTGCCTCTCCCCGTCTTGCTAAATATATTAGCAGCATAGGTACACCAGCAGAAGGGATAGCACGTCTTTATCTTTTTAGATTTACTGTGTGGTGACTGGTAGTGTCCCCGGGCGGTGGGGGGTTGAAAGCAGGATGATTTTTTTACCTAACAAGCACTGAGAGCCGCACAGATTAAGCATTGATTCGTTGCTATGTATTTTTTTCTATGCAATATTGAGGCTGAATTTCGAGTTGAGTTTCAACACATCTCTTTCTTTGCTATGTTGAGGCTGAGTTTTGAGTTAAGTTTGAATACATTGTGTGAGGTGGAAGTAAACCATTCATAGAACATTTTGTATCTTCCTAGATCTGAAAGCTGGCCTATTTAGCTAGTTTGAGTTCAGGATGTTGATGGGTTTGCTGTTGGGACTGATTAGCCTCAAGCATCTCAGTATCTCAATATTTGCGGGGCCTTGAAGTATGATATGCCCTCAGATCGCTGCTTTCTTTTTGATGGGCAAAGAGCTGAGATTATAATTTTCTTGCCTCATTTGATTCAACCAAATTAATCTAAGACGGGATAAGGAATATAATAAGCTCTTAGATTTTAGCATCAATTCAAGTGGATCAAGCTTCTATGCTGAGGCTAAAAAAGGCCCATATAAGAGAAAAAAGATCCAAGATATTCTGAGTCTGCAAATTATTTTTTTTGAGAATATTTAAAAATGGGATAATTGGCCCGCCCCTCTACCCTTCTCCACTTAAATACCAGACTTTTTTCTAGGACAGGGTTCGAACTCATGACACGTGCCTAACCCACACATCTTGTGCTACACTCTTACCACTAATTAGCATATTCAGAGTCTGCAAATTATGACGCTGATAATGTTCTGTTCTTTCACTGAGAGCGTTATCACTAACTGTGCTGTTGATATCTTGCTATAAAGTGTTGTCCCTAGGTTTGGCTGCTATCTGTATTCTCTAGACTGAAGCTGGAATTGTACCTACATAAGCTTCTCCTAAAGGAGACACCTGAGACCTTGAGGCTTACATACAAGCTCATTGGCGATGTGTTTGTACTTCCACTATTAGAACTGTTCCATTTGGACAATTAGTTTTATTAGGGGTTACAATTGGCTGGGTGACTTACGTGGAAGCTTTACTCGGACAGGCCTGTGTGACTCTTAGTGGGGTTGGTTGGAGAGGCTGGGCCAATGCAGTGTAAGCTGATTGAGGAAAAAGACTGGAAGAAACTATTTAATTTGATAAAAGGAGGAGGAAATTTACGTAACTGGGTGGGATGGTTTTAAAGGAAAATAATTAAAAAATATTTAATTTGATAGTCAAAGTAATTGAACATAACGAGGCTGGAAGGGTGGAACAATGTAGAGCAGTTTGTAAGGGTGAAAGTGAGACGTGTGGATAGGGGATACATCACTAGTTTGAACTTGCTGGCAAGGAGCCTGATATTTGTATGAGAGCCAGGCTAGAGGGTTCATACTCCTCCGAGTTTTGAACATGTAAGCCAACTAAAGCTGGTGCTGGACCAAGTTCACATGGAGCAAGTTATTTCCCTGTTTGCTCTATTAACACTAACATATAATTCAAATCTTAATTTAGCACATTCATCTTTTTTGCTTTCGAAGGAGAACATGTAGTAATTAATTGTTTTTTTTTTTTTTTTTTGTTTTTTGATGACATGGGAACCTGCAGCCGCTACCCTTCGGGTGCGCACAGGGTAAACCCAGCTCCTGTGTAATAGCTCGCAAACAACACAGGAGAGATAACCCGCACTAGGCAAGCCCCGTGCGATGAGCTCGACCCAGAAGGCAAATCCCCTGCTGTCGTAGGCAGGGGGTTTTGAACTTGAGACCTCCGTTATGAAAGCCCCATGCTCAACCAACTGATCCACCCTTGCGGGTTAATTGTTTTTGCTAGAAAGCGAGATGGACTTCTGTTAATCTTTAAGCATATTAATTACTAAACACCCTAATCTGTTCCAGTATATATGTCACTCTTTCGTTTTTGATGAAGTGTTTTAACACCATTCTATTAATAACATTATTTTATACGACTTCTCACAGGTTCCAGATTCAAATTCATTTAAGCAATCAAACTTAAACTTGGATGTGATGATTACTCTATCAAACTACCCTTTTTCATTCAGTTACTACATTTTTTTTTTCCAGTACAACTTATATCATGCATAAGTCAAATCAACATCTTTAATTCTTCCTGTTATATCACATGGAGAGTATAATTAGAACTTCCATACATCCTAATATTCCTTGTGACATTAGAGCTCCACTGCGGTTGCCGATACTCTGTTCTGTAGCTGCTTTCTATTCGGTGAGTAAACAGTATGTGCCTGCCATTGAGTTTTCTTATATTTACACACAAGAAAACAAAGAGTAGCTAAGAGCTAATGATGAGATTTTTTCCTCTACTCTCTTGCTGTGGATGGAGTAGGTTTTTTCCTCCTCCCTTGCTTTTGCTATGCTGTAGATTTTGCGTGTTGTTGTCATGTCCAGGCATTTTGTCCCTTTTGCTTCTCTTCTTTTATTTTCTAATACTAATTCCTCTGACCCCTATAATTCACATTGCTTGCAGTGAAGGGGATCTTTCATCTAGTGCATGTAAGAATTCTGACTCTCTGATCTGCTGTGTAGTAAATCTTTTCTATCAAGCTTCAATAATGATGGGTTTTCGTACTTTACAGATCATGATCTTCTGGGTCAGCATGCTATATTTGCTGAACACACAGCTGTATCATCTGCTGCTCATCCATGCCCATATGTTGCCTATGTTGGCATCCACCCATCATCCTCAAATTCCAATGGGAATATCAATGATAGTCCTAATTTCAACAATCACTGGAATAGTCCATCTGTTCCCAGCGAGATGCCTGCGTCTTATGCTTTCCCAGGAATGGATGTGCATTATCATAGTTGGGACCATCATTCTTCTTCTTTCCCTATGGCTAACAGTCGTGTTGGTGCTGCTGATCAGTCCTCGGTTCCCTCTGTTACTCAGAGAGTTGCCAGAACCAATGCTGATATCCCAAGACCAGGATCTTTTGTCCCTCCATTCCTTGTTAGTCACGGGTATGATAAGTGGAATCACAGGCAATTAATTTGTTCCTGATAAAATAATTATAAAACTCTGTTAAATATGGCTTCTAAGTGTACTTTACATAAAAGGTTCCCCCTACATTCCTTTACGTTTTTATTTTTCTGTTTGGAGGGGAGGATGGTTAAGGGGTGGAGTACAGGGCCTAAAATGTAAGAAGAAAAAGGGGTATAGTGTTTGAAGGAAATATTGAAAAAGGACTTAATTTTTTATTTTATTTTTAAATTCAATTTATTCCTGCTTTGAGATTACTTGAGACAAGTCGTTGTGGGGCTTCTGGAAAATCCAGAGTAAAACAAACTTAGCTTTTTTATTACTCTTGTTTTTGCCTTTCATTGTGCTTCCACCCTACTTGGGGGGGGGGGGGGGGGGGGGGGGGGAATGTTGTTTTTGTATTCTGATTCTGATGTGCATCGCTTTTGCAGTTCTGCTGCTAGAGCTGGAAGTTCAGTTGCCTCACCAATGATACCTCCTTATCCTGGAAGTGTAGCTCGGGCTCGTGACCGTGTTCAGGCTCTTCAAGCTTATTTTCAGCAGCCCAGTAATTCACCAGCTGTACGCACTCCTGTTATGTCTGCTGGTCGAAGATCCAGCAATCATAGAGGGTTGGCTCAAGTGGGCCCAGCTGCCTCATCATCTGATCAGGCTGGTGGCTTCTACTTCTATCCTTCAGGTACTTCAGGAAGAAGCTTTCAAGAAGCAGAAAATCCAGTATCCAACAGATATTGGGAACGGGACCACATGCCTGCCTTCCCCTTGAGTCAGGTTGACAGAGATCCTATTTGGGGGCCATTTCATCACACAGGTGTTGGATCTGATACTGGTAGTCGATCTGGAAGCTTCCGCCCGAGGCATGGATCTGAGAGGATGCCATCCCAGAATCGGTCGTAAATTTCTTGTGCTGTTTTGATGAGAACTGTGATTACTATGAATGAACCCAATTTATGTATGTTTTGAGAAAACGATCTATAATGGTTGGAGTCTTGTCAATTTGGCAGGTTCAAACTGTTTCGTGGCCATGAAGTGATCCCTTCTGATGGCCATGAGTTGTGTGATGGGACTGTGGCGTCCTCTTGTTTCTGTGCCGTGGGGTTATAAATAACATCACAATGTTAATGGCAAAGTTCAAGCTAGTGGTTGCCTCTTTATCTGCAGTGTTTGGTTACACAGATTTCTGTCAGATTAGTAAATGGTTTCACATTATACATCGTCATTGATGAACCAAAATATAGTTTTGGTCGACAGAACCCGTTGTTCAGGTTGGTTTTATGGGTGAAGCACCTAATGCATCCTTGTATTAAGGGTGACAAAGAATAAGTGTTGAAGCTATTAGACTCTTTAATCATCTTATGGTAGTGATAATGGTTCTTTGGTACATTTTGAATGAAATAATGCTTATTATAACTAGTCTTGCGAGAAGAGCCTAAAATAAGAAGAAAATAATGTTCAATTAATTGTGGACTTTTGCTGTGATGTTTCTACACCAACACTGTTTCAACCTTGTGGAGTTGCTAATCTCTTTGCTCCTATCTACTTTTGGTACATGCAAACGTAGAGCTCAAAATGCTCTTATAATTACTACTTTACTAACTTGAATTTTAATAATGTCATTAATCAGTTTCGCCATTATTAGTCTGTTTTCTTGAAGTAACTTACTCATGTTAAAATTTACAATTTGTATATAGCTAACTAAAAATTCTTAGTGAAGATATGATATGATCCAAAATAAGAAAAAGACGTCAAACATGCGTAAGTACCCTAGTTCACTGTCAAACATTGATGCACAAGAAGTCTAGTGATGAGTGAACTCATAGTTAAAAGATCTGATATCCTAAATTAGCAAGTGCACAGATGTTTCAGTAATATATATAACTATTAGACTGTCAAACACTGATGCACAAGAAAGCTAGTTGCCACATAAACTTGCAAATCTTGAAAAAGATGATTGTGATTTGTTGAAAAATGAGATTTGATCAAGTGATTTTCAATTCTAAACATAATTTAAAAGATGTGAAGAACATTAAGCTACTAGAGATCACACTTAGAGGAAATGAAATGGTTCAAATTAATCTCATGTTTTTGAAAATCCTCGTCCTAAAAGATAAAATCGCCAACACAGTTAGAATTATGAAGTATCTAGTCTAGAACCTTTCTAAATTAAGCAATTAATAAAAGAAATAAGCCACCACGTACATTTGATCAACTAAATAACCCTCTGCCAAATTTACGTTAAACTTGGAAAATCATGGAGAATAATCCCTAACATAGAATATGCATTCAGTGAGACAGAAAGACGAAACTCCTTCAATAAACTATCACATGAATTAATTAGTAACCCCAACCATGTTTTCTAATAATTACCCCTGGATAAAAACAGTGAAATTGACAAAACTACCCCTGAAGTCCTTAAACCCTTTTTTACCATCGCTTTTTCAGAGCAACGGCGCAAAGTATTTCTCTGCTTTTGGGGAGGTGCTTGTGTTGGGGTGATTGAAGAACATCTTTGACATTATTATCTTTTCTCACAAGGTTAAAACTTCTATCAAAACCTATTTCTCGTAGTCTTTCTTTTCATCATTTATAAGTAGGCGTTTGGACATGTGATTTCATCTCATGACATGAAATTAGCGTTTGGACATGCGATTTCATCTCATGAGAGAAATCCCAAATCATCCAAAAAGGCTTGATTTGGGATTTAAAATCATGATTTCAAAAAATATAAATACCCATACGTTTATATTTTGTTTAAAAAATCATAAGTTGGTAGATAAATTTATCAATCATGTTTACCAACCATTTGTATTAAATATTAATCTGCAAGTTGTTAAAATATATTTACCAATCATGTTTACCACGTGGGAGGATTATATTAAAGAATATTTACATTACTATTCATGTTAATTTTTTTTTTATTGAACTTAAGTTTAATCAATTGATGTTGTATTTTTTATAAAGGCATTCTAGTAGCGTATTAATTATATTATAAACTATGATTTACTCATTTGGTAAGATTGTATAAGAATTAGGAAAATTTTGATGGTTTTCACAACTTGTGGGGTTTTTATGTTTATAAAAAAAACTGAAACTTAAGAAATCTAAATTGCATGTCCAAACGGCTCCTAAGTTCTCTGTTGCATAATTTGGGAGATCCTACTGATATTTGATAGAAATCACAACTCTTTTCTGAATGCTATGTTATCATTTTGCTAAATAAATAATTGAGGAAAATCACAGCCTTTCAAACGCAATATGTATTGCTGGGAGCATGTGCTAAAGAGCTGAAATATGTGAAAATCACAGTTGTGGATTGTCCTTAACAATTTATTAGCCCTTCTCTCTTTGTTTTGATGATGAAATCTTAGTTTAGCTTCTTTCCATTATTCTGTTTATGTGCTTAAAAATTATAAATTTGTGCTCATAGATTCCTTTTTCTAAGTGGAACTTTTTTGTGTACTGATTCTTTTCATTTTTATTATGGCAAAATTAGGTCGTCTTATGGATCATCAACTATTGTCCGATATTGAATGCTTTATTATCCTTGAGGAGATATTGTTTCTTTTCATGGTTATGGTCATTCTACAAGAAGAAACCGTAAAAATAGGCGTGTGACTAGAGCATCTGAAAATGAACATGCTGGATCCCAACAATATCATAAACAAGGCGAGTGTGGTAATACGTCCTCTTCTAGTGTTAATGAAAAAGAGAAAAGCAAGAAAAGAAAATGGCTTGTGGAGGATGCTAATGAGACATTTCTTAAGGGTATGATGGAAGTTATGAAAAACTTTACTGAAAGTCAAGACAAAATAATGGTTGCCTTGATTGACAAGATTGGGGATCGTGACCTATCCGATATTCGTGGTCAAATTTATTCCATCATTGAATCTCCCGTATTTGAGGTGTACTCTGCAGAGCAACGTATCAACGCTACAATGGTTCTCTGTAAAGATGTCAAAAAGATGGAACTGTTTTTACGTATGGGTGAACTTCAGCGCCAGACAATGATGTCCATGATCGTCAGTGGTAAACTTTGAAGTATGGTAAACTTGTGTATATAAGTGGCGGCACTAGTTTGATAGTTTTTGCTCGACTAACAACTTCAAAGTTTGACTGTAGTGCCACTTTTTGATACCTCGGGTTATGTCCATCCTCTTTTGTTTGACTGGTGGGCACGGGGATGCTAATGTTTTTTGTGTAACTAATGTCTATTAAATAGCTTAACTCTAGTGTAAATGTTAAGGGCATATGTAATTATATAACTGCTATGACAGTTCTTCAATTTCTTTTTTAGTAGTTTAATTTTGGGATTCTGCTATGTTGTTTTTGTTAGTTAGTTGGAGTGTAGACTTTTTTATTTCAAGTCTGTTGCTGGTGCATCAATTCCTGAAAATACAACATGACAATTCCCTGCATTCAACGAAGTAGTTAGAACAAGATGGGTGTTTTACTAAGTTGAGCTATGAATGACTGTGTTTTTGATGCCTCTGAATTCAACAGTTTTGGTTGTCTTTCGGGACAAAAAAGTGGATCTTGGTCTGAACCTCTGATGTGGAGTTGATTGTTTGTAGGATATGGTAAAAATGAACGTCATGGCATGTAATTTGTTATATATTGTTTGATGTTTTAAGTGGTATAAGTCAAGCTGTTGTACTGAGCGTTTTTTAATGGGCACAACTCCTGTTGCCAGGATGGTAGAGCAACATTTCTTCACAATTTTTCGTTTAATGTCATTTGTGATGGCTAGTCCCATTAAGTCCACATTTTTCTTCCTTTTCCCTGCTGCACTACTTGTATGTCACCCATGGCCATGAGTTATGCCATTTTTGCAATGGTTATTTGGCCAGTTATTATGCCTGTACTCTGGTTGATTGAAATTGGGGTTTATCTTCTTGTCTCCTACTATATATATAAGCACTGACACAGAATTAATACACACGGCACAAACCATAGGAACACGCAAAAATATTGACGTGAGAATACAGAGCCTTTTTTGTTTTATTTTTAAGAATTAATAACTAAAGCTATGCAAAGTATAAAAAGCTAAAGAAGGTGGAGGTTTTGTTTTTAAGAGTGAATGACTAAAGCTTTGCAAAGGAAATATAAAAGGCTAAATAAGGTGGAGGGTAATTTTGTAAACAAACGTTCTTTTTAGAAATTATGTAATGCATGTTATTCTTAATGGAGTACAAATGTACAATATACCAGGATAATTTATTTTCAAACCAAACGACCCCTAAGTGTTAAAAGAAACAACATTAGTATTACAGTGTTGATCATAGCTACCTGTGTTGAGCTCAACACATTTCAGGCAGGAGCGGGTCTAGCCCTTTGTTAGCAGGTTCATCCGAGCTCACTATTTTCGATGCGAAATATATACGCAAGGATTCACTAAATTTCAATATATATCATAGTTGAACCCATAATTTAAAGATACAACAAATTCAATGATCATCATAACCTTAAGAGTCAAACCTATCAAATCAAAATTGTGGATCCACCTTTGAATTTTTAGGGTCCTAAATCTCATTGCTATGGCCTTATAGGATACGGATTGATTGCTTTCGAAGATAATATTCTTTCATCTCTTGTTTTTTGTTCAAAAGAAGAAGAACAACTAAAAGAGAAAAATGAAAATAAAAAACTCCGTGAATGTATGAATCTTAGTGCATTTGCAGAATGAATAGCCGATGATCACAAATCACAATGTTGATGTCCTATTGCGCTTGAGGCCTTTGGAGCAATTTAACAAGACATTTTTATAAGGTGTGCTTTAATTAACAAGTGATCATTGTCCGAAAGTGAAAACTTTAAATCATTTTTTTTTTGAAACAAATGCGAGAGTTTTTCTTTTCTTATAAGCTGCTCATGTGAATCAAACATCTTTAATATTCGGAAAAGGGTCAAAATTACCCTTGAACTTTGGAAAATAGTTCATTCATACCCTTCGTTATACTTTAGGGTCAATTATATCCTTACTATTATACTATGGGGTCAATTATACCTATATGTCTAATGGCTGCCACATGGCATCATCCAACCCTTCAAAATTATTTTACCCTTAAATAATTTTTTACCCACTAAAATAACCCAACCCGTCCCGATTTTTTTTTCCAGCCAAACTAATACGGATTTTTTTTTTTTTTGCTGGAAAAATTATCCATATTAGTTTTGCTGGAAAAAAAAATAATTCGGGTCGGGTTGAGTTATTTTAGTGGGTAAAAACTTATTTGAGGGTAAAATAATTTTGAAGGGCCGGGATGATGTCACGTGGCAGCCGTTAGATATAAGGGTATAATTGACCCCATAGTATAACGGTAAGAGTATAATTGACCCTAAAGTATAACGAAGGATATTGATGAACTATTTTTTAAAGTTCGGGGCTAAGCATTGACAGGCATCTCAGTTTACTTTATCTTCTCTTGTTTTATTCTGCTGAGGGAGCCCACCAAGCATTAAGCCATCAGCTTATTGACTATAATCCCATATCGAGGACGGAATAAACTGGTTTAGACTTTAATTACAATTAACTAGCGATAATGACATGCCGAGCCTGGTAACGTGGGCTTGTAACCAAGTGGAGCATTAAAGTGGTATGGATGTTGATAAATGGGCTCAGTAAATGCAGATTCGGTTTGGCCTCTCTACTCTCGGCAAATCGAGCACGCCACAGCTCTACATGAGCTGGTAGCATTACACAAACAACTATGGATTCGGGGTAAAGCAGCTCGAGAGGCCCCACGGCTGCGGGATATAACTAGTGGCCCAAATGGCGCCACCAGCCCTCAACTGACAGAGAGGATCTGCCGATTCTGATTAAGCGTGCATATTGGGGGCCGATCAATAAACAATCACTTTTTGAAATTTTAATTTTCCTTTTAACTCTAAAAAACATTCTAAGGAAAAAATAAATATACATATGTAAAGAGAATAAAAACATAGCCATCTCTTTTTAAGTGTTTGATGTATCTCTCTCCCAATCAAACTTTTTGAATATGGGCTGCTTAGTTTATCATTACAGTTTCTCTTATTCGATTTTTTTATTTGTTATAACGGTTTACTGTTATATACTTATAAGTTATAATAACAGAAAATAACTAAATTAGGAGAATAAAACGTTAAGAATAAAATATAACTATCTCATTTTAAGTGTGTGGCGCATCACTTGCGCGATTGTGAGATATGGTGTGCTTAGTTTTTCCCGAAGAGGAAGCACACGAAGAAAGGGCAGGTAGCTTATTATGAGGCGTTAAAGGAAAAAAATTCTCGTGATGTGGAACATGGAACGACATATATTGTTAGTCAATCTCTGTATAACAATCTCTCTTATTCAATTTTTTTTTTTGTATATTATAACAATTCACTATTATTTGACACTAGTGAAGTACCCCGCGCTTTGCGCGATACAACCACGACAATAATAATAATAAAGGATATAATTGATACCATTATAAATTTACTCAAGATGGAATATATTAAATTTCTTATGCATATAAATAGTAATTTAATTTATATTAAATAAAAATTATATATTTTTTTTAAAAAGTAGACTTAGATGAAGTGGATTTTGCATTAGCAGATCTAAAAAAAAATAGATAAATGAAAAAGTATAGGTATATATAAATTTTATAGACATTTTTTTATTTAAAAGCTTTGACTTGACATCTAAATAGATCCAATTTAACGTTTTAATGTTAATTTATTTTAAATTTTAACGCTTACTTTGTGATTTTCTTTATGTTCATTCTAAACTCCTAATAACAACAATAAAAGAAGAAGGAAAGGAAAAACTAAAATCAAACTGAATACATATAATCTGAAATCCACTGAATAAAATTTTCAGAATCTCGTATATATATATTGTCTTTTCCGTTTTCCTTTTATTTTTGTATTTTCATTTTCTTTCTTAATTCCCTACCTGCTCATTTTCCACTAAATATCAAATTCGTTTATGCGCAGTGGAGGGGAGCATTGTAAATTCAATATATTATTACATTGTTTTATTGTATATACTCACAAAATACTTCTTAAACAATTACACACTCAAAATTATATTAGTTTTTATTATTCATTTATATCTCTCACCCGAGAGTATGCTCGTCAATTTTCACCTTGGAATACTCTGGATGTCTTGTGCTTTTAGTTTATAATAATTTTGAGAATACAATTGTTTGGATTAGTTTTGTAAATAAAATTGAAAATTTAAGGTTTTTTATTTTAATTAGCTATTTTTAGAAGATAAATCATAAATAACATCTATTTTATTGAACCATCACTTAAACCTAAAATATGATTAAAACTCCTCATCTATGTCAGAATAATTAAATTATTTCAAAAAATATACGTACTATCAAATTAAAAGGACTTATTCTAAATAAAATGATTTTAATTTTTCAAAGAGTGACCGAGGGTTTTGGAAAAAAGAATATAACTACTAAAATAGATATACTATAATGAATGAAATAAGCAGATTTTACGGCCTTCCATTTCTACAACTCCACCTTTTGTCTTCCTTCTTCCATTTTTTTCTTCGTTAGTCAATTAATTATTGTCTTCACATATATAGAGAATAATTAAGAAAAGAAAAGCTATGAAAGCGAATATGTTAAAGATAAAATTCCTCTTCAATGTTCCTTTGGGACATAAAATTACTGCGAATCTATATAAAGGCGAAAAAGAATACAATAACTTATGGAATTGCATTTGTAACTTTTTGAGATTATAACATAATTACATCAAGGACCTCAAGAATTGCCTTGTCTCTCGAGTCTTTCAACAATATTTTACTCCTGCTTGAACTACCGGAAAACTCAAGGAATCTCCTTTAAGGTCTTCGTCCTAAAAGCGGACAAAATAGAAGAAGAACAAAGAAAAATCTTGTACATAACATTAATTTTGTAAAGGGTAGATGAAACCAAAGCATATTTAATTGAATCATAGTTCCTAGACTTTTGTCGAAGCAGGGGAAGACAAAAAATACAACAATCTAAAATTCGCAATAGCACAAAAATTAAACATAAAGATGTATGATAAAACAAATCAATCTAATATTAGAAATAAAACAACAATGTAGGAAAACAAAATTAATCAAACAAAAATAAATAATATTTCTCCGTCGTTGGAAGAACAAAAGAACACACTATTACTCTATCATTTGGAAGAATTTAATTGAATGATTGTTTGCAACCTTCTTGTTTCTAACTTAAATAGTAGAAGAACTTTTATGCTCTATTAATTAAGAATTAAGAAAAACGGTTACAAATGACTTATTAGGAAAAGTTGAAAAAACCAAACGGATAGAAGTGGATGAAAAGGTGCAATTAAATAATTAAGAGGTGTAATTAAGCTAATTAATAGAGTGACTTTTGAATTATTTAATAGATAGTATATTGATTTTAAAATGAGAGAAAATTCAAAAAAGGAGAAAAAAGGTAATTAGGGTTTTAGGCTATAGAGAGGTGTCACATCACCTTGTTTATTCCTAGCTTTATATTATATATAAATTTAGATCTTATTTAAATTTATACGGACAGTAACTACCCCAACAATCGCATGAATGATAATGAAAAAATAGCAAGCTTGGGTGAAAGGAATAAAAGGCAAAATGCATGGCAAACTGACAGAATTCAATAAGTTCTCAGTTTCATCTTTTGATTTCTCATGCACCAGGTTCACTAGAATTTTAACGTTTCAGATTTCTCGTTAGAACTTACAGAATATATACTACAAGTTATGTAACCAATAAGATACAATTAATCTATTACTTTATAGTTATTATAAAATTGTAAATGTTACATGGAATCACGGATATTTAAGTAAAGATGGTATAAAGACGTAATTATTCAAGAGATGTTCCATTATGATGATGTTATCGAAATGATAAAATAGAAATGTCGTTATAAAACATGATTATAATGTATAAAACATGATTAAAGGAGGTCCAATGGTATCAACAAATACCATAGACGATGATTTTGAGGAACGAAGCACATGGTCGTTACCCCCCCGGTGCCATTTCTTGACAAGACAAATTTGTTATAACGCACGTGTCACCTTAGCTTAATAGATATTGTACTTATTTACTCTTCCTGCTTACAGACACTAACATAAATACTTGCTACCAATCTGTTTTTCCCCTCTGGGTAACAGGAAAACTATTTGTATCCTCCTTTCGTTAATTATTGATGGAACGAACAATTGTTTAAGAAAAAACAAAGAAGAGATCAAGTATTGGATAATAGGTGGCATGTTTATAGCAGTGAATCACAGATCAAATGAAAACAGATATACGTCCTCAAGTTTCACTTAGCAGTACGAAAACATACATGGTAATTAACCTAGAACAAGTTTCTAAAACGTGCAACCAGCTAAGCTAGAATTCAAATGTTACAACAGAAGAACTTAACTACAGTAAACATTGCTCTAAAAGCCAATTCCTTAAAATCCAGCAAGTCTGCATAGTACTTTATTTTGGCTACAAGCTGCCCTTTGTTTCTGTTAAAAGTCTCAGTAGGACTCCTGCACATAAAATCCGCAAATGATGAGCATGGAGATAGGTCTAATGATGACATGAACACTAAACCACACTGACTGTAGAAATTTACCGAAGAACGAGAATAGGACAGACTCCTGCTACGGCTCCTTGTGTTCCTCCGGCGAGGTGGCTGCAAGGCAGCAAAGGTACGTGATTTAATACAGCACACTTGAACACCCATATCCATAAAGAGATAAAATGCTAGTGCTACTTACAGGTGAAAGTGGAGATCTGGATCTTGATAGAGATCTGCAAAAACCCCAGAAACAATTCTAGTTAATATCAGCAGAATTCTGTGGCCAAAAGGTTCCAGAACAACCTTTGATCCAAACGAATCATGCTACTTCCATGTCCACAATCCTAGTTCGCAACAGCCGCCGCGATCTCTAACACCAATCAACCAATGGGATCAAATTGAAAAGGAAAAAAAAAAAAAAAGGAACATCTGCAACACACTTCATGGAGATTGTCTGTCCAAGTTATGAGAGCCCTACCAATACAAATGCCTGTTCCATCCTCCACGCTCTAAAAACCCAAATAATTATTATTTGTCTATTTAATTGTGTTCCCAAGTTCAGAGCCCTCAAGATTAGCCCAAAAACAATATGATATAGTGCTGTGAGTTAGATCCACCTTAAGAACATATTAAAATGCAATTTACCATCCAGAGTTTGCCAGAGGTGCTCCTCCACTAAATCAGGTTACGGCCACAACCAAACGAGTTGTCTGAATTTAAGCACCATTAACCATCACCTGTCTATATAGCAATCCCCAGATCGCCGCGGAAGCCAAATCTAGAAAACAAAAAAAGGCAATCTTCGTAATCATCTTACTAACCATAAAGTTGGTCCGTTCTAAAGAAACGCCCATTCAAAATGAATGCGCAGAGGAAGAAGAGAACAATGAAAAGAGGAAATTGCATCTCAATTCTTTCTGGAATTTTAGAAAACTAGACAAGAAAATTTAGAGTCATCGACTAATATTATTGCTTCAGAGTTCTTTTGGGATGTCGTTCTCTGGTGGTTTTGAAAATCAATTTTTAAGTCTGGAGAATCAAATTGTGTCATTCATAACAAGTATATCGAATTGTTCAACTAGGAACGCGAGACTTACAAGGTCCTTCCTCATAACTCTCTCACAACCAGAAAAAATTCAATGAGAAACCACTAGTCCTGATGGTCACGACTTGCCCTCAACTCCATCCCGCCAATCCCCCCAAAAGAAATCCCATTAAATTCTCCTGCTGTTCTCCTCTTTAACCATTCTTCCCCTACACCCCAAAACAAGATAAATTTTCGGACACTACAACCCTAGATTGCGGAGAGAACAGTGTTGCCGCTTTATGAGAAACGTAAAAAGCTGGCAATCTTTACTTAATAAAAAGAAGTTGGAATGCAAAGTACAATAGAAGTGCTATACAACTTCAAAATACATGGTTGCTGGATACAGATAATGCACGACATAATATTAAATAATACAAACAATTATATAGATTTTAAAATAAAATATTGCGATCAGTTGATAAATGAAGTTAAAGTAAAAATACGTAATCAAGTACAAACACCTTTTTGGATAAACTTCTATTTAGATGCAAATATGCAGTTTTAGACATCTAACTCAGCTCGAGTAACTACCTTCTTATGTCAAGCTTCTAGTTTCCTATTTCTAATCAATGCCAAACTCTTTCATGACACTTCTTTATATCACTTTACAGGCTATATTAATTTTAAAGTGATATCCACTTGACAGAGCTCATGAATCAACTTAAGATCCTATAACAAAGCATTTAGTTCGCTGGTTTTGGTTAAGACACAATATAGCAACATACACCATCTGCATTGCACCTAACTTCAAACCTCAAGTGACCATAACAACATCGGGTGAGGAAAGAATAATACGTACAAGAAGACCGCAAAAGAAATTTAAATAGATAGACATACTTGGTTACTGTAAAGCTAACTTTCATATGCTTCCACTACTTAGATTTAGACATCTCCTAGATTAATAAAAGTGGATAGGCATAGGCGCATAGCCCTACAGAAAAATAGAAGGTTAATATCCATCAATCTTCAACTAAAAGAGAGGTAGGTCATCTCATAGTCTCATTCTTAAAGAGGGACATCTCCTCATCCCAAGTCCTTTTTAATCTAAATGCGCAAACTAAAAAGTGCTGCAAAATTTCCAATGTACCAGACCGATCTATAACTTAAAATCTTCTCTAGTTGACTGCACTGTAAGTATCAAATTCATATCCCTCCCAAAATTTCTATAATTATATGATCATTGTTATTCCTACAAATTTCCAGTAATTATGATATCCTACTGTAGCTCACGAAAGACAGAGAGAGACTGTAGATCTCTAATTCTCCCTAATTCTGGTGATACTACGGTGAGTCTTTTTGACTCTACGTATCTCCACAAAATTAAACGTCAAACAAAGAGAAGTAATTGATCATCTAACCAGACAGAACCGTACGAAGTATTAAAAACAAGCCACTGAATAGAAAATTGTGAGTAGTCCTTTCACCAAAATAGGCGTCAATTCTTTAACCAGTCAAAACCATGAAGATAAGAAGAGGTAAAGATGTAAACAACAAAGAAACTCCTGATTCAACATAGATTTTCCAATGTACAGTCAAAGTGCTGATTCCTCATGCAGACGTTCTATCAAACAAGCATAAAAACACCCTCAAAGAGGGATAATGCTCATAAGAAGGAAAAGGACGATTCTAAGAAGAACACTAGCAAACACATAGCACTTAGCAATTAAGGTAGACTGCATGTGACAGACTTACAGAAAGAATTCAAATAGGACATGCTCATATGCAATGAAACATGAATAGGAATGTTTAAGAAACTGTCTTCAAAACATACGTGAACACATGTTAATAACGGAAAGCATAAATGGAATATGAAAACCTTTATGTGAAACAAAAAAGAGTACCTTGAAATAGAGCGAGCAGGGGAAAAAGACCTTGAGGGCGAGACAGACACAGAGCGACGAGAATATCTTCCCCTAGGAGACACACTGCCAACTGACTGTTAGTAAACATGCTAAGTTTTCTGGAGGTGCAAAGATGCAAAAAGACAGTCAGAAACCAAACCTTCTGCTCTGGCTGCTATAGCTTCGCCGAGGACTCCTGCTTCTTGAGTAACTTCTGCCTCTTGAATAATATGGACTTGGACTCCTGGAATAGCTACGCCTCTTATCATACTTGTCCACCTAAATAGTAGATAACTGAGTTAAATTGTAAATGAACACAGCATTGGATCAAGGATTTCTACAACCAACAGAGAACAGACCCTAATATATGCTCGAGAGAATTGATTGCGGAACAGGGAGTCATCAAGTTTCTTTATCTGCAAAGAAAGAAACAGAAAGAGAGATACATGAGGAGACTGACAGAGGAACATATAATTTATTAAACCACAAAAGTATTATTACTACAGAGGAGCGAAAAAAAACCAGAGACGATGTTACAGATCAAAAAAAGTCAATTAAAGTCTTTATTAGCCTACCGCATATTTCATATCATCATAGTTGGTATAGTCCACAATCCCTCTCATACCTGCAAAAATAGCAGCAGTTAACAAGAAGGACAAAAAGAGTAGAAATTTTCCTTTTTGGGTAACTGAAGAGCGGACGTTTTCCTTTAACTGTCAAAAGCCTTAGCATGACCACACTACATGGCCCATGATAGACGGTGTCTGATTAGGGAATTGTTTGCTAACTGATCTTTATAGTGCTTCCCCCCAACTAAAAGCTTCTATGTAAATTGAGTTAAAGACAATAGAAGCCAGAGAATATATTTTAAATGCCTTTGGATGCTCTTGAGGAGTTTCATTGGATAAATGATGTTTCACTAAACTTATCTTAGAGCAAAATGGAAGATCAGGTTAGACAGCTCACAGGTCTTGTAAGCGATCAACACCCTAGAGGGTTTTTTCCCTTTTGGTTCATGTAATTGTCATCAATTTAGGCTTCATTCTGAATTTATGTGATCCTTGTCGTCATTGGAAGTTTAAGAAAATAACTTAAACTACTGAAACAATAAACAATAATTGTTTAATATATACATTTTGTGAAATCAGCAAAGCAATATTCCAGTAAATTTTGGAAAGTTAGGGTTATTTATTCCTCTTCCCCTACAGACTACTTTCCAAAAGCTTCCTCATTAGATCAGTGACGTTAAGGCGATTATGAATTTCGATCATGGTGTGAGTTTTGGCTAGGAAAACAATGCACGTTTTGGATTTTCCAGCAAATTTTGTTTTGAAACATAGTTGAGTATGAAAAACAAACATTTAAACCCCACTTTCAAATGATCGAAAATTAATATATTAAAGCTGAATAAACGATGAAAAAACCAGACTAAACATCGTGATTTGCTAGTAAATATTCCTCTATACTGATAAATTATGAAAAAAAATTAAGCAGGAAATAAAATAAAGGAGCTAAAATGGAAGTATTGAGCTTGAAGGCCCTTGATGTTTGTTGAAAATCAACCATTATGTGTCTGGTTTCAGAAATAAACATGTCTGGTTTCTAATGTCAGACAAATAATAAGTATCCATCTAGATTTTGATTAACACCTGTTTCCCTATACCTATAATACCAATTAACTTTGGACATAGGTCAAAGACACCGTAAAGAATGGATTGTTACATTGTTGAAAACAACATTAATTGAAAATTCAGGCATGAGAACCTTGTATTCAGATAACACAACAAAAAACTAGAACCAGCAGCTTAGAGTATCAACTGCATATGCATATTGCATAAGAAACGTATTAGGAACCTCCCACACCTCCCCAAAAAAAACAAGAGAGAGCGAGCAAAGGACAAGGGACGAAAAATTATTTTTCAAATCCATGTTTGTTTTATGATTTGATATATAGTTCCATCTTCAACTCGAAATTGAGAATTTATAGTTGAAAACTGTCTTGGAGGAGTATTTCAACGCAAAAACTTTGAAATTCGTTCCAGACATCAACGATTCCAAATACTATTTTCCAACTTCAACTTCAAATACTCTTTCTTTTCCAGCTTCAACCACATACTGTCTAAGCGCCTACTTATTAAAGTTCCAAACCTCTTTTTTTTTTTTTGAATGGTACCAGAAGTTCCAAATCATTATTGATGACTTAAACTAGAAGAGATCTTGATATATTTGTGTAACCGTATTTACAGAAGTATTTTCCCTATCACAAGCAACACTGCCTGAGAGCCATGCTACACGAGTCTTTCTAAGATACAAGCACCAGATGATCAAGAAGTAACCTGATTGTCTCACGTGTAAATTTGTTAAGTTAGGCACTCCTTCAGCTAAAATGTGTAAAATACTAGTATAACTTAGCGGCTTGATTGGCTGGGAAGGTATGTACATGAATGCAACAATAAAACATGAATTGAATAAATGCAACAATAAAAATTGATGATCCTAGCAAGATATGTACATTTATTCAATTCATATACATATCTATATTCAGGAAGATATGTACATGAATGAAACATATTAAGAATTGAATAAATGCAACAATAAAAATTGCCACAATAAACCTAACTAACCGTCACGATCTCGGAAAACTTGAGAGAAACAGACATCTCCAGCTCGTCGCATGTGATCCTAGCAAGACCAAGTAAAAGTAACCACAATGATACACAGCTCTCGCTAGTTCCCAAGATTTTAACTGATCATAACATGACAACTTTCTAACCTTCAAATCCTGCCATGAAGCAGAAGATGGTAGTCCAGAGACCAGAACTGCAAATATTTACATTTTAGCATGTAATTGTAACCATATGAAATAGCTTAACTTCAAGGAGGTAAACATCATGATAATACTATCAAAATCAGACTAACCACGATAGTCTGAGCGCCGAGAAAGTCCACCACGACTCCCACTACTGTAACTGCTGTGGCGATCATAATATGATGACGATGATGATCCTCGCCCACCGTGTGCAAGTTCAACCTACAAAGATCATAATAAACAACAAGACAGTGAACATAATCTGATTTCCAACATCACCACATCACCAAAAGGAGGAGGATGTGAGACAACTAACTCGCAAACGATGTCCGTCAAAGTCATAGCCATCACGGCCACGGATGGCATCATCAGCATCACGTTCATCTTCAAACTGGAACATAACAAAGGAATGACACCAATTAGATCTATCAGACATGCTGTAGCATAAAGAAACTCGTGCAGAAAATTGAGCTATGTGACAAACTGCCAATACAATAAGGGATTGTTTGGGTTAGAGACCAGCTATGCAGGGATTAGTAATGTAGGGATTGTAACGTAAACATTAGTAATACAAGGATTATTTCTTGTTGAATCTTTAGTTTGATAATATTACATATTAACAGTATAATCTAAAATATATGCTTACTTCTAATCAAAATGTATCTTTTACTATTATGAAGGTTACTTTTTGGCATTTTCAATCCATGTATTACTAATACTCATATTCTTATTTCTTATTCTATCATTCATTAAGACAATACATAGATTCCTGCATAACTTATGCATGTATTATTTATGAGGAAAACAAAAAGGAAGAACTAAACATTGTACTTTCTTTGACAATGACAACTAAACATTGTACTAATTAATGTTTATTTTTATGTGGAGACTAAATCTCCTTAAATCCCAATCAAATATTGTATAAACTAATATTATTTCTTATGTGGAGAGTATATCTCCTAAAACCCCAACCGAATGATTCTTAAGGATAAAACTAACATCTCGGTGATTCAATTCCTAGCAAAGAACTCACCTCAACAAACGCATAACCAGGTGGTCTAGGAGGAACTTTCAAATCAATTTCCACAATGGGCCCATACTGCAGAAAATTCAAACGATTAGCACTTGGCATAAGGACCAAAAAAAGGAGGGGGTGTCGACACAAAACTGGTCCAAACAACAAAAGGCAAGTTAATACATATCAAAACATCCATAAACTTTAGTAGATCTTCAGGAAACCATCTTAGAAATTAACAAAAAGGAATCACATAATTGACAAATATAATGACAGAAAAAATCTTTTAACAATAAATTTAAGACATGTGTCGTTTATATTGTGTTTCTTTTGAGCCGAGGGTCTATTGGAAACAGCCTCTCTACCCCACAAAGGTAAAGGTAAGGTTTGCGTACATCCTACCCTCCCCATATCCCACTTGTGGGATTACACCGGGTATGTTGTTGTTGTCATTTATATTGCAAAGCTGTCCCACTTTTCCATTAGGAAAAAAGCACCAAAAGTGCCAAATTAGAAGGCTTTCAGGAGCTACTAAATGGGTGCTGTACAGTAATGGAAGCTCACTGGGTAGGTCCGGATCATTGAAGAACTTAAGCTAAAAGAAGGAAAAAGCAAGTATTTTCACACTCTAGAAAACCAAAGAGAGATGACTGCGCTTTCATTAGAACATGAAGTTAGATTACACACCTATTATCACTTTATTACTTTAATATGAAAGGCAAGAAACCTCAGAAGATTAAGAAAGACAAGGTACAAAGTCTACTAATCCACCTAGAACAGCTAACACAGACGCAACTGGATATAAACCAGATTACAAGGATAAACCCGTGCATTTAACCCACAACTTTCCCTCCGTGTTAATCAAATCATTCCTCCTCCCATCCAACCAAAAGTACAACTTTTCATGGAACCTGCTGGCGCTCTTTTAGGTGACGATAAATAAGCCAACAGAAAAGGAGCAACAAATTACAGGTAATTGTATAACTTAGCACTATGCAGAGAACATATCAAATTGCAGAAACTATGTCCTTCCAGTAGCTAATAATTTATCTAAATAACCTTGTAAAACAAATCTTCTACTTCTCTCTCCCGAATATCACCAGGAAGATTTCCGACGTAGATAGTGCGACTTAGACGACCCATTATGCCTGAAACCATTAACCAAAAGAATAATAGTAAGTGGTTTGTTCAAACATTAGAAGTGGTAATGTGGATAATGGGAAATGCATCAAGTCAAAGCAAAGAAGAAAGGTAAAGTAACAAAACGCTAGAAGACAATATGAACTATTACAGTTTTTGTTTTGTTAAAAGAAAAGCTTCTACATAAAGAATAATGTTACAACCACCAAAATCAAAATGAAGTTATAGAATAAGCTCCAGAGTAGCAAAAATCATAAAATGATCAATTCTAAAAGATTGTCAGCAATAGTAGCACATCAAACATCAGATATGTAGATAAAATCACAAGTTCTTTTTCTTTTCAGCTTGCATGGTATGGTGAAAGTGATTTTCAGGTGTTAGGTCATCTGATAATGTTTTCCAACATTTTCTATCAAAAGGGACCGATCATTTATGGACTGAAGTCATTTTTATTATACTTATTAGTTTGACTTTTAATTTCATATCACTTGCCCCAACTAACACCTGGACACTATTACCAATATGTAATACCTAAAAATTTCATCAAACGAATACACAAATTGTTAACAGTATTATAGTATTTAATCTTTAATATATACTGTTGTCAGGAAAATATTCACCACGCAAACACCATAAAACAATTTTTTAGGAAAATATTTTCTTCCTTTCCTCAAGCCTATGCATGTTTTAGTAAAATATATAACAAGAGTCAAGAGAAAAATCAAGAACTTCAACCAAATTCTTTACTGGTATAAATTCTTTTATTATCTTAACACTAGGAATCTTGGATATGAACGCAGCTAAAAAAATAAAAATAAAAAAAAATAAAAAAAAAAGGACTCACAGAAAAGAAAAAAAGAAAACTAAAAGATCTTCAAGAACTACCAAATAAGAAATCACGTTAAACAGAGAAACAGGTGTTGCATACCTAAACAGATTAACAGAGGACAGCTTAAAACCTATATGGATTTAATTATTATTTTATTTTCTAATAAACTGGATTGAGAAGAAAGAGAGAGAAACAGCTTACTTACAGGATTCAACCCGAAAGATTGCGAAGAAAAGAAAAAAAAAATGGCAGTAGACAAAAGCAAATGGTCTTACAACAATGAACAGAACATATATATATAGTATATTAGGGAAAGTGGCTATCGTACGCTACATCTAGAAACTTGTAGTAAATCTATACATGACATCTGTCCTAGGACACTTCACAAAATTAAAAGTTCAGGTGTAAAAAGCAGATACGACGAAACAAGAATTAAAGTTAATGATATCCCATAAAAGAAAAGGGAAAAAGAAAAGAAAATTCGGTAAGAAAGAGGAAAAGCGTCATTTAACCCTCGAGGACCCCTCTTTTATTTTTTTTTATTATTATATTATACTAGTTAATCAATTCGCGAGCATTTTTTTAATATGAATTTTGGTAACTAAAATAAAAAATAAGTTATTTAAGTCATACTATAATTATATTGCAATTCTAAGCATGTTGGAAAAAATACAAATAACCAAATTACAAATCAAATGTCTACGAAAAAGGTAATAGCAGATAAATCAATATAAATAAGCACTACCTATATTTTTTTTTTTTGTAGTTTTATAAGACAGTTCTTATCAACGCCATTTCACTTGGAGAAAAAAATTATGCAACACAAATTCTTGCTTTCCTATCTAGTAAAATTACATCATAAACAATATTCATTATTATAAATTATATTGTTTATTAGTATAGTAATTAGAAGTGAATAGTGATCATATATAGTTAAAGACTTTTAGTGTAGTAATTTTAACGTTGTTCATAAGCATTGCTCCTACTAATTATTACAAGTAATATTTATTAGTAGCTATATTTGGAGACCTTTTGAGATTTCCAAAATAAAGTTGACAAAGAAAAAAGAACAAAAAGCAAAACAAAATAGAAATAACTAAATAAAACTTGTCATTTTAGATAAGTGTCATGCGGCCTTGTGTTTCGTCATTTTTCTTTTGCCCTCTAGTTTCTTAGTCATTTTACTAATTACATTCTTAGCTATTTCCTTACTTAATTCTTTTACCCCAATAGGTTATATATCACAAATTGTAAATTTTTATATGGGAGCATTCCGGTCCCCAATAATTTACTGATTTCAATTAAATCACTATTACATTTTAGTATCCATACTGTTTTTTCATTATTTGACACAGAACATTTATTATATTTTTCAAAATTAAAAAAAAAAAAAAAAAGTTCTTTTCCAACGTTGTTTTCTATTCTCAGGTTCTTTTCAGACACAACTCCTTATTTTTATTTTTTCTCTAATCCTTTATCTTATTTTAAGAATTCCAAAAGATATTTTCTTGTAGCTTATGGTACCCTTTGTATTAGAAGCTAATGTGGTTCTACACTTTTGCTCTTCAGCAGAAACTTATGACACTCGTGATTCTATTCATTTGAACTAATAGCCAGAGCTTTTCGGGAAAAAAAAACAAACACTCATGTATGCTTACTATGATGGCACCATCTTCTTAACTCCAAATTTCTATCATGACTAAAGCTTAAAGTAATGATATACAAATTAATATACAATAATAAATTAAATATACCATATAATCATATATATTTAGAACCAGTTAAATCAATGAGTTGTCATAATTTTCTAATTAAACCCTTCAATTTTATATGCAAAAATGGAGTAAAAACCAACACCCTTCTCTTATTCACAACAAACTATACTACTCATTCATAAAACCTCAACTTATTGCTTCCATGAAGAATGTCGGAGAAGAAGGGAGAAACAGTGTGTAGCCACCGATGACACTTCTCTTCCAATGGCACGACCCAATCACAAAAGATACCTAAATTCATTCCAATAGTTATCATATAAATACTATTTTTTTTTTATATATAAGGATTAATAAACTAATAGCAAACAAAAGCTCACAAGAAAAGAGATATAAACATTGCTGAAATTCCATGCATATGTACAAAGAAATAGCCATTAATACAGAATTAGGGAATCTCTCGTCAATTCGACGTTGTTATTATGTTAAGTCTTCGATTAATTCTTTTTTCATATCAACTTGCGTCCATCATCCTCAAAATAACGGTTGTCCTCTCCCTCCTCTCTCTCTTTCTCATTATTTCTATTTCAAGAATTTCCTCCAATTACTCTAACCATAATTATGCACTAACAAATCATGAAGAAGCCAAATCCTTGAAACAAAAGCCAAAAAAACTTAGCCAAAATGGTAATAATGGACCAGTGTACAATTCAGAAATAAGATGAAGTTTAATTGGGGGCTAAGATTAAATTTACGAAATAATGATTTCCTTCTATTTGAATATTAAGGATATTTTAAACATTCTTTTACGCCTCAAAATAGATTCTATTTTTTAATTTGGGTAATCATTTTAATACACTAATTGGATTTAATAAATGTCATTACAATTTAATCACTACCAACAGAAGAGCAAAGGTGCACAACTATGTTCTTCTTTTTTTCTTTTTTTGGATTATTTTGTCCTGCTACATTCTTGAACCCTGATGTAAAAGGAGCAAAAAAGAAGGAAATTAATTTACTTGATACTGGTTCACAATGGTGGATTCATCAGAAGATGCAATCATGGAATAAAGAGAAGAGCTAATGGTTTCACCTGTTGATGAAGGAGGAAAGCTTATACATTTCGAGTTTCCCATTTTCTAAAACCGGGCATCAACTTGATACTGGAAAATGATGTAGCAAAGAGAATAAATTCCACTTGTTTGTACCATGCTATAAGCATCATGAAGAAGAGCATAAAAAGTTGGAGTGGCTTAAATAGAGAAGTATTATATGTTCCTCAGCCTCCTTAGCGTATGGGATGTTACTCACCAAAGGGAATGTCCAAACAAAATCATGAATTTTTGCTCCCTTTTTTGGGTGGCTCACTACAAAAAAATGCTAGATTTGCGGAGGTTTAATTGCGGGGACTATTATAGCCGCCGCAAAATTATACTAATTGTGGAGGTTAGTGTAGGCCCCACTATTTTTCATTAGATTTGCGGGGGTTTTAACCCCCGCTAGACCTATTAAAAAAAGGGCGCCACAACTACATACCCAAAACCTCGTTTTTTTTTTAATTTTGCCCCTCATTTTTTGCCAAACCCACCAGAACACTCTCTCTCTCAAATTTCTCCACTCTCACACTCTCTCTCTCTCTAAAATTTCCCCAAATCGCTCATATTTTCAGATTTCTTAGAAAATCTAAGGTTGAAGATCCAAAATAAATGTTGAAAATATAAGATTTCTTCAAGTTTCTACTGATTTTCAGGTATTCTTCTTCCTTTTTTTTTTTTTTTTTTGATTTTTCTCTACAAATTGTTATTTAGTTTATTTTCATCTTGCATGTGGATTTTCTATGCATCAATGCTGGATTTTTGTATTTTTCCACCATTAAAATTGACAGTTTGAAGGCATTGAACTATGGAATTGATAGTTTGAAGGTATACATAGTTGTTGTGATTTGGATAATAACTAGATTTTGGAACTTATGAACTCGTTATTTTGAATCAGAAATCGGTGAATTAGTAAATAAAAAATGTCACTACAAATTGTTATTTAGTTTTTTTTTTTCACTGATTCTACTGATATTAACATGAATCAGTAGAATCGGTAGAACCGCCTTATTCTTATTCTTTCTTCTTTCTTCTTTCTTCTTCTCGCTGCTGTGGGGGTGGGACTGGCAAAATTAGTTCTGCTGCAGATGGTTTAGCTTCCATGCTGTTGAAAATGACAGAAAATTGGACATTAGATGCGCAATCTTGAAGCTTCTTTAAATGAGCTTGTCTTCTGCTAAAGTTCTTGATGGTAAGAACAAATGATTGTGATTTCTGAATTTCGGGTTTTTATCATTTCAGAGTCACAAGGAGCTATCAAAAAACTCAAACTGAAGAAAACGGACGTGTTCAATCTATCTAATGGAGAACGTATTGTGGTTGATTTTGACGACTTAGATTCTCCTATTGGCGAAGGACAAGGCATTCTTGCAGGTTTTTGTGGAATTTTAGCAAAAGACAGCTCCATATTTCCAGTTCACTTTGAAAAATGGTCGGATTTACCTGCAGCATACTTCAACAATTGCTTTGATCAATTTATAAAGGTATAGGCTATAATGAGGCTTAATTTCCTCTTTTCTTCTATTTAATCATAACTAATCACCCGTGATTTGGTTAGGAATTGTTTGTGACATAGAAAACTGTTCACATATGCAAAAGCTAATATATTTAAGCGCTAAATAGTAGACGAAATGTGTGCTTGCTTATATTGGACAGCTCTTTCCTTACCTTAAATTTATGTCATTGGACTGTATATTTGCATATAATAGATAAGCTAACCATTTCTTTTATTCTTGCAGCCGCGATTTTGTTTTAGGACCAGCGAGTCAAATGCAAGGCGATATGCATATAGTTCGATGTGTAAGAAGTGGGGTGCAAGAAGGCTAAAGTTGTTTAATGCAATTGATGACCCACTTAAGAGCAGAGATCAGATAAGAGCTGAGGCAATTAATAAAGTTCCAGATGGGATTCCACGGGATCAATGGATTTCTTATGTTGATTACCGCCTTAAAGAAAAAACAAGGGTATTTATTTAAATGCTTCAATTGGTATGTGTAATTATATAGCTATTTGTTTATATATCTTAATTTTTGAGTATCTTTTTGTAAGGAAATGTGCAAAAGAAATGCTGAAATTCGGAAGACACAAACCATTTCACACATCGGTGGCTCCAAACCCGACTCCAGAAGAAGGGCTGAAATGGTGAATGTTTTTACTTCATTTTGGATTACTTGAGTGAAACTAGAATCTGTTCCTAGTTAGTTAAGTTATTGTGGCTTTGATTTTTCTATTTATAGATGGCTAATAGCGGACAAAATCCTGGATGAGGTCAACTTTATCTTGCTACTCATAGGAATGAAGATGGATCATATGTTAATGAGGCAGCAAAAGAGATATGTGTAAGTTTTTATGTAATTGTGGATTCAGTAAATTTCTTCAAATCATCTTCCAAGTGGATAGTTCTTACTGTAATCCATGTAGATATAGTTTGACATGATTCTTGACAATATGAGTCCATTTATGAGGACCTTGTCCAAAAATGAATACATTTACAAGGACCTTAATGATATTAGAGTTTGGAAAACTGTCTGTTCTTGGTTTTAACCAGAATAGTTCCAAACTTTAGTTGAGTGTTAAAATGAGAAAATGTAGTAAGATCATACCAGAATGCTTGCAACCATCATTAGGGTAAATGTTAAGATAGGGAAAATGGTTGGCAAAGCAGTGAGTAGAAGTGAGGAATTTTTTCTTTTTGATCAAGTAGAAGTGAGGAATTATGATGCAATAAGAAGGTTTGGAAAAACAAGGCCAGAGAGTCTAAAAAATCTGCTTTAATTTATTTTTATCTTGTCAACTGGTACTTGAGTTAATCGTGTGTGCTGTGTTTAGGAAAAAATTGAGCAAGCCATGACTCCACCATCATTAGGGTAAATGTTAAGATAGGGAAAATGGTTGGCAAAGCAGTGAGTAGAAGTGAGGAATTTTTTCTTTTTGATCAAGTAGAAGTGAGGAATTATGATGCAATAAGAAGGTTTGAAAAAACAAGGCCAGGAAGTCTAAAAAATCTGCTTTAATTTATTTTTATCTTGTCAACTGGTACTTGAGTTAATCGTGTGTGCTGTGTTTAGGAAAAAATTGAGCAAGCCATGACTCAAAGCACCACAGATGAGTCTGAGATTTCGCCAAATGATGCCATCGGAAAGGTACTAGGAAAAGATCATTCTGGACGGGTAAGGTACTTGGGATTAGGAGCCGTCCCAAGTAGAGCTTTTAAACAAACAAGACCCCGTTATAGTGATTTGAATGCTTCAAGTTACAATAATGGTTCATGTTCTTCTCAATGGCAAGAGAAGTACAATCAGATGTTGAGTGCTCACAACAAAAGCCAAGACAGCCTCAATTTTCTGATGAATGCTCACACTGAAATGATGAGCGCTTTCAAGATGTATATGATAAGGAAAGAAGGGAGAATACCTGAAGAATTTGCTGGGATCTTTGTTTCTACTACTCCTCCTTCAACGGTAAGATTGTTAACTTTGAAATGTAACTTACTCACATCCTAGATTAATCTCAAACTATAATCCCTTCATTGTAGACTTGTTGGAACCTGAAGTAGTTCCTTCTATGTACCTTTTTTCTGTTAATATGATGATAATGTCAGTAGTTATGCTCTATTTTTATTGTCATTCTTCAAGAATGGATACCTAGGGAATCTGGATCTAGACAACAAATATAAAGGTACATTTTTTGATAGCTCCTTTATTGATGGATGATACTCTGTGTCCCTTCAATAATAGGACAAAGATTTTGTTGATATGGACATCCTTTTTATTGTTTTAGATGGTCTGAATTTTGGACAAGCTTTGAAGGTTAAGTAGACACCGCACCGCCTCAGGAAATCAGCCAAAAAACTGGACCCATTATTCAACCCCATAATTTGATTCTCTTAATTAATTTCTCTTCACCTGTGAAAATTAACATGGACTGAAAATGGATAGTATATAGTTAAGGTTACAAAAGATTCTGAGGGGTTGTGTAGAAATTAGGAGGAAAGTTAAGATATACTATATATATTTGGGAACTTTGCAGAAGTTGAAAGGGAAATGAGCTTAATGAGGAAAGTTGTGTCTCAAATATATGTAGTGTCTATTTGTCATGGAAGATTATAGATTATTGTAATGCCCTTATACTTTGTAAAATATCACTTGAATCAGTGCTAAGAAAAATAATTCTCTCCTTTTATCAATGAATCAGGAGGACTGTCTGTTAGAGCTATTGATTCAAACATAAGTAGCATGAACAATTATATCTCTGATTATGAGGATTTGATCATTAGTTATTTTAAATTCTTTTTTGTAGCCAAGTGATGCAGCTAGTGAACACGCTTCACCCACGGACGTAAAAAGATCATTCGGTGGCAGTAATCGTAATGGCAACCAATGAAGTTTCGTGCAATTGTATTAGACAATTAAGTATGGTAGTTGATTGAATAGACGTAGCAGATCCTTTATGATTAGTGGTCTGAGTGGATGTGTTTAATGTTAGTTTTTGAGACTAATGAGGATACTGATGTTGGAGTGAATGTGTTTAATATTAGGTTTGAGACTAATCATAATACTTGCTTTATGTTAATGTCAATATGGCTTAATAATACATTGATGTTACTTGATTTTAGTAAACAATTTGAATAATAAATTGATGCTTCATTATATTAATATATTCTCAATCAGTTTTGGAGTAATAATTGTCCGAAAAAAAGGTATCAGAATAGCATTGCTAGCGATAGGTTGTAACCCCTGCTAAATAAATGAATTGTGGGGGTTTTAACCCCCAGAACATTTTTTAATAAAAAAATAAATAGCAATTGCGGAGGTCAGAACCGCCGCTACATACATCACACAACCGCTGTAATTGTGTTGCAGCGGCCAGGAAAACAACCTCCGCAAAATGTTTGCGGCGACCAGAATTGGGGGGTTTTGTGGACCGCTGCTACAGCGTATAGCGGGGGTTGACAACTGTCATACCCCATTTTAACCGGGTTGAAGCGGAGTACAACATATTGGTGATTCCTAAATTGATTTGTTTTAAAGAGTCGCCACCTAATTAATTTTACGGTGAATTAGGACACCTAATTATTAACTAAGGTAAAGTTAAAACTAAACCTCTGTTAATGGTCTGCTTAACCAATGTGATTCTAGGTAAGGGTTCTATATCATCCTAAATGGAAGGGGTTAGGCATCCTTTAGAATCCGTTAAACACGGTTATCCGACCAAACTTAGGTTAATTAATCAATGTTGGATACAGTATCAAATTTTAAGAAAATAGTTTATGCAGATAAGGCTTGTAAAAATATAGCAATTTATGCAAAAGAGGATTTTAAATGTCATTTTATAAAAAAGACTTCAAGTAATAAGGTTGTCAAAATAGAACTAGTAATTCGCATGAGAGGGAATTTTAGAATGCTATTTGAAATAGAAGTTTATAAATGTTGCTAAGATTTAAAATAAAATACTAAATAAAACTTATGAAAAAGAAGGTAATGATTTGTATAAAAGGAGACTTCAAATGTCATATAATTTGTAAATATTGTTAAGGTTGAAATATAAGAAAAAGTGCGGTATAAAGTGAAATTTTATAAAAAAAAAATGTAATAATTCGCGTAAAAGAAACTGCAAATGTCATACGAAAATAACTTATAAATGTTGCAAAGATTTTAATTAATGATGCTAATAGAACTCGCATGAAATGTATAAGCAAAAAAAAGAAAACGCGAGTTTGCGTAATGCTTTAACAAATATTTGAAACAAACTAAACGATGATGTATTGATTAACTTTTGCATTTTTTGGAAGTTCAAAATGTTCTTTAATTCCTATTTACGTGTTAATGACGTTTCGAAATTCCCGAGATAATAAAGCGTGAATGCTTTGACTAAAAAAAAAAATATAAAATTAGGCCATTTGTAAATCAGTTATTCTAAATAAGATAAATATTAGATGCTTATAAATAGTTTTGACATAAAAGAGAAGAACACGACTTATGAGATTGATCGTTAGTCTTTTTATCTAACTAACCCTTTACTAAACTATCTACTAATCCTCAATAGTTCAACTAAGCTAAGGAAGAACGGAAAAATACGAAAGTGTTAGTCAAATAATACATACAAGTTAAAAGACATAAAATAAAACAAAGGCATAAATAAAATTAAGTGGGCTCGGCCCATTTTGAGATTACTATTTGCGGTTGGGCTTCGGCCCAGCAAATTTTATTACTGGACTGCTGCTGCTGCTATTAGAATTGGGCTTGGCCCAGAATTTATTTCCTTAAACTGGGCTGCGGACAGAGGTGGGTTGAGAAGAAGTCTTGTTGGGCCTTTAGCCCAACACCAAACGCGGAAGGAGACGAGTCTCTCAGACTCGTATGCGATGGTCATGCAAAGGAACGAGAGAAAAGGATTAGAATATAATCAAACGAATAAAACACATAAGATATACACTCAAAGCAAATTATGTATATGCCATGTATAGTTAATGTATATCTCATACGTACATATGCACAGCCAACCTAACCTGCTTGCAATGTAGCAAAACACACCCCAACATGCTCCATAGGACACATTAGAATGTCAACAGTTTATCCAGATTTGAACAAGTATATATATATATATATATATAT
This sequence comes from Lycium barbarum, assembly GCF_019175385.1. Classification (NCBI taxonomy): domain Eukaryota; kingdom Viridiplantae; phylum Streptophyta; class Magnoliopsida; order Solanales; family Solanaceae; genus Lycium; species Lycium barbarum. The sequence continues at coordinate 120,776,362 of NC_083342.1, forward strand.
ATATATATATATATATATATATATATATATATATATATATATATATATATATATATATATATATATATATATATATATATATGAGGTGGTACACTTAGTTGTTTCATATGATTGTATGGGGTTTATCAAATGCAATTCGTGTGCGTATGAACTTGAGCAAACGCAGATGCAAAACTAATATCAGGATTTGGTAGTGGTAGTGCCTAGACAGAGATTTGAACATTTTTATTTGACGAGATAGGCATCATATTTTAACCATGCACTGTTAACAAAAGGATCAATCAAATATCAGCCCGTAACTCTTTGAACTGTGACTACAGTCTCCACTGAATAAGCAAATTGTGCTCTTTTGAGTATGATTTTTACACTAACTGCAACACTCACACAGGACAAACTTAATAACTGGGCATGGCTTCATACCCAACTGTGTGCCAGCAAACCAATTTGAATGTTAAATGCAGTTTTTTATCAGTTGCCATAGTAAACAAACAAACTAAAACAGCTGAAGATAGTTTCTTGCCAACAGCAACACCAAGCAAACACTAAGTGGCTAAACACATATCAACAGCTCATGTTTGAGTAGAAAATGAGACTAAAGCAAGCAGGGGAGTAGAAGCAAACCAAGAGAGATACCCAAAGGAATATTTCAGACACGAAGGGAATAAATATCCAATTCAAAACAAACTATATTAGGGCCTTTTATCTGAACTTGGACAAAATTTAGAACAAGCTGTGAGATGAAGTCAACCAGTTCATGTTTGTATTTTTCAGATCTCTTAAAAGAAATGACAGGAAGAGGATAGCAAACAAGGGTCATATCATGAAAGGCTGTATTCAATTTGAAAGAAACATCAAGGATTAGACCTATAAGCAAACTGCCAGATAACAACAAAATAAGGAGACAGCCCGAGAGTATTATAATAACCTGACTCAGAATTACAATAATCTAGTGTCCATTTTGAAAGATAGAAACAGCCATCGATTGTTTATCTACTCCAAAAAGTACCCACTAGTCTTTTAACTATAACAGTTCCAAACTCAAAAATACAGTAGGCATGGAAGGTTGCAACATGATACCAGCAAAACAACTACAGTCCTAGGTATTAGGCAAGAGATTTTGATCAAGTAGGCTACAACATTGCAGATAACTCATCATACAAATTTAACCACAAAAAAACAACTTAGAATGATGTATGACAACTGGACTGAATCATGATCCAACTAACAGCAATAACATGGCAATCCCAAGAGATCTCTACACCAAGCAAGATTTACTAACTGTACTAATAATGTGTCAAATCATACTAAATATGTTTTTTGCAAATTATAGATGACTGAAACCAATAAAAAAAACAAGGGAACAGAAACAGGTACCAATGAATTTCCAAGGGGTTATGCCAAACTACAAAAGACTCATAAGATATGTTTCCAAGGGGATTATGCTAACTAAATCATCCTTACACATAAATCATATAAGATATGTTTTAACTACATAACTGGAATGACTTAACTAATTTTGCTGACATATCAACATATTTTAAACTGCCAATCTAAGATAAACAGAGCAGGGCTAGCAAATTACAGGAAAACCAAACCAGTTCAAAACGAACACATAGATGGGATACCCAATATCAATACAGAAGGACTAACATATTATACTGCCCTTAACATGAATCATATGTGCACACCAGATTCTTAAGTTAACAAACTTCACATCTAAACTTGTTCAAACATTGTCAACTGGAAAAAACATGCTAACCGAAAACTAACAAATGCTTTAAATCAAACAGGGTCCAATTAATTGATAGACAGGCTATTTAAATGAGCATTTAATGAAAGCATTTGATTAAACAGCGTTCTAAGGACTCCCAGTCAAGCTTATTTAGAACATTCTGATAATTTAGTCAAACAAACAATTCTATTAGCATGTCTTTACCCTAATCATGCTCATTACATAACATCTAAACAATAACTCTAGTTAAGCAATGTATGCATAAAATATTTAACCACTAATCCTGCTTACTAACTATAATTATAACTAAACAAACTAATATAACTTAATCCTAATCATGCTTACTACTGTAACTCTAACAAACAACAAAATTATCCCAATCAAATTTACTACTAATATGGGATTAAACACATAGCCTAAATAGTATAAACAACAATTCGAACAAACAGAAATAGTTAAGGAAGGGGGTTTACCTTCTTCGGATGCAGCGAAGTGGAGCGAAGGTTCCGATCTAACCTCGAACACTTCAAATATACTTCAAAATACTAAAATCCCAAATTTTATACACCCCTGAACCCAAACAGATGCCAAGGGAATAACAGAACACAGTGATGTGGACTTCGACTCGATATCGGGTAATACTGCTAAAAAACTAATGTCGTTCGTGGAGGGGATTTCTTAGGGTTTAAACGAATCTAAAACCTAATTTCTAGGGGGATTTTGACGGCTAAAACAAGTTATTCCTGGGGTTTCCCCAATCAAAAGTGAAACTGTTCTTGGGGTTTTCCGTTTTTATCCCTTTTTTTTTCGTGTTTTTCTCTCTGTCCTCCCCCTCCCTTGTTGTTGTTGTTTACTGTACTTTATAGGTTTTTTTTGTTTTCGTCGTTTTGTACTGAAAAAGGGGAAGGAGGAGCGGGAGAGAGAGAAAAGTGGGGGACAAGGGTGAGTGGGGAGCGGAGAAGAAGGAGGGAACAAGGGAGAGTGGGGGCGGCGGCGAGGGAGGCGGGAAAGGAAGAGAGGAGACGAAGGAATGGGAGAGGAAGAGGAAAGAGATGAAGCGGCGGGGTGCGAAGGAGGGAAAAGAAAATGAAGGGAAACCCTAAAAGGGTTTCCCTTATTTTGCTGAGAAATGAATTGGACCCGGTCCATTTGTGGACCGGGTCAAATTTTAGACTGGGTATTTAAGGGTGGACTAGTGAATTAAAACATGGACTGGTCTAAAAATTGAGATAGAAAATATGGTCTAGTAAAAAAATATTAGGAATTAATCAGACTTTAATTTGGGGTCCGGTAAGTCAAAATACGGACTGAGTGCAAGAAATAGTTTGGCTTCTAAATTTGAATAAGAGACACATTTTGATTAACGATGTACTAAGGGTGCCAGAATATCACCTAAAACGGAAATATGTAATTATAAAGACCCGGTAAAAAATTATATGATGTCGCAAACGACCGTGCAGTAATATTTAATAACAAATGCTATCATTAAAATGTGCGAAGTAAATGCGATGCGTATGCGGAAGTTGGTAGAAACGTTGAGAAATGCAAGTTTCAATAATACTAAATAATAACAGCAAATAAATAGCGGTAGTGATACTGTTAATAACAATAATGATAATGGTAATAATGATAACGTTGATGATAAATGGTGATAAAAACAATAATAGATATAATAATAATAGTAAATAACAAATATTGATAATTAAAAAATGATAATAATTAATAAAGCTAATAAAGATGATAGTAATTAATAATAAACGATAAATAACAATTATTGCAAATAACAAAATGATAATGAATTAATAATAATAACAATAATAGGGGTAATAATAAAATAATAATGATGATAATAATAAGAGAAATAATGATGATAATAATAATAATAAATAACAATTATTGATAAAACAATGATAATAATTAATAATAAAAATAACGATGATAATCATGATAAATAATTGATAACAAAAAATAACGCTGATAATAATGATTAGTAATTAATAATAATAATAATGAGAATTAGTAATAATAATATTTTAAGGATAATAGTAATAATTAATAATAATAATAAAAACGATAATAATGATAATAATAATAATAATAATAATAACAATAGCTGCAGTGGAATAATACAACGTGGGTGTTAATGAAAGACTAATAATTATAAAAATACATATTTTTTATTTTATTTTATTTTTTTATTTATTTATTATTTATTTTTTTTCTTATTTTTTTTTTTAACATGCCAGAAGTATAAATAGGTGTTTCGGAGGAGAGGCGGGACAAAATTGGGTGTCAACAACAACCGCCGCAATGTGTGAATTTAACCCCGCAAATGGAGCCTTTTTTTGTAGTGGTTGCTGGAGTTCTTTTGCATTTGACTCATTTAATTCTTTCCCAGTAACATATTCTTCTAATGCAGAATATGAGTTTGATGAAGTCCCATTAAATGATTTCGATGAATCTGTTGTAGAATAACGTAAGTACTTGTGCTCTGTAAACTGGATTCATCTGTGCCACGTCCATTGTTATTGTTATTCATAACAATTACCTGAAATCCATAGTGAAAAGTCAAACGGAAGGAGTCAATGTATCAAAAAGGGAAAAAATACAGATATGTATTTTTGAAGTCAAACTACCTACTATTAGCGAAATTATGAATGAAATCTGAGTTCGTTTCTGAACAGTTATTCGGACAGGCCAACCTAAAGCACGATAATGCTGCAACAAATCTATAATCGAGAATAAATTCAACATACAGAGAAACATGAAGTACCAACCAAACAAATGTGAGAAAGATGATATTTACCTTGGCAGGGATAAAGAAGAGGGAAAGAACGCGTCGTTAGGGAAGATGAGATTAGCCTGGGTAAAGGAGGAAGATAATAGAGGCAGCCCTCATTAAGCCACTAAAAGAACCCACACTTTGTTTTTCACCGAAAAGATGTGACTGTTGAGAACTAAATGTAATAAAGAGTCATTTTTTAAACCATTTTTAAAATATAAAAAGGCAAAAAAATGACAAAATAGATAAATACAAATCTTGAGTTTTAGTTGCGCCACGTCACCGGGCTATGTCCTGCGTTTATATAGATATATAGATATAGATTTTTTTTCTTTCCCAAAGGACCCTCAAAACAAATTAACAAAGAATTTTAATTAAATTTTGTGTCTGTCAGTGTATAAATTCGTTACATCATCAGGTTAAGTGTAATATGGTAATATGAAAAATAGAAAGTAACATGTTATAACCAGTTAGATGGAGTGAAAATTACTTATACTTTTAGAATATATAACTTAAATACAAAGAAATACTTATTAGTATTACTTTCAGGAAAAAAACATATATAATTAATTACTTGGATGGATTTTTGGCATCTAGACAATTCTAAAGCACTTACAATCTGATGATTCAAAAAATTAATTTTGAAATATTTTTTACTTCAATTAAATTGTATACAAATAATGATTTTGAAAATTTTTTGATTTCCAATTTACGTCCAAAGTAGTCATACAAGCTTCAAATTTGAGCTTCTGGCAAAAAAGAACTTTTGGCTAATTAGACTTTTATGAACAAAATGCCATTATTTCATTTAAGTTTACTTTAAAACTCGTCTCTCTAAGGAATAGACGTATTACTCTTGGAGTCACTACTAGCAAAGCTTACACGTGGGCGCAGATAGTGGGTTAAAGGGAATTATGATCTCAAAGGCAATAGCGGCTCAATACTGTTGTGGATCTAAAATCAAACTTCAATAATGAGGGCCTTAATTATTATTTTTATTACAAAAATAATAATAGTTTTTTTTTCATTTGAAATCAACTTTTCAAGGATTATGTAAGATATCTCACTAGCTTCCTCAAGAGCTCTTTTTTGACATTTTATTAAAGCTTTCGTTCTCCTTTTTTGAGTTTTGAACAATCAGATTCATATTTTCTAGTTGACGTATTTTATATTCTAATAAATAATTAAAGAGATAATATATATTACATAGTAAAATAAAAAACAAGCAAATTTTAGATGAAAATAATACTAACAAAATTGAAATAATATAATCTGATTCAGGAAGTTGACTACATGATTTGATAATACTTATTGCTGCCCGAGAAAAAAACACAAAAATAGCAAATTCATGTGTTGTAGCTCGTGTCTTTCATAGCAATATAATCAAATACTCTCTTGAAGAAACAAAGAAGAATATAAAAGTGTTGAAGTATAATATTGTCACGCTCCGAACCATGGCCTGGACGTAACAAGACACTCGGTGCCTTGCTGCATGTGATCAAGCAAACTACATGGCTGTTGAGTCAACATGGGACATGAACTGATGCAGAATATAAGTTAAACATGTATGACTTGTGAAAACATGGAGTTCAATAATCATTAGTCTAGAAATACTATTATATCATGAACGCGGAAATATAGTAATGTAGCCAACGAGGCTACTCAACTGAACATTTGACATGACATAACTAACGAGTCTATGAAACCTCTGACACGAGTCTGACTGCTAAACTGTTTACCGAGACAAGGCACCTGACATACCTTCACTACATAATTAACATGAAAATAAAGTAAAGATAACACTCCAAATGCAATGGGGTTCACCAATAGTTGATACGTTAGTAGTCCAAATGAGCAGATTTCTCATCTTGTAAATCAATATCTGCATCGTGAAATACAGGTCCCAAGCAATAAAAGGGGATGTCAGTACATTTGAATTGTACTGGTATGTAAAGGTGGCAACCGGTTCGGGCTAACCGGTTTTAACCGGTAACCGGACCGGTTAAACCGGAACCGGTAGAACCGGTTAACCGGTTCCGGTTAACCGTGTAATTGTTTACCGGTCCGGTTCCAATATTTTGGAAACCAGAACCGGTTTAACCGGTGAAATTTTTTTTTTTTAAAAAAAAGAAAGAGCCGGTGGGCCTTAATGGACCGTTGGCAACGGTCCATTTGCAAAAATGGTCGTTGCCAAACGGTCAGTTTTTTAATTTTTGGCCCCCAAATTTTTTTTTTAACACTTTAACCCATCCCCACCCCTATATAAACCCTTCTTCATTTTCATTTTAATTCACATCAATTCACTCTTCTTCATCTTTCTCTCAAATTTCAATCTCTCAATTATAGTTTCTTTGCAATAATTAGCCACAAAGTCTTATTATAGTTTCAACTTTCAATTATTAATTTTGCAATTATAATATTGTTGGTGGAGTTGGTGATTTTGCAACAATCTGAAGTAGCTTTGGTGGATTTGCAATTCTAGCCGCCTTCACTTTGTTGGAAATTAATCCGGCAATTTGGTACCTTCGTTCCAACTCTATCTTTATTTTTCGCAATTTAATTCTAGCAATTTATTTTTCGCAATTTAATTTACGCAATTTAATTCTAGCAATTTAATTTGTTGTAATTTATTTTCTTGTGATTTATTTGATTGTGATTTAAATTAATTCTATTTAATAATGTCAAAGAGATTAAGACGTGGTGCCGGTAGTAGTAGTCGTACTGTTAGGGGTGCGCTTAATGAGGAAACATTTGTGGAAGAAACACCTAATTTAGGTATTGATGTTGGTGGAAATAATCCACTTTTAGGTCATGAGGCAATGCAACAACATTTTACCGACACTTTTAATGAAGACTTAGATGATGATGATGAAACACAACCCCCCGAAAATCCCATAGGAGATACATGTCCTGCACAATCACATACACAAGACAAACCGCCTAGAACTCGTAAGCCAACAGCTAAAGTTTGAAAATTTATGACTAAGAATAGGGAAAACCAAACAGCTACGTGTACCCTATGTAGACAAGTATTTAGTTTTAAGCAAGGAACTGGTAAGGATGGTGGAACGGACACACTAAATGGTCATATGAGAACCAAACATATGGATATTTAGGGAGAACAAACGGGTTCAAATGGGGGGGGGGGGGGGGGATTCAAATGACGATAGACCCACGAACCGGTAGAAAATTTAAGTATGACAAGAAAAAAGAACGCGTAGAAATAGCTAAAATGGTAGCTTATGATTGTTTACCATTTTCCTTTCCCTCGGGTTTGGAGTTTGTTACTTACATTCAACGTTGTTATAACCCGTTATTTGAGGGTATTCCTAGAAGTACTTGTAGAGCCGATGTTATAGATTTGTTTAAAAAATATAGATTTTATTTGCGCCATGTATTTAATTCTTTAAATTGTAATGTTTGTCTTACCGCTGATTTGGGTCTTAGTATTAACCATTTAGATTTTTTTGCTATTACATGTCATTGGGTTGATGACAACTGGGTTATGCAAAAAAGAATTATAGCTTTTTTATATGACGAAGGAAAAGGTCGTCACGATGGAAAATTTTTAGCCGATTCAATGTCTACTATAATGAGATTTTTTAACATTTATAGAAAAACACTTTGTATTGCTTTAGATAATGCTTCTAATAATACAAAGGCAATTGGTCTTTTAAAAAGAGAAATAAACCCTCCTCTAAGAAATATTTTTCATGTAAGATGTAGTTGTCACATTTTAAATTTAATTGTTAAAGATGTTCTTGTGCATTTTGATGATTCTGTTCAAAAAGTTAGAAATGATGTTGCGTTTCTTTTTTGTAATGCTAATAGGGGAAGAATTAGAGATTTTAAGAATGCTTGTGTGGAAAATAACCTTAGACCTAGGAAAATTCAAGTAGAAATTGAGACTAGGTGGAACTACACTTACATTATGCTACAACAAGCATATGAGTATAGGATTCCCATACAACAAGTTCACAACAAATATAATACTGATAGTGAGGATTGGTTAACCTTTAGGCATTGGGAAGATGTTAAAGAATGTATTGAACTCTTAGAAATTTTTTATAATGCAACTCTTGCTTTTTCTAGACAATTCTATCCCACGGTAACCGGAATTTTAGCCTACTTAGCGGAAATAGCTAGAGTTTTACAAGAGTATAAATATAAACCCGATTATCAAGTGGCTATTTTTGAAATGATAATCAAATTTAAGAAGTATTTTTTTCCCATCCCAACTTTATTTATATTGGGTTCCCTTTTAAATCCTTGTTTAAAAGTTTCTTATACTAAAAATTTGGTTAGTCAAATTTATACATTTTTAGAAATTGAAGAGGGAGTTCAACCATCTTTAGCTGAAGCCGATCTCGCTATTGACGATGAGTTTCGAAGAGTTTTTACTCATTATTCTAGTTTGGAAGAACGTGCTACACCTGTTGCTCCACGCCCTACTACTTCTCAGAGTAGCAAAAAGGGCTTGTCGGGTTTAAAAGTTTTACATTCACAGCCAACTTCTTCTTCTACTGCAAACTTTGATGAATATAACTTTTATTTGATGCAGCCAAATGTGGATATCAACCAACTGGATGAGGTGGACGTCTTAGCATGGTGGAAGAAGTACAAGGCAAGTTATCCGGTACTTTCAAGAATGGCTCGAGATATCCTTACGGTTCAAGTATCAACTGTGGCTTCGGAGAGCGCATTTAGCCAAGGAAGACAGCAAATTGGAGACCATAGACATTCATTATTCGGCTTTAGCTTGCAAGTACTAGTGTGCATTCGAGATTGGATTAGATCGGAGCGACGCAACCAAAACTCAGAAGCGGAGGAAGGCGAAGAGGAAGAAATTGAAGATTTGATAGCTAGTGGACCGGACCAAATGGAAGACTTTGAAGATATTTCCATGACCGAATATGATGTGGGGGAAATTAACGAAATGGTTCAAAATTGGTGATTTTATTATTCTACTATTTTTGTACAACTCATGTATTATTTCCAAGTTAAAAAAAAATACAACTTGCAAATAAATGTTATCCAAGAATGAATAAAATACATGGCTCATTGAGCTTTCTTCTATTTACTTGTGTTCATATTTTTACTTTTATTAAGTTAGGAATATACCTAAAATATACTAAGAATATACTTATAAGTATATTAAGTTATATAGTATACTTAAACATATATAAGTATATATAGTATATATAGAAAAAATAGTATATATAGTATATAAGTATATATAGTATATAAGTATATATAGTATATAGTACATATGTATATATAGTATATATATTAAGTTATACCTATATATAAGTATATATAGTATATAGTACATATATATACATATATATAGTATATATATTAAGTTATACCTATATATAAGTATATATAGTATATAGTACATATATATACATATATATAGTATATATATTAAGTTATACATATATACATATATATGTATACGAAAAACACTATTTTGTATTGCTGACTTGCTGTTAGGCTGTTAGTCAGTAAATATTTAAACTTTAATTATAAAGTTGTATAACATATGTAAATATACCTACAATATACAAATAAATACTATAATATATATATATATATATATATATATATAATACAAAAAAAAAAAGATTTTAAGCACTCCAAACCGGACCGGTTCCGGTTTGGAGTTTAAAACCGGTAAACCGGAACTGGTTAAGCGGTTCCGGTTTTTTAACCGGAACTGGTTAAGCGGTTCCGGTTTTTTAACCGGAACCGGCCGGTTAACTAACCGGTTACCAGTCCGGTTCTGGTTGAAACCGGTTAACACCTTTACTGGTATGTAAAGCAATTGAATGAAATAAACATGGCACATGAAATAATAAGAATTGAAACTGAAACAGTAAGTTGAACATGAGCATGAGCATCACCTGCCATGAATATATATATATATATATATATATATATATATATATATATATATATATATATATTATATATATAAAAGAATTTAAGTTGGAGAGCCTTAGTATAACCGATATGTAACCGCTACATGAGCACGTAGTGTCTGATCTCTACTTGATCAGCTAAGCCATCTTGTACTTTACCGGGATACAATACATGAACATGACATGAATAGATCCAATAACCCGCAATGAGTAACATAAAGGAATCGTCCTAACTAGGTAGAGCGATCCTTATCTTGCGCTGGCATACGTAATTTCAGTTATTAAACCTTCTCGGTAATCTATGCAACTCCCAAAACATGAACGTGGCTATGATTGGCTTAGAAGCCCATGAATTACATAAACATGATTGCAAACATGATTCGTAAGTGTAATATAACATAAATATAGATATACAGTATAACTTGTATGAAAACATGGAAGCATGTAGAATTTCATGAGAATAAGCATAATAATTCATATCTTGCATTTAAGAACCTATGGAATGCAAAGCATGGTGTTCATGGATTAGGGACGAATTTCTAATAACCAAAAATGAAATATTAAGAACACAATAACGAATTATTAATATGAACACAATATATCATAGTACATGTACTTAGAGTCATTATGAGCTTGACTAGAAACCCTAATTTTGGTGAAACTTTGTATTTTCATGGCAGAACGCGGCGTAGCGAAGAGCAATGATATTCCCACACATGGATAGAAACTCAACATACTTTAATCACTCCAAAACTGTAGAAAAGGTCTGAACTTCATGAAGAAATCCAAAAACTTTAATCTTGAATCCTTGAGATGAGTTTTCTTCGAAACCCTAGATTTAGGAACAATGAAATGGATATATGTTAGAATTCACTTGAAAGATTTAGAATAGGCTTACCTTGGTGTATTGGATTGATGGGAGGAAAGAACCTTCATGCTAGAGCTTGAGAGTATGTAAAATGGGATTAAAAACTGAACCCACGTATTTATACTATTTGTTGCATCGGGATTTGTACGAGCACCATGTACGGCCCGTACATTGTGGTTGTATCTGGAATGTCAAATTCCGGTGACTTATGTCCTCCACTTGCCATCAATTTTGTTATAAGAAACACGTTAGGACAAACTTTAAGATGAATTTATTATCTTTCCCAAGATCTATCATGTCAATTTATCAAATGTATAGTGTAGTGGTGTAAATTTTATTAAATTCAAATCCGTACAATAATTTTGGATTATATTAAATTCAAGATATATTAATCCAAATAAATTATGGGCTAATGTAATTGGATTAATTGTTTAAGTCCAATAAATATGGATTTAATTAAAAAGGTCCAAATGCATTGGGCTAGCCCATTTAACTGGGCTATAAATGACGAGTCTATTTTGTTAAGCCCAAGATGATGTCTTTTCCAAGAGGCCCAGCTTGGTGCCACATGTCAAATGACGTGGCACGCCAAGTCAAACGAAAGAGCCAATAGGATCATGTCATGTGTCAAAATGATGCAGCATGCCTAGTCAAATCAAAGGTCAATGAAGATGCGCATGTTCCGGCCAATCAAATATCGGCATGTCAGCTTAATTCTGATTGGTCGAAAGAAGTCTGTCCTTATCACAACTTCTCCATCCTACAATTATAAATAGGGGTCTCATAATTCAGAAAAGAGATAGAAATTCTAACAAGAAGCCAGGGAGAACTCGTGGATCAAACGCCGCAGATTTCTCTACAAGCTAAAAGCATTCAAGCACTCAAGTATTTCTCTAGAAGTTCTAAAGATCTAGACGAAGATTTAAGACCAAGCTCAAAAGCCCTTGAATTCAAGTCCAAGTCAAAATCAAATCCATCAAGTTCAAGATCAAGCTCAAAAACCTTTGAATTTATTGTTGAAAAGACGAATCAGAGGAATCATAGAGATTGTAACACTCATATTCTGAAATCAAATACAAAAATTGTTGCGATATTTTCCTGTCTTGATTATTATTTTCTCGACGCGAATTTTATTGTCTACGTGTAGATTGAGTGTACTTGAATTCACGAGAGCTGATGAAATTATTTAGTCTACGATTATTGTAAGAATTTTAGAAAAAGCGGCTCATTCTTTTCAACAACGGATATTAGAAAAGAACCCTATGGTTGATTAGGGGACCATAACCCAATTTATAGTTGCGCATGGTTTGTGTATCATTAAATTAGTCAATCACTAAATTAAAAATAACATCCTATCCGTAAAGCTCCATAGTTTATCAGGTGTCTTAGGCTAGTTCAACTTTAATACTTAGCATATCACATTTAATTTAGCTGAGCCATTTTCACGATAGCAACAAATGCATTATAATTTTTACAAGTCCATCAACCCTAACAAAACCGCCAAACAAAGTTTTTTTTTTTTTTTTTATTTGTGTTAACTAAATTAAAGCATATATGAGATTGTTTGCAACAAATTTTAATATGCGGAAATAAATTACAACCACAAACAAAATATGTTGAAACAGAGATTTTATTGATGAATATTGCGGGTACAAGATCTGTTTACTCTCTTGATTCTTCTCTCCTAATATTTCTCCGTAATTCAAGGGTTGTTAGTAGCTTATTTCTAGAACGTAGGATGATTTGGATTTGGATATGTGGACTTTCTTGGGATGTATTTGATATCCATGAAAGTATATTGTGGATCTTCTTGAAGTATTTGGTTGTCAAGAAATATCCGGCCACATATTGACCTCTTCTTGAATACCCATGAGTTTATGGGATATCTGAGATGCATTTTCAAGTGAATATGTGCCTCCTTATATAGGGTAAGCTAAAGTTTAGGGTAGAGTAGCCTCCAAGAAACCCTAACAGATATTGACCCATCTTGTAGAGTCCCAGAAAATTTTAATGTCTACAGAGATGATCTAAATATAGGGTTGATAAAAGAATTAAAGCTTCTCTACTACTTCCAGAAAAAAAATGTAGAATAGCCTAAAGATATTTGCCACTGAGAGACCATATGTGAGTGTCAGCCATTCTTCTTTATTTTCAAGCACAAAAAGCAAAAAAAAAAAAAAAAAAAAAAAAAAAGAGAGAGAGAGAGTAAATTTTCAATCTAAGAAAAAAAAAAGTAGATTAAGAAAATAGATTTGTTTTTGTTGGTTATTAATTACTCCGTTTCAATTTAAATATTTTAATTTAACTAGGCATAGAGCTTAAAAGTTAAGAGAGACTTTTGAATTTTGTGATTTTAAATTAAAGATGTGTATAATATATTAAAATATTTTTTTAAATCTCGTGAATACAAACTTGTCAAATACTAAGATATTTGTATTCCATGAATATATTTTTTGATTCAACTTATTGAATATAGAAAGCAAGACCACTTTTTTAGACAGAAAAAAATGAAAAAAATGAAAAAATAAGTCGTGGTGGCGTATTGAAAAAGGGTCTCTTTTTGCACACGCTGAAAATATGCGGACCGCCTTTCTACCACGCGGTGAAAAATATGCTTCTTTGGTGGCAAATTTCGCCTTTTCTTTCTCCATCCATCTCTCGTAACCGCAAATATAAATAAACATGCCCCCTAACTAATTTGATTATCAGGGAACCTTTTTGTCATTTGTCTGTTACTCTGTTGTTTTTGGCCCCCCTCTCTTTTACACATTCCTTGTTCAAACCTTAGATTCTCCATCCTTTTTTTTTTTTTTTTTTAATCTAAAAGATGGAGGGATCTAACCAAAAATCTACCTTTGAATCTGCAAGGGAGTGGGTCTCCGAGAACAAGCTTCGCGCCGTCGGTAATTTCCCATAAAATTAACTCTTCATTGTTTATAAATTCCTCCCAAATTTTCATATTTGTTGTTAATTTGAATTTCTTGTTGTGAAAGGACAAAATTATTATCGTTTTGGGGTTAGTCGGTCTTAGAAATAAAAATGTGGAGATAAAGTAATAGTGAACTAATGATTTAGTAGGTGTTTGGCCATAGAAATCAAAAAAAAAAAAAAAATCTCGTTTTTTGAAATTTTGAAGTTGGAATTGTATTTGGCCATAGTTTTTGTAAATAATATTTTTTGTTGAAATGTAGTATTTGTTTTGGTCGTAAAAAACTTGAAGTTTTTCTTGTTTTCAAAATTCCAAATACAACTTGTATCTGAAATTTTCATGGCCAAACACTAATTTTTGAAAAAAGTGAAAAAAAAAATCCAAAAAAAGTGAATAATTCTTATGGCCAAACGGGTCCTAAGTTTACGAACATTTGTTTCATACACATCTTATATCTCGATTGGTGCTCATTAAACACTAGAGTATTCTGTTTATGCTTGAATTGTTTATCCTATATGCTCCAGGATATATTACTTTTTAGATATTCTTATAAGTATTCCATTGGTTGGATATTATTAGAGAAGGTTGTTATGATATCCAGATAATTCAGTCACTTTTTGGAGTACATTGTATTGTTCTTTTTGATTTAGGAATTTTGATATCTTTGCTGCAATTTTTAATATGTTAAATTCATATCGTGCTTTATTCTATTTAAATTAAATAATTTGGGCGCTTACTTCCTCCCCATCGTCCGATTTATCGTAACTGATTTGAATCAATTCTTGTTCCCAGGATCTCTGTGGCTAAGTGGAATAACGGGATCAGTGGCTTACAATTGGTCAAAACCCAACATGAAAACCAGTGTCAGGCTCATCCATGCCAGGTACCTATTCATTCCCAATTACCACCTATTTGATGAAAAATGACTATGATTTACTGATTTCTTGCTAACATCTTTTTTTTTTTTTTTTTTTGGGTTGATGTGTGATTTAGGTTGCATGCACAAGCACTTACACTTGCCGCGTTAGCTGGTGCTGCGGCAGTTGAGTACTATGACCATAAAGCCAGCAAAAATACTGAACGCTATCCCAGGTTTATCGACATGAATTCGTATTGCACAGAAGAAATAAACCTACGTATATGACTTCATCATACAGTAGGCGGTTAAGGAACAAAAGCATTATGCACGCCGTTCTATTTTATGTAAAATTCTTCGTGGTAACACTAGTTATATGCTAGTTGGGTTAACGTGTCTTTTGTAATCGAAGTGTTTAAGATAATACCAAAACATAGAGCAGTTTTCTTATTTCTCTTTCCATTTTGAGTGAATGGACAAGATTATTACTGGTTGTAATTTTGTATGGCAATAAAATCTTATCGTGAAAGTTGTAAAGTGATACTCTTCTATCCTTCTGATTCATTTGAAATTTGGGTCTTAAGGAAGTTAGAAAATAATCGAAAATCTTTCTTGAGAAAAGTACGGGAAAACAAAAGAGCATGAATGAGAGGTGAGAGTTACAGACATCAAAATGAGAAGAAAATAATTAATTTCATTTTAATATTTTTTTTTAAAAAAAAATCAATGCAAGCACAATACATTCTCGAGTCATTGAAACCTATGAGTTTCGGACTCAAATAGTCAAATGTGACAATTTAGAAAGGGATATTTCCACCAACACTGGTATTGTGGTAAAAAACCAGTACAAGGTCCTTAAAACTCTTCCTGAGAGAGCAATTTCCAAAGAGTGGTCAGTGGAGATGGAAAACAACGAAATTTTGCGGGAGTGCACAATTTAATACTCTCTTTCATGTTAAAGAAAATAACATGTTAAGAAAAACAAAAAAAAAAAAAAGGAGAGTAGGAAAGACCTAACTAGAGAGCTTCAAAATTATAATACTTCAGTTCAGATTGTCACTTCTTGACTATTGAATTGTTATTAAGAATGAGACTGAGCGATAACGATAATATTTTCTCAAATCAAAGTTTTATATATATTCCAAAGAAAATGTGTGTTACTATTTTACTCATTGTACTCCAAAATGGCCATTTTTGTGACATAAAAATGTACAATTAGTAAAAATCCTTTGACTTTGATCATAATACCCTCCGTACAAGATTGATCGGATTTCTGTAGCTTTGGAGTTAAGCTTGTAATAATGCAGAGTGTTTATGAAAGGTGTTCAAATTGGAATAAAACTCACATCATTTATATTTGTATATTGAAATTGTCCAATCAACAATAGTTGTAGCGGGAGAATAAATCCTCCAATATAAAAAACGTATAAAAAAATAGATACATATTTTTGAGATACAGGGTCATAAAGCAACTGCCTATAGATGAAATTAATTTAACTTATATGAAATCATAGCTGAATTTTGTTGATCCTCTGACTAAACATTTGGGAAGAAAATTAATAAGTGAAACCGTGGAGAGATATGTGACTTTTGTCTAATGAAGCTAAGGAAGCCGCTGACACAACACATATACCGGGAGCAGAATAGAGTGGCATATGCCTTAACAAAGCAAGGAATGAAGGATGACGTTTTTGGCAACTCAAAAGTTTTTGATAGTTCCTTGAATGTTTGCAAATGAAGTATTTTGGGCAGACATTTTAGGAACTACTTGTAAACGCTTTATTCCGGGTTGTAATACTTTTGTGAAACTTGTAAACTATGACGCTCCATGGTGTAGCACGAATGTTGCAACTGGCACTGACTATGCTAACTAGTATTATTAATATGAAATATCGTTTATTGACCAAAAAAAATATGTGACTTTTGTCATTTCGAAGACATCGACAATGGTAATCACTCATGTGATTGGTGATCCTATATACTACTTTCATATGAGTTATAACAAATCTTGATTGATCTATCCTGCATTATTGAATTATGTCCCCCGTATGGTGTGTATAATACTATATGAAAAGACGAGGTTAAGTTAAACTCTTGCCAATTTATATTTTTATGAATCAAATGGTATATTGAGATATAAAATACACTTGATGAATAAACTTATATTAGTGTGAAGTAAGGTCGTTCATAGAGCACAACCTGACACTCACATGATCTATTCGCAAAAATCGCAATAAATAACAAAGTTTTAGGGGTATAATATAATAGATAAGACACTTAACTTATAATAAGAATTATTGGTTCATAAAGGTTCAAAAACTTCATCAATTATTCTGAAAGTTAAATTTTATTTTATTTAAATCTAATTTATAGTGCAGAAAATACAAAATTCAATGTATTGTTGTCAATTATGGATTGTTAGAAAATGAGAATAGCATGCATTGTAGTCAATTAGGGCTGTGCATATTGCTGGTAAAACTGATAAATCAATCCAGAAAAATGTTACTGGTTTATTGATATCGGGTTTTTGGTTTGATAGCTCAGAAATGGTTTAGCGTTATTTGATTATCTACTCCACTAAATTTTGGAGAGTTTGCCTGCACCAATGAAGATTTTTAAGGACAATGTTCTTGACACGCTTAAGCTACAAGATTTTTAACTCTTTTTTTTTTTTTTTTTTTAAAACATTTTTTGTTATTAATGGAACAAAAAGTTCGCCCACCTCAACCTCAACCCCTACCCATTATCTATTCTCAGAAAAGGTTTAAATTTTATTAAATAAAAAGAGAGAATCTTAAAATTTCTCTCTATTTTGGCTTCATAAAAGTTAAAACTTAAAACTAACATCGCTTATGATTTACAATATTCCACTTACTTCTATTATTTTTACTTTTACTAACAACTATTTTAATATATTAATAAATATATAAATTATACCAATTACTCTTTCTACCACTCTTTTGTTATCCCCAATTTACCCTTTCTAATCTACACTTCTCTTGTAATTTGACTAGTTATAAAATCCAGTGTTGTGCACGCGCCCAAACAGGGGCGAAAATATCGAAATTGATGGATAATTTTTTTTTTGAATTGATAATTATTAACTTTTTATAATTAATAAAGATATCATGGAAGATTCTTAATCTAATTCTCTAACTATACAAGTTAACTTAAACAAACTGTTATAGGAAAATTAAATAAATTGGCCAGTAAATTAAGTACAAGATGAGCATGAGAAAATTGGACCCCAAAATCACAAGCAAGTTTTCACAGTTATATATAATCACGTGGCTAACAATGTAGCCAAATAAGTCACTCTGTGAATGAAAAAGTTAAACGGGCCTATGATGAAGCACACATGTTGACGAACAGGTGTGTGCTTCTAGTCTCTTATGTATATGTATACTAGATATCGTTGCCCGTGCGTACAGAAGATCTACACGTCCAATGCCAGGCTCTAGAACTCTATTCGTTGAAACTCAACAATTTTGATATGATATAGCACAATTGCACGCAGAGACCCAACATGAATCTACATGTCAAATGCAGGCTATAGAATTTCATTCCTTCAAATTAACATTTTGATATGATTTAGCACATGGAAGAAAAATAGCGGATATGCATACGTAGACATGTCATGCTTCAATTGAATCATCACATTCCCCTTCCAACAGAGTGAGCATTTCACAAATGCTGCCTTGGAACAGTTAACACATCCTTCACCAACCAAAATCAAGCTTTCATAGACTGAAAACCTAGTCCACCTGAACGCCATTGGTAGTACTTTCACTGGATTAGATTCTCGATACTGTAATATAGCTGCGGGGGAAACCGCTTAGATAGAGGCACCACCGAGTACACTTCTGCATGTCACAGCTGCGGGGAAACTGCTTAGATGGGCCACGACCTAGAATACTTCTACTTGACAACCAATTACATCTGCAGTAAAAATAAGCTCAAAAGGCATAAACATCAAACTTGAAGGAAATTATCATCACTGGCCAAACAAATCACAAATAAATAGTAATTTATTCGACTATGGACATATGAATAAAATATACACTTCCACAACCAAGGTTGCAAACCGTCTGCTGTAAACATTCGAAGAAACTGAAGATCCAACAAAAAGGTCGAGCTTTTCAATACCACAGTAGTATGTAAGTAAAGTTTTTTTCACTTTCTTGGAAACAATGCTTTTCCCTATGCTTCCCAAAGCTTTTTCAACATCCTCAATATCTTCTCTAACAAATTTTTTAAGAGCATGAAATGATGAAATAAAATTAAACAAATAAGATTACAGTTCCACCTAAAAAATGTGCAACTACACGAACCGACGAATTAAAACTAACCGAATACAATTATACATCATAGTGTTCACTAAGAGAGCTTTTTCGGCCTATGTCTCCAACTAAAATAGAGTAGCCACAATCAAATGCCAAGCAAAGAATCAAGAAATTAACTTACTTAACATGCGGTTTGCTATCTAATCCTTCAACTTACCCATATCATCATGGGAAAATCAAATTCTGCAAGCTGGCGTTTAAATCCGCTTAGGCAGATACATTTTCCCAATCAATGCATACACCCTTTCCCTCATTTGACTAGAAGACTCCTCAGATTAACTCTGCAAGAAAAGCTCACATAGAGTCGATTCAAGAATCTGCTGCCTAAAAAACCAATCTTGAATGCCCTAGTCCAGATGTTTTGCATTAATCCTCCTACACTTGGGATGTTGAAATGCTAAATACAACAAAGTATTAAACTTTTTGACTGAATTTTCATCCCTAGAACTTTCAGAACTCTCTAAAGGGTACCCTAAAGATTTTATAGCTTCAATCAAATACTCATCAATCCAAGTTTCAAGTACTCGTCTTCCATCTGCTTGACTTATTTTCTATTTAACTGTCCCTCCCACCTTCTTAAAGATACTTTTAGTTATTCCGATTTTCACCATGCTTAAGTTTTGTAGCAACGCAATTCACTACAAAAAAATTTCTCTAGCAATCTACTGCCATGGTGCTCTTCAAACTTGTACTACAATGACTAAAAATTCTAAATACGTGGTGCAACAATGAACATTATGAACAACTCATGTCTAGGTTTCTCTAACATCTACTTTTGCCAAAATAACTTTATAGATATAGCAATAAAATTGAGGATTGCACTGATGTGGCATCTGAATCAAAGCAGTCAATAGAATGCCTTATTGGGGCATTTCTGCAGTACTTTAGTCATATATATGTGGATTCTTCTTCTTTACCATGGTAAGCACTTCCCGAACTTCACGAAGAGCATTCATATCTCCTCCAGATAAGGAAAAGACACCGAAAATGGAGACAATGCAACAGTGCTTTACGTCAGATCCATATATATCATATGCCTACGCAAATTTATCAGGAACTTCTTGGAGTAGTAAGATTGTCAGGTTTCTCCTAGGTATGACAAATAACACAACACATGGTTCAAATGAGTGTCTCCTTCCTTGGAAATACTTAAATTTTCTTTTTGATGAGGGCATATCAAATACACAGCAGCATCTTTTCCTTCAAATTAAGCAGCTCTGTTCCTATTACATCACACACTTCTTTAAAAAAATTTACATAGAAAACTTTTCTGGAAGAATACATAATGACAAAGATTATGAATTCCAGTAGGAGTGGTTTAAATGTTAGAATCATCAACTTACTATCTTTCCATGACTACATAGAAATGTTAGTTTGGGAACAAAATGCCAAGTCATTCTTTATTTTAAAGAATTCCATTTTATCAATATATTCGAACATTCCAAATATCTCGACACGGGCTGGCCCCACCCTGCACGTAAACTTTTGACTATTTCAAGTAAACGCACATCATTTGTTTTTATGGTGGCATACAGGTAGACCAAATGCTTAAAAAAATCAACTCTAGAAACACAAAGAATAGTTAAATACACTCAAAGGAACATTCATATAGTACCAAAAGAGTAAATAGTATATCAATAGCCATTTCATCTTTTCAAAAAAATAAACATTACCATGTTTAGATATATTTAAACAGAACAAAGTCCCATAACCTATAGAAACTCAGACGATACAACTCTAATTTAATAAAGAAGAGCCTTAAACACGATAAAGAAGAGGGTGGAACTTGACAAATAGAACTGAAAGTGCACACAGATAAAGTCTTAAACACGTGGCAGGGAAAAATACACTTGTCGCTTTGGGATGAAGAAAGTTGCATAGTAATCCTTAAAGAATTACAATATCGAGAATACAATTCTCACTCCTTTGCGTACAATCGTTAGAGCAATGTTTGTACCCTCTACAGTACAATTTTTGCATCTTTGTGTACCATACATAAGAGCAGCGTTCGTACACCCAACTCCCATTACTAAATCAGACTCTTTCTCCGTAAACTGTCTTTCGCAGAAAATTAAGATAGCAGCCAAAGTCACAGAAATTTCATAGAGGACGAATTGACAGATTAAAGATGGAAATCATACAATTTGACCAATGGAGTATTCTGTGTATGGATTGTCAATACTAACTACGAACCATGGACCTCAGTCCTCACAAGTTTCAATGTTCCCTAGTTGGCACAACTGATTTATTGAAGTGATGAGTTTCAATAGTTAATTGTTTCTTCTACTTGCTTTTTCATTTGACCTTTTGTCTTGTTTTCATATTGTTTTCGATATGCTTGGTCCTATCTGACCTTTTGTCTTGTTTTCCTCTCTTGAGCCGAGGGTCTTTCAGAAACAGCCGCCCTACCTTTCAAGGTAGGGGTTGGGTCTGCGTACACTCTACCCCCCAGACCCCACATGGTGGGATTATACTGAGCTTGTTGTTGTTGCTTTTTCATTTTTTCTATTAACACTGTCAATCCAATAAGGAAAGCAATGCCAACAAACTACAAAGCAAACAGAAAGAAATGTAATTTTTTCCAAATTCCCAAACCAAAACACATAAAAGTCAAAAGGCAATTTTGACTTAATAAATAAGAAAATCAATATCTTAGGGGAAAAAAGCAAATAAACCAGAAACTCGAAGGAAAAAAACCCAGAAATTTACGATTAGAACAAACATTACCTTCAATATCGATAGCTAAATGTGAAATTTCATCACCAGATTGATCCACCAACTCGGAACTGGAATCAGTCTTTTCTAATTTCCCATCAATTCGCTTTACTTTCATTTCTGATTCTTTTCTTCTCCTTCAAATTGAATCAAATTGAACACTCCATAAGTGTAAAAAAACTGTAATTTTCAACAATTGAATAAATAGCATTCTCATTCGTCAAAAAGGGCTGTTGCCTGTATGAGGGAACACGTGTTTGTCAATTGCATAGTAAATTTGAAAGCGTTGCCATTGAAGTGAAAGTACCAAAATACCCCTTGTTATATGAGGAGCTTTTAGAATTGAATTGCAAAGTTAAACATAATATTTTTTTGGTTGGTATAAGCTAACATGTGCACTAAAATTCAAGTAAAATAAATCAATTATCAACATGATTAAAGAAGGTAAACACACTGACCAACAATTTTTTAGCTAAGACACTACATAAAGCTTCCTGATTATTACTCTCATTCATCATCCGTTCATCACATAGGTTAATAAGAAGATAGCACAATTTTCTTTTTCTATGTGTGGACGCAAGAATACCATGAAATGAACGTACTGCTTTTTGTGTAATTTTTCTTAGTTATGAGCAACAAAAGGTTTTCCAACGAAAGGTTATGAGCTCTTGAACATACTGCCCATACACAATATCACATGAGCAACAAAAGGTTTTTCCACCGCAAAGAAATTTTAGATTCAAGAGCCCTAAAACTCATCGGACCACATAAAGTTAAGGTAATTACATGTACCACGTATGAGCATTCTACTGTGAACTTAATCAAAAGACCATACCTTGCCTTGAATAAGCTGCCAATTTATGTCAAGCAAAAATCATTCGAAAAGGAAATTATGTCGGGCAGAATGATTATGTCTTTCGTTTGCTTTCATGAACTTCCAGAATATTGCACCCTATTTACCTCTATTGATGTATAAGTCTTTTTCTGTCTCTGAATCGTATCAATCATACCGCAAATTTAGTTTCTAAAACCCCGGAGAACCACATTCTATACTAAATAAATCTTAAGATTGAACCCACATAGTTTAAATCATGGATCCACCTCTGCCAATAATTAAGTCTACTAAAAAGGACCGATAATAAATAAGAGAAGGAATGGAATAAATATTGGTCTTTCTATCAAAGGGAGCCTAAAATTGTCCAATTTACAACCATATTCTCAATTACGATTCTTTAAACGACCAACTAATTACCATATCTACATTACAGATTTTACTCCTAATTCCACTTTCACAGGCATTTTTATGGATAAATTAATAGGCAGAGTTCCCTTGATAAATCTTCTCCACTGTTTGCATTAAGAGACTTTCTCAGTTTACTATCTTTCACAGAAAATTAAGATAGCAGAATACTCTAAAAAAAGAAATGATGTTTTTCTCAGTTCAGTATTCTTTTTCTTTAATGACGGGGTGTAAAGCTGGTGACTATTGTGAAAACAATTTGAACTTCCAAGTAAACAAATGAGTGATAAATTCAAAGAAAGCCCAATTCAACTAAATGGGTATCAATTTCCAGTCCAAGATATAGGGGTACCTTTTATGTAGGAAATATAATGTTAGAATAAATGAACTAATAAGGGACGAAAGAGATGAACTTACACAACTGGTCGATTGAGCTAACGAATTAGAATTGCCATTACGTTGCGTCTAAAAAATGGCTTTCCATGGTTGAGAAGAAGGAAAAAAGGCCGGAGAAGAAGAATATCATTTTCCTCTAGGGCACAAAGAAACTGATCGGAGAAGCAGGGAAAGTGAGAAAGAGAAGCAATTTTGGATTAGGCTATCAGGAAGAAGAAGATGAAGAGTCTGGGAGCCCGTTTGGATTGGATTATAAGGTGTTTTCAAATTTTTTTTTTTTTTTTTACTGTTTGTCTGGCCCAGCTTAAAGTGATTTTGTGCTTAAAATAAGCACAATAAAAATAATTAGACTCATTTGACTTAGCTTATCTAAAGCAGCTTATAAGCTGAAAACAGCTTATAAACCAAAAAAAAAAAAATTAGATTACCCAACTTATTTTTTTTTAGCTTATAAGCTGTTTGCACCTTATACACATAAGCCCATCCAAACGGGCTCTAGATGAGACCAAATTTGTTAAACTATTGAAGCATTAGACTCCCCAATTTGCCCTTGAAATTTTCAAAATCCCAAAATTGCCCCTGCTCATCTTCCATTTCTATAATAGTAGAGAAGAGATGTAGGTATGTATGTATAACTACTTGTTTCGTGAGGCCCGTGCTAATTCCGAGCCCAAACTCAAGATATAAAGAGAAATATTTTATTAAAGAAATATAATCACATTTCAAATAAGTATAATCTTAATATATAGAAGAAAAACTTTCATTTCACTCGCTTAATATCTTAACTTTCTTTTTGATGATATTGTCTACTTTAAACAGATTTAGAGTCAGAATTTGAAGTTTATGAGTTTTGGATCCTAATTTTTTAAATTATTTAGTTTTAAATTAATAATCTATACATATTTAATGAACTTTTAAAAAAAATATAGAATTTGAACCAAATCGCTACCGAATCTGATCAACCCCGTAGCTGACACTCTAACTCCACCCTGCTTTAAATTTAAAAGACTAATTTTAGTTAACCAAATAAGAGATTTAAAGATAACCCAATCTTGACTAATAACATTGTTTTTATTTTCACCACTATATGGCATAATTTAATAATTTTTAAAACTATTCGAAAATCATTTTAGTACAAACCTTTGTAAACACGGTCTCCATTGTGAGCATTAAAGTATAAATATAAAGTAAAAGAAATGTCTACATGCAAGTAAAAGAATTTTCATAAATTCTCAAATTTCATATTACAAATATAAAGTAAAAGAAATGCTTACATATAAAAGTTTATAATAAACAACAAACAAAAAAGGAGAAAACAAGAGAGCAACAAGAAGCAAAATATCTAGCGAAGATATGACTATTTTTAAGCTTAATAGATAAGATCAACATAAGAAAGTAACATTGAAAATTAAAATGCGGTGGATGGGGCTGCCCCCCCCCCCCCTTAACCAGGGTCTCGAGTTCAAGCCTGTGTATGAAAAAATACTTGGTATGGAGTGGTTCCCCTTTTTGGGCCCTACGCGATGTGAATTCAGATTAGTCGAGCTCTTATGCTGATATCGGACACCGAATAGAAAACAAAAAAAAAGGATAAATAAGGTAGAAAGTTCAACAACTTTTGAGAAGTAAACCATAAAAATAAAAAGTATTTTGACCTTAAAAATAAGATAAAGACCTAGAAGTAATTAATTGAAATTTTTGATATTTTATTAAAAAAATTGTGAGAATCACAAATATCCTTTGGTTGTCCCTCATATATATATATACACTAGGCGGCCTATGCCCGTGCTGCGCACGGGCTCAACACGTTAGATTATAGTGCATCTATCTATGTGTATACAGTTGTCTTTGAATAGTGATTATATATATATATATATATATATATATATATATATATATATATATATATATATAGAGAGAGAGAGAGAGAGAGAGAGAGAGAGAGAGTATATTATGTTCAAAACACGATTAATATAACATTGTAGTTTGTGCTCCGTATCTAAAATTTTATTATATTTATGTTTGCTACGAATACAAAATCGACAAATTTATTCATATTTTTTAAAAGAGAAAACTTGTTTAAAAGGAAACTATCTTCCTCTCTTTGAGATAAAACAATAGCAATATTTAAGCATCAGTTGATACTTTCAATTTTAATTCGATTAATTTAAAGGTGTAAAATACTTATTATTTTTTATTAAATTTTGATTTGGATAATTCTAATTCAAATTATTAAATTAATTTTACATGTTTAAAACGAAACAAAGTAGAAATTGATTTTCTATTTAAACGAAGAAATACTATTTTTAAATTTTTGGTAAATATTCTCGGTTTAGCTCATTTTACTTGTCATGTTGTCTTTTGCATGATTTTTTAAGAAAACGTCGATTAGAATTATAATTTGACTAATTTATCTTATCATTATTTGATCTCCATTTGATATTTTTTTTTACGACATTAATCTCTTTTCACATTTATTAGAGTAAGAATAAAAATAAAAAAGTAATTAAATTCTATCTTATTTTAAAATATAAATATTTTAGTATATTTATTTTAGTAAACATAACAAATAAATGAAATGGCGGAATAGCAAATACAACAGTTTAATATCTAGATTAGATATTAGGCTAATATAAAAAAAAAATCGTATGGTTTGACTACTTAACCTTTTGAAGAAAAACAATTTCATTTGCTTCCACTGGCAATGAATCCATCATTATTGACTTAATGAGATACTTTGGAAATTACATGAATATTGTTTGATTTTTTAATATGGAGTGCACTTTTTTTTTGACATTATTAATTTGCACTATTTTTATGCATATATATATATATATATATATACACACACACTATGTTCAAAACACGATTAATATAACATTGTAGTTTGTACTCCGTATCTAAAACTTTATTATATTAGTGTTTACTACGAATACAAAGTCTGCACTTTTTTTTTGACATTATTTTTTTTTTAATACGGGGTTTACTTTTTTTTATATATATATATATATATATATTGCTTGATTTTGTTAATATGGGGTCCACTTTTTTTTTACCGTGAGTTTGGAGATGGTGGGTTCCACTTTTTTTTTATTTTTTTTATATTGCTTGATGTTGTTTAGTATGAGGTACACCCTATATGGGGTGCACTTTTTTTTTGACATTATTAGTTTGTACTATTTTTGTGCATATAATATATATACATATACTATGTTCAAAACACGATTAATATAACATTGTAATTTGTGCTCCGTATCTAAAACTTTATTATATTAGTGTTTGCTACGAATACAAAGTCTGCACTTTTTTTTTTTTGACATTGTTTGTTTTTTTAATATGGGATTCCCTTTTTTTTTTATATTGCTTGATTTTGTCAATATGGGATACTATGTTCAAAACACGATTAATATAACATTGTAGTTTGTGCTCCGTATCTAAATCTTTATTATATTAGTGTTTGCTACGAATACAAAGTCTGCATTTTTTGTTTTTTGACATTGTTTGGCTTTTTAATATGGGATTCACTTTTTCTTTTATATTGCTTGATTTTGTTAATATGGGGTCTACTTTTTTTTTCCCCGTGAGTTTGGAGATGGTGGGTTCCACTTTTTTTTAAATATTAGTTGGTGTTTAATATGAGGACCACACTTTTTTTTTTTAATGCTTAACGGACGACGAAGCATGGGTCTCTATATAGTAGTAATATATATATATATCGGAAAAGGGCCTAAAATACCCTCTAACTATTAGAATTGGTGCAAAAATACCCTCCATCTACCTTTGAGCCCCCAAATACCCTTGTCATTCACCTTTGAGCTCCCAAATACCCCTATTTCTAACAGTCCCATGTTGATGCCCAATTTTGTCCATCCTTCCAATTTACATCGTTAAGCTTCTATTTTAATATTTTTTTTTATCACAACCTATAGTTAAATTTCTTGATGATCTCTATTACTATTATTATTATTATTATTATTATTATTATTATTATTATTATTATTATTATTATTATTGTTATTACTATTATTATTATTATTATTATTATTATTAGTATTACTATTATTACTATTATTATTATTAGTATTACTATTATTACTATTATTATTATTATTATTAGTATT
Organism: Lycium barbarum; assembly: GCF_019175385.1. NCBI lineage: Eukaryota > Viridiplantae > Streptophyta > Magnoliopsida > Solanales > Solanaceae > Lycium > Lycium barbarum. The sequence continues at coordinate 120,804,268 of NC_083342.1, forward strand.
ACTATTATTACTATTATTATTATTAGTATTACTATTATTACTATTATTATTATTATTACTATTATTATTAGCATTACTATTACTATTACTATTACTTCCATCTACTTTTATTATCATTATGAAAATCGAGAAAATCTATTTGAAATTACTATATTCCCCAAATAAACCAAATAAATTTTTTCCACCCATTTCCTAAAGTTTCTACCCAGCCCTTTCCAACTAAAAATTCCCAAAGGCATCAGGTTACCCCCAAAACCAAATACCCATAACTCATTGTTATTTACTCAAAATTTCTAAGACCCCGTTATCTCTAAATTTCCTTAAAATCAAACATTCCCCGATTCTCGTCGAAATTCCCCGGCTACAAAATCCCTTTCTTTGTGCCTTTTATATTCTTTCATTTATTCTAGTTTGATTTTCTCTTCTCTTCTCTTTTCAATTCCACTTTCTTTCCTTAATTCATTCACCTTAATTTCTTACTAGTAATCATAAAAATCATAGCTTAATATCCTCCTTAATTGTGAAATCGAAACTTTCCTCTTTTCATCTAATATGCCAAGAACAAAATGACAGAAGTTTGGACCCGAATCTATTCAAAAAATCCGTCCAAGTTCAAGATTATTATTATTATTATTATTATTATTAATAATAATAATAATAATAATAATAAAAGTAATAATAGTAATAGAGATCATCAAGAAATTTGACTACAAGTTGTGATAAAAAAAATATAATTAATAATCTAATAAAATAAAAGCTTAACGATGTAAATTGGACGAAAGGATGGACAAAATTGGGTGTCAACATGGGGCTGTTAGAAAATAAGGGTATATTAGACCCCATAGGTGGATGACAGGAGTATTTGGGAGCTCAAAAGTGGATGACAGAAGTATTTGGGGGCTCAAAGGTGGATAGAGGATATTTTTGCACCAATTCTAACAGTAAGTAAGTAAAGTTCACTCATTCTAATCACGGGAAGAAAATTTCAAAATCCTTTTTTTCGTTTCCTCCAAAGTATAGTGTTAAATAATGATCACAAGCAGCCTGGATTTAATAATGGGCCTAGGCGAGTGGATTCATAACAAAGCCCAAAGATTGATGGACCGCAGCGCCAATCAACAAATCTCAGCAGTCCTAATATATAAAACCCACACTCAGAACCCTAACCATTTTCTCTTCTCAAATCGCCGCAGCAGCTTCTCAGGTCAGTTCTCCAATCCTCTCTTCTCAAATTTATTCTTCGATGTATGTTACTTATGTGCGCTTCATGGAAATGCAGGGCAGATCTTTTTTTGTTTTCTGTAATCAAAGATGAGTAAAGGAAGCAGTGGAGCCACCAAGGGTGGAAAGAAGAAGGGAGCAACCTTCGTTATTGATTGTGCAAAGCCTGTTGAAGATAAGATCATGGAAATCGCTTCATTGGAGAAGTTTCTTCAGGAGCGCATCAAGGTTGGTGGGAAGGCTGGAGCACTTGGTGATGCCGTTACTGTCACTCGTGACAAAACCAAAATTACCGTCACCTCCGAGAGCACCTTCTCTAAGAGGTAAATTTTAACTGTTACTGTTTGAATGTTGTAGAGAGGATTGGTTGTATTTGTTGCGATTCGAAACTGATTTCAGATAAATGGATAGTATTTATAACCTTGTTTACTTAACAAATTAAGTCTTGAACAATTAATGTTTGAATGCTGTAGAGAGAGGGTAGGTTGTGTTTGTTATATTTTTTGGTGTTGCGATTCAAAAGTGAAGTCAGATGAACGATAGTATTGTAACGTTGTTTACTGAACAAATTAAGTATTGAACAATCAATGTTTAATGAGGTAGGACATAATAAATAGACATGGCAATGTGAATAGAAATCATATGGAAATGATTGAATTTCATTCACAATGAGTGAAAGGACAGAACATAATGAAGGCATTGACCAAATGGGGGTAATAACATATGAAATTACCTCAATAGAAGCATGTTGGATGGATCTTCCGAAACAAAATAAAGGACTTGGACGAAAGAGCTTAGAAAGGCTGACTGAAGGAAGTAGTGTTGTATCATATGACTAGATAGTATATTGTTGGCTAATAAAATAGGGGTGAATTGATGCTTAAAAGGGTGTTTGGATTGGCTTAGTTTAAGTGGTTATTGGCTTTTAAGTTCTTTTCTAGTTTTTGTGATGTTTGGAAAAGATAAAAAGTGCTTTGAAGCACTTACTTTTAGGCTAAAAAAGTACAAAAATAAGCCAAAAGACAAAAGTTGGGTATTTCCAACTCATGGCTTTTAGCCCATAAGCAACTTTTAAAAAGCCAATCCAAACACCCTCTAAATTTGAAATTCTGGTCTTTGAACTTGAGAAATTACCCAAGTTTATAGTGTAGGGTTGAATAGATAACCTGAAGTTGTTCTTAATACCCCCAAAATTGGGGGTAATGTTATTTCACAACAGTGAGGTGCAAAGGAGCATCTTTGTTTGATTCATTTATTTAGAAACTTGCTTTGAAATTCAATTTGCCTTCCTATTATCTTGCATTGCTTTTTAGATAACGTCCTCTTTGAATATTAGCTTCATTTTAATGAATTGAATTTTATTGGACTGAAACAAAGTTCTCTTTATTTCTGTTTCAGTTTAATGGTAAACACACTTGGTTAATCCAAATTCTACCTAATTATTCAGCTAATACTTATTTTTGCTGTACAAGGGGTCTCCACAATGACTAATAACTTTCTTTATCTGAGTACTTCCTATGAACTTATTTTCACTGTAATTTGGATATCTGAACTGCTGTGACTTGCCGTATTTTGCTGGATGCTGCATGTATTTACAACCATTGTGTTCTTTGTAGTGATTTTGCTTGTTTGATGACTAGGTATTTGAAATACCTGACTAAGAAGTATCTAAAGAAGAACAATGTCCGTGATTGGCTCAGAGTCATTTCCTCAAACAAGGAAAGGAATGTTTATGAGTTGAGGTACTTCAACATTGCTGAGAATGAGGCTGAGGAGGAAGATTGAGACGCTGGAATTGGTCAATCTTATTAATTTTGTTGAAGTTTTAGTTTGTAGCTTCTTCCATTATCTGAACTTGTTGGCCTTGTGAGACTTTATTTACAATTTTGTCAGTGAAATCAAATCTTGCACTTTTGCCCTGCTAAATTGAGAAAATGCGATTAGCCATCTTGTAGTTGGTTTATTTCTTCTATATTGTGATGTTTTAGGGGTATGCTATGATCAATCTACACCCATTGTTTTCTAAGCTTTTGCTGTGACATCAGCTTGTTTGAAGGTCCCAAATAATTGTTAGGTAAGGGCTTTTTTGGGATGCTTTAAAAGCTTTTTGTAGCCCACTCTAGATGCAATGCTGGTATGATTTCTTTCGGCTAACAAAAAGGTATAACATAATAGTAGTTAAAACAGAATGGAAGCTTGGAAAGTTTAAAATTGTAAGTATTTTTGGCCAAACAATAATTAGTAGGAAGTTTAGAACACGTTGATTTCCTGTCATCTTTTTTTTCATTACAACTTTTCCTTGTGACAGGTGTTTACGGTGAATGGGTTGAATAGCTTCTAACTTCAACTTCAAATGTTTCTTTTTTAGAATTTTAATCTAATCAAGCGAAACGCCTACTTTGTTTATTCTCAACTCTGTTCGACCGTTGCTAATGTTAGCCACTTAGGAGTAGATTAGACGGCCTATGAGTACGGGCTCATCTATGTATGTATGTAGCTACCTTTGAATAGTGATTATATATATTTATATATATAGAGAGAGTATATATTATGTTTAAAACATGATTAATATAACATTGTATTTTGTGTTTCGTATCTAAAATTTTATTATATTAATGTTTGCTACGAATACAAAATCGGTAAATTTATTAATATTTTTTAAAAGAGAAGACTTGTTTAAAAGGAAACTATTTTTCTCTCTTTGAGATAAACAATAGCAATATTTAAGCATACTTTCAATTTTAATTCGATTAATTTAAAGGTGTTAAAAAATACTTATTATTTTTTATCAAATTTTGATTTGGATAATTCTAATTCAAATTATTAAATTAATTTTACATGTTTAAAACGAAACAAAGTAGAAATTGATTTTCTATTTAAACGAAGAAATAGTATTTTTTAATTTTTGGTAATATTTTCGGTTTAGCTCATTTTACTTGTCATGTTGTCTTTTGCATTAAATTCTATCTTATTTTAAAATATAAATATTTTAAGTATATTTATTTTAGTGAACATAACAACTTGATTTTGTCAATATGGGATGCTATGTTCAAAACACGATTAATATAACATTGTAGTTTGTGCTCCGTATTTAAAAATTTATTATATTAGTGCTTGCTACGAATACGCACGGTGTTTAATATGGGGCTCACAATTTTTTATTTTTTTTAATATTGCTTGATTTTGTTAATATGGGGTTCACTTTTTTTTTTCCCATTAGTTTGGATGTGATGAGTTCCACTTTATTTTTTATTTTTTTTAATACTGGATGATGTTTAAAATGGAGCCCACATTTTTTTAATATTAGTTGTTGTTTAATATATATGGGGTCCACAATATTTTTTTTACAATTTTTTTAATGGGCCTGTTTAATATGGAGCCTAATTTTTTTTTTATATTTTTTTATTATTTTTATATATATATACTATGTTTAAAACACGATTGATATAACATTGTAATTTGTGTTCCGTATCTAAAACTTTATTATATTAGTGTTTGCTAAGAATACAAAGTCTCCACTTTTTTTTTTGACATTGTTTATTTTTTTAATATGGATTCATTTTTTTTTATATATATATTGCTTGAGTTTGTCAATATGGGATACTATGTTCAAAACACGATTAATATAACATTGTAGTTTGTGCTCCGTATTTAAAACTTTATTATATTAGTGTTTTCTACGAATACGCATGGTGTTTAATATGGGGCCCACATTTTTTTTAACATTGTTTGTTTTTTAAATATGGGATTCACTTTTTTTTTCAATATTGCTTGATTTTGTTAATATGGGGTCCACTTTTTTTTTTCCGTGAATTTGGATGTGGCGGGTTCCACTTTTTTTTTTTAATACTGGATATTGTTTAATATGGAGCCCACAATGATGGATTCATTTTTTTTTTATATATATTGCTTGATTTTGTCAATATGAGATACTATGTTCAAAACACAATTAATATAACATTGTAGTTTGTGCTCCGTATTTAAAACTTTATTATATTAGTGTTTGCTACGAATACACACGATGTTTAATATGGGGCCCACAATTTTTTTTTAACATTGTTTGTTTTTTTAATATGGGATTCACTTTTTTTTAATATTACTTGATTTTGTTAATATAGGGTTCACTTTTTTTTCCCCGTGAGTTTAGATGTGGTGGGTTCCACTTTTTTTCTTTTTTCTTTTTTTAATACCGAATGATGTTTAATATGGGGCCCACATTTTTTTAAATATTAGTTGTTGTTTAATATATATGGGGTCCACAATTTTTTTTATAATTTTTTTTATGGGCCTGTTTAATATGGGGCCCAATTTTTTTTTTTTTTTATATATACTATGTTCAAAACACGATTGATATAACATTGTAATTTGTGCTCCGTATCTAAAACTTTATTATATTAGTGTTTGCTAAGAATTCAAAGTCTGCATTTTTTTTTTTATATATATATTGCTTGATTTTGTCAATATGAGATACTATGTTCAAAACACGATTAATATAACATTGTAGTTTGTATTCCGTATTTAAAACTTTATTATATTAGTGTTTGCTACGAATACGCATGGTGTTTAATATGGGGCCCACATTTTTTTTAACATTGTTTGTTTTTTAAATATGGGATTCACTTTTTTTTTTTTTCAATATTGCTTGATTTTGTTAATATGGGGTCCACTTTTTTTTTCCCGTGAGTTTGGATGTGGTGGGTTCCACTTTTTTTCTTTTTTCTTTTTTTAATACCGAATGGTGTTTAATATGGGGTCCACAATTTTTTTCAATATTAGTTGTTGTTTAATATATATGGGGCCCACATTTTTTTTTTACAATTTTTTTTATGGGCCTGTTTAATATGGGGCCCAAATTTTTTTTTTCAAAACACGATTGATATAACATTGTAATTTGTGCTCCGTATCTAAAACTTTATTATATTAGTGTTTGCTAAGAATACAAAGTCTGCATTTTTTTTTATTTTTTTTATATATTGCTTTATTTTGTCAATATGGGATACTATGTTCAAAATACGATTAATATAACATTGTAGTTTGTTCTCCGTATTTAAAACTTTATTGTATTAGTGTTTGCTACGAATACGCATGGTGTTTAATATGGGCCCACATTTTTTTTTAAACATTGTTTGTTTTTTAAATATGAGATTCACTTTTTTTTCAATATTGCTTGATTTTGTTAATATGGGGTCCACTTTTTTTTTCCGTGAGTTTAGATGTGGTGGGTTCCACTTTTTTTTTTTTTTTTTTAATACTGGATGGTGTTTAATATGGACCCACAAATTTTTTTAATATTAATTGTTGTTTAATATATATGGGGCTCACAATTTTTTTTACAATTTTTTATGGGCTTATTTACCCAATTTGTTTTTTTTTAGGGGTTCACAACGGCCGACGAAAAAGAATCACCAACCGGTGCTTCTAATATAGTTGTAATATTCCTAAAGCTCTTATGTAAATATCTATGCGCACTAATTTTTAATTGGAGAAAACATGTATTCAGTTGAGCATTGACAAGGAAACACATGTATTATCAGATAAGAGTGTCACCAATTATTGAACTTCTGATATTTGTCTAAGGTGGTGACTCTCCAATCTCCATTACTTATTAACATTGGCATTTTCGATAGCATCTCGCCCTATTTTCCAGGCATGGGTCGCATTCCATCTGCTATGCCGCACCTGGTTTGCAGCAATTTCGTGTTTCTCTCTCTCACAAGGTATACAATGGAAAGTGAAATCTTCACACATGCAAGATATACGTGCCAAAAGAATTTCAAACTTCAACTTGTGTAAGGTAAAGTCATTTGCAATAATTATTATTATTATTTTTTTTTTTTGCGTGGAAGTTCTCATTTGAGTGATAAAATATTCATCAGAGATACTGCGCTTGTATAAATCTGGTCCTAGAAATAAAATAGTACCCTTTGTTCCAATTCATATGACACATTTTTCTTTTTAGTCAGTCTAAAAAAGAATGACACATTTTCATATTTGGTAACAATTTAACTTTAAATTTTACTTTTTACGCTTAACGAGATAATTTATAACCACACAAATATCTTTAACTTATTTTAAACTACAAGATTCAAAAGTTTTCCTTTATTTCTTAAACTCCGTGCCCAGTCAAACTACATCACATAAATTGAGACGGCGGCTAGTCAGCTTCAACCTTGCTTGCATTGGTTACACTGCTAGTAATCTCTCAGTTGCACCAATTTTGAGCTAGTCAGGCCTCCTCAGAGTTGACAGAGATTCCTTCGTTTTTATTCTCAGCGTGGAAATTGGAACCCGCTGTTAAGCTTGTCAAGGTAAAGCTAAATCCATGCTTCACATCTGCTGCTTGTTTTTGAATGGGAAAAATAGGAATTTCACTATTAAACAGGAGTGCATGAAGGTAAAAGAAAGTGTAACTACTATAGATGCGTTTTATGATGTCATCTCCGTGAAAATAAAGAATTCCAACAAATTTCAGTCACTGCATTTTAGTTGTGTGTAAATTAAATGAAAATTTTATGTAGGTAAAACTCATGTTAGTACTACGAAATTTCTACATAGCAGGAATCTGTAATGCTCTGTAATTTGTGTATTGAATGAGATATCTGCAACTGCAAGGATTTCATTACATTATCAATATCATTTATAGGGCAATGGTGCCCATTAGAGTTAAAATTCATCATTCAACATATAAGCAGCGGATGTATGTAGCTCAAACTATAAATATATCTATATATTAAAAAAAAGTATCTTTATGTTACGAGATGTTATCACTATTTTCATATTCACCTCTCCCGTGATACGATTGGTGTTGCTATGCTCATAAGCTATATTGTCACATTAATGTGGGCACATGGAACCAATTCTGAGAAAGTTTAGGCTATACTACACATCCAGTCTTTCAACTTTAATGTAACAAAATTATTTTGTAACCTAAAATGGACAATTTGCTCCTAGTGAGTTAATTTTATGCATTTTCTATTTCCTGCAACAAAATTAACTTAAAATATTTGAAGTTTTTATCATAGCTACAATTTCTTTTAATGTTCTTATTGACGGATTCATATATAATTTAGGTGCTTTAGGTTCTTGAAAGAGTGGCTTTCCAAAATGTATAAGTAGGCGTTTGGACATGCGATTTTATCTCATGAGATGAAATCCCAAATCGTTCAAAAAGACATGATTTCAAAAATTTTTAAATGTAAAACTTGATCTATAAGTTTATATTTTGTAAAAAAAAAATTCATAAGTCGATAGATATTTTTAACAATTACTCCCACCAACCATTTACCAACCTCATTAACTTCCAACAACCGTTATTTATGTTCGTACCATGTGGGAGAATTACATTATTAAAGAGTAGTTACATTACTATTCATGTTAAATTTTCCTTTTTATTGAATTAAAGTTTGATCAATTGATGTTATATTTTTTAGAAAGGCCTTCTAGTAGTGTACTAATTTTATTACGAACTATGACTTGCTCATTTAGTAAGATTGTATAATAATTGGAAAAGTTTTGATAGTTTTCACAACTTATGGAATTTTATGTCTATAAAAAAAATACAATTTAAGAAATCTAATTGTATGTCCAAATATGATTTCATCTCATGATTTCAAATCATGTTTAAACGGCTCCTAACTTTGTCTACACATCGTTTCATCACGCAATAATTACTAAATTGTCCAATTTATCAAAGACTGGACTAATCCACGCTTGTCTGTAATAAATTGAATGGATCACAGAGACACGGACGACTAAAGAAAGAAACAATTTCAGCACAACAAGTCGGTTTCAATTCCAATTTTAGACGGTAACTCCAAAAGGTAAATTTCCATGTGGGATTACAGGCTCCAGGTGAGGGTAAAAAGAGGAAAATCACACAGTAAATTCATTAGAAAGCGACTTAACTTAGAGTGGAAAAACATTAAAGGAAGAAACAAAAGCCTTGCTGGACTCGTCTGCTCTGCTGTACTATTATCCCCATTTAATCTAATGTAAGCAGCATTTAAGAGTTTGCTTGTTTCCCCTTATAATCTGGATTTTCCTTCTGTACGTCACAGTCACAGCTCACTGACTTGCCAACTTGGTTATTTCACGATCGTATTTCTCTGAGTTCAATTGAATACATCGCTTTCTGCTCCAATTATGTGTATATATGTGACTATTCAATTATTGTGACTTATAATACTTTTTACGTAGTTAGCAGATATGTAAACGAGTTTAAATGAGCTGAATTAATAAGTGAATTATTGCCCAACCCTATTTAAAAGTTAGTTGAGTTGAGATGAGCTCGATCAATATGGGTTAATATATATATATATAATCCAACCTGCTTAGCTCTTAGAATTTTTAGTTTTTTAATTTAGTTTCCTATAATTTATTTAATTATCAAACAAAACTAATAAGGCTTTTCTTCTTCTTTGTTATATATAGCATATCATTTTTTTTTTAATACATAGCCCAATCACTGCAACTTTAGATGAGCTAAATTTAGGCGGAAGTGAACTGAATTGACAAATGAATTAGTGCGATTGATGCGCCCAACTTGAACGAGTTAGACAAATCATATTCTTATGGGCTAATTTTATCCATCGCTACTCAATGGTGTCTCTATTACAGCGTCTAAATGAGTACCAAACACCAAAGTAAGTGGTGGAATAGTTAAAAACTACTAGTACTATAATAAAAAATAAAAAAAGGGGGTATAAGATTTTTCTTTTAACTAATTACCCAAAGACTTATATTTTTATTTTTTATTTATTTAGCGTGAGAGAGAAGTATTGAGCGTGACTGATAGACATGAAAGATTTAAGGTGGGGAACAGAAAAGACATAAATTACCCCTCACAATCCATGGGGGAAAAATGCTTGGATATGGAGGTGGTGTACTGGAAGAAGCAAAACCTTTCCCTTGCTAATTAAACTTAGAGAATCATATCTATCTTGGGACTCCCTCTGCGTTCCTCAAAAACATGCACTATGGTTGAAAAAGGAATCCGTATTCAAAGATCACATTTACCTTGTACCGAAATTATAAATAAAAACGAAATATTGGTGATTACCTTTTTGTTTTTATAACTATAATATACGAAATTAAGGGTTGTGGGGTAATGGATAGGGTCCTCCATCCTTAATTAGAGATTTCGGGTTCGAGTTTTGGCTATGGAAAAAATTCTATTAGAGAGCACTTTCCTTTAAATGGGCTTTATGCGGCACGAATCCGGATTAGTCGGGACTTCAATGCGGATACTAGACACCAAATGGAAAACCAGAAAAAGAAAAGAAATTAAGGACATATATAACAAAAAATACGCTTCAATATTCCTAAGAAAAAAAATAGTGCTGTATTTATTTTTTCTGTCACAATAATATGTGGTTTGATTTGATTTTATAAATTTAATCAATTAACACAATTGGTATAATCTTTTCTATGTGAAAATCTAATGAATTTAACCAAATTATTTGTCACCCCTAACTAATTATAAACCTTGCTTGAGAATGCCACTCCACCGTTGTTAAAAATTACAGTAGCTTACAAATATATTATGTAATAATAATGGAGTGAATAACTCGCGCAGAACACGCAACCCCTCTACATGCATTTTCTTACACTGCTCAGGTAAGACTTGTATTCTGCTACTCACCTCCCCCTTTTCTTTTCTTTTGCTATTTTCCTCTTTCTTGCAAAAAATCAACAAGTCTCCGTCTCTTACCAACTAATCTTGTCAATCGGAAGATAAATTAGTCTACGAAAATATGATTCGTTTAAATTTGGATGACTTTTCATTTCGACTTGTTATCTAAAAAAAAAAAATTGAATAAAGATATAGTCCAAATTGACCCATAATAAATCTTGTCAATTTTTTTTTTTTTTTTTTTAATTTTTAGTATGTTATACTCCATTAACTATGAAAAGTAAAGTTTGGTAAGAGATGGATATATTGAACTATGATTCATTGTTTAGCCCACTTTAATTTAAGTAACTTTTGGACGAGTTAATAACTCGTTCATTTATTAGCTTAACTACGAAAAGTAAAATTTGATAAGAGGTGAATATATTAAACTATGGTTCATTACAAAAGCAACTGAACTCAACCTGTGTTTAGCCCATTTTAATTTAAGTAACTTTTGGACGAGTTAATCGTTCATTTTGATATGTTTAAATTTTGTTCAACTCAATTATTTGACATACCTAACTCGTGGTTCATTGCTGGAGTGCTGTCTGCCGTCATCATTCATCACTTACTTTCCCAATTGGTCAAAATTAATAATAATTAAAAGTCATAAATAATTGTTTTGATGACACGGGTGTATAGTTCGGAATTTGTTCAGTCGCGGCAACAAAAAAATTATTATAGTTTGGCAGACTGGACACCAATTCCCTTCCAGATGCTATTGTTGTCAACATCCAGAAGTGGAAGATACCTCCCATGTCTTTTTACACTCACCAACAGCTCAAGCCATCTGGAAGTATTTTTGTGGATCAGTGGGAATAAATACTGAGAATTTGCAAGTTACCCAAATAATTAACAGATGGTGGGATATGCCTAGTAGACTACATGTCAAATGCATCAACCAAGCTGTCCCTGCTATTATTATTTGGGAACTCTGAAAGAGGAGAAACACTATGAGACATGAAGGGAAGGTGTCAATCACAAAACTCATTTACCAGGTGATGCATACTTTGATTCAATTCATGAAGGTGAGAAGGAGAAATTTTAGGTATGCACCATATAATTGGAGTGTGATTGTTGAGGCATTACAGAGATATTCTCCAAAGATAAGAGTAACACCAGTGACTTGGAGAACTCCAGATATTGGATGGATAAAAGTCAATACTGATGGAGCCTCAAGAGGAAACCCGGGTAGGAGTTCATGGGCCTTTTGTGTAAGGGATGAAAGGGGAGATGTGATACATGTTATAGCCCGCATTTTGAACGTTCAGATAGTTTGAGGTAATCGCGGGGAGTTAAGGAAGTGACTATTTCTCAAGGTTATTTTAAATATGAATGGACTATGAATATTGTTTATGGGTATTATTAGCACGGAATTATTGAGAAATATTAAGGGTGAAGGAAGAAATTCATGAAATGACTCAAGGTAATCACGCAAAGGTCTAAGGGCAAAATGGTAATTTCACAAGGCCTTCATGAAAAGGCCATGTTGGCCAATTGATTTAGACCATAAAAAGGGGACATGAGATTATATTATATTGCAAGACATGCACATGTGGGCAAAAGTTGACCAAGTCAAGAGACTATGCAAATTTGAAGCCTTAAAGGATAATCTTGAACAATTTAAAGAAATTAGTGGAAAATAGGGGGCACATGACCGGCCATGTGCCCATTTGTGTGTATAAATGTGTTCAAGTCTTGCAAAAGAAGACTAATTTACTACTCTACAATTCAAGAAGGAAAACTTGAAGGACAAAGGCAAGCAAGATTCGGCCATAGTAAGATCCACAAGGAAAAATTGATAAAATTCTTCCAAAAATCATTTCCTACTAAGTGGAGGGTGCTTAACAAGGTAGAGTTGTTGTTGGAGCAAGAAAGATTCAAAATCATATAAGTTGCCAAGAGATAAGCAAGTGAGAAGTTGAAGAACAAAGGTAAATTCTAACCTTGTTTTATGTGTTATACATGGGTTATATGTGTTGTAGTATGCAAAAATGGATGAAATTCATGAAGGAGATAAATATAGTATATGGCCGTGTACATATATGTATGTGTAGGAGCCATGCTTCAATTGTTTTAACTAGTGTTTGGTTGTTATTGTTGTGAATGATATGTGGAAAATGGAAATTGAATGAGTTTGGAGAATATTGATGTTGTGTTGTGGCCGTGAGGTATATGGTGTGTGTATGGCCGTGTATATTGTATGTATAGTAGTGTATATGTGTTGAAGCATGAAGAAATGGTAAGCAAGTGCTAGTTAGTATTTTGGTTGTTGTGTTGATTGATAATGGTGGCCGAATGTAGTGTTGTTGTGTTGGACTATCGAATTGATTTTTATGTAGTGTTTGATTGTTGTTATCATGGATTCAATAATAAAAATGAAGTTGTAATCATCGTAGATTTCATATCGCAAATAAAGGTTTGATAACTTTGGAAGTATTGATAATTGGGAGATTATGTATATTGAAGGAAATATGTGAATTGTTAGTGCGATTGTTGAGTTATGTTAATAGTTTGGCCGGGTTTGAATTCCCGGATTGTGTTTGATGAGGATTTGACTAAATTGAATGTCGAGGATGGTATATTTACAGGGGAAATGCTGCCGAAATTTCGGTAGCAAAAATGTTTCCTTAAGGTTTTGACTCTAAGTATACTAATGGAAGTTTTGGTAAAAATGACCAATTCGCAGATTTTGACGAAATTGTGACGTGAATTTGGAATAGCTAAAGGAGCGGAAAGAGGTATGTGAGGCTTCACCCTTCTTTCTATGGCATGTCTTAGTTGTAATAGGTTGGGTACGAGCCTCGGGGACAACTCGGTTCCCCGGAATCCGCACCTAAAGTTTTCCACTTTTTGTTCAATAGAATTGAAATAGAAAGTGTGCCAATTGTTGGAAAAACCTCCTACGCCCTTAGAACTTGTATAAATGGGACCCGATTACCCTAAGACCCTCACAAGTAACGCTACGACACGTAACATACGTAAATCGTATACGCTACCTCATCCGGCCCGAGGTGGGCCCGTTACCCCCGGATTTTCCTATAGTCTCGGTTGACTTATTTGAAGCGAATCCAAAGGGGGCCTTTGATCTCGATGTCGTCGCTAATGATAAGTACTATGACCACTCTAACGAGAATGCTTCTACGGTGATAATGATAATGACAATGTTAGACGAGAGAGTGTACTTACGATCAGTACGACCGGAACGACTCTATGACTAAGCTAAGTATCTTATGTAAACAATGAAAGTGATAAACTAATTTTTGAATCGTAATTATATTTCCTAGCTATAACTTTATTTTCTAAGACTCCAACGCCTATGACTGTCACCTATAATTCCCACGATTTCATTCTACGGTTACCGTAATATTATTCTTCGTTGATAGTCTCGCCTTAAAATACTTGTTCCTTCAAGGTGAGACGGAGTTATCACTAGCATTCCATGATGTAATCGGAGGTCACCGACCTTACGTCGCTCCGATGAATACATGATTTTTTTTCTTCCTTGGGCTCCCTTGTGTGCTTATATGATATATATATATATATATAAAACATGTATATGTATATAAGATATGTATAAGTATATGAAATACGTATATGTATATAAGATAAGTAAATGTATATAAGACATGTATATGTATACAAGCTATGTATATGAACCTGGGCTGGGGGGAAAGGGATACATAGGGGAAAGGGAAGGGAAATATGTTTCGCTGCCACCTGATCAGCTGGATTATCATCCCGGACGCGGGGTGCCCGGACGCGGGATATATGGGTGAGCCGGTACATATCGGCGCTATGTGGGTGAGCCGACATTGTTCGGCGCTATGATATGACCTACTATGTCAAGACCAGACATGCTATAATACGACATGCTATGACACGCTATGCTATGACACGACACGCCATAACATGCTATGCTATGACACGATATACTATAACGCGACATGCTACGACAAGACAAGATAAGATATGATACGATACGATACGATATGATAATACATGACATGATAATAGTTCTATTTTCTATGTCCTATGACTCCATGACGTTATTCATCATACACTATTCGTACTGACGTCCCTTCTTGTGGACGCTGCGTTTCATGCCGCGCAGGTCAGCAGACAGGTGGACTTGATCTTTAGGAGTTTACCAGCAGTACTCTACAGTGCTCCAGTTGTTCCGGAGCTTCACTTCAGTGGTACTATTTTGTATATGTACATTCGGGCACGATAGTACTCGGCCCTTTCTATGTATAAGTATACTATGTCTAGAGGCTCGTAGACAGCTATGTACAGTCAGTCAGGTACAACTAGATATATGATGTTTGGCATGATAATGCTGTTGTATAAAGTGTTAACGAAGTTTACTAGTCTATGTTCATAATGACGCTGCTAATGTTAATGTTCATTAATGTTCAAAAAAAAAAAAAAATATGGCTCTGTTTATACATGATAGATAAGGGGTGCTCGGTACAAGTATCGGGTACTCGTCACGGCCCCTAGTTGGGTCGTGACAGAAGTGGTATCAGAGCAGTTCGGTCCTAGGGGTATGTCTACGAGCCGTGTCCAGTAGAGTCTTGTTTATGGGTGTGTAGCGCGCCACACTTATAGACGGGAGGCTACAGGGCATTTAGGAAATGTGACCTTCTTTGCATTCTAAGATCGTGCGATAGAGCTATGCTACCAGGCTTCCACATTCCTTTCCTAATCCTACGTTATGGTTTCAGTAATGCCGCCGAAGAAAAAGGCTACGATGGCCGAGAAAGCCAAGAGAGTGGCGGCCAGCAGAGTTGAACGGGAGCTAGAAGAAGAAGAATCTCATAATGAGGCTCCCCCTCAGACTGTTCCTGCTCCCCCTGCACCAGCAGAGCAGGGAAGAGTTCCAGCTCCAGCCCCCGCACCCCCAGTTCCACCGCCAGCAGCTCCGGGCCAGCAGATGGCAGAGGCCATCCAGTTATTGACCCAGTTAGTTGCCGCACAAGCTCAGCGGCAAGATATAGACACGGGAGACAGGGCGGTAAGCGCAAGGGCCCGAGACTTTATTACCCTGAAGCCGCCAGAGTTCTATGGATCAAAACCAGAGGAGGACCCGCAGAGTTTCATAGACGAGATGCTGAGGACTCTGAGAATTATACATGCTTCGGATACGGAGTCCGTGGAGTTGGCTTCATACAGGCTGCGGGATGTGGCAGTTCTGTGGTACGGTAACTGGATATCATCGAGGGGAGCAAATGCACCCCCTCCGGTTTGGCAGGAGTTCACTGAGGCATTCCTACGACATTTCCTACCGCCAGAGGTTCGACGGGCTCGAGCCGATATGTTCTTGAACCTGAGACAGGGAAATATAAGCGTTCGAGAATACAGCCTCCGTTTTAACTCATTAGCCAGGTATGCCCCAGCCATGATAGCTGATAGGGGAGATCATGTACACCGATTTGTGAGTGGGCTAGGGCCACATTTGGTGAAGGAATGCTTGACGGCTTCACTCCAGGATGGGATGACTATTACCCGCATCCAGGCCCACGCCCAAAATCTGGAGGAACAATATCAGCCACGGAGAGAGGAGCGTTATCCGGATAGGGGTCCCAGAAAAAGGGGCAGGTTTTCCAGGACTAGGAGCGAGTACAGAGGGGGACAGGCACAGGGGCAATTCAGGTACTCAGACCAACCGGCGGCCAGTGCACCTCCTCGAATTGCGGATAGGAGATTTGACCGTTCTAATGATTCGGGAGCGGGTCAGGGCACTAGAGCTTCAGGATCCCAGTATAGGGATGATTCTGGCAGGATGATGCCACCCCCGCCACGGTGTACTCGGTGTGGCAGGCCACACTCGGGACAGTGTTACCGGGACACAGGTGCATGTTATGCTTGCGGACGGACCGACCATTTGATGCGAGATTGTCCGCTAAGGAATGAGGGAAGCAGAGTCCAGCCTGCCGGATCAGCTGTGGATTCGTCACCGTCCGTGCGCCCTCCGGGACAGGCCTTCCAGGCTCCAGCAAGTCGTGGCCGAGGCAGAGGAGGGACGCCTAGCTCAGCCGGTCCTTCACGCCGCATATATGCATTGACAGGGCGGCAGGATGCTGGACCTTCCACCGACGCGGCCACAGGTACACTTCCGGCATCTTTTCTATAATATATGGGAGTTAAATTGAATTGGATTTTTCTTTATCTTGCACCGTCCCGTGTATTGCGGAACATATAAAGAATTCGGGAAAATTCAGGACAAAAGCAACCGTACACACGAGTAAAAAGTGAACATTAGTGACCTCGAAGGCTAAAATAGTCATTAAAAGAGAAATATGCGCTATGAGTGCGTTCGAACATTGCCGAGACCCCAACCTGCCCCACATTATGTGATGTAGGCAGTACGGTGAAGCGGAAGTAAAAATACTAACACCGAGACACTGAAATGCATTAAAGTTTCTAGGTTAAGCGTGCTCAGGTGGGAGTAATTCCACGATGGGTGACCCCCTGGGAAATATGCTGAAAATTTCGTAAATGTGAAAGCAAGAGACGAGTGTAAGAGTAGGCAGCTCAAAGTAAATTGGGGTGTGGAAAGTGGTTAGAAACCCCATACGAGTCATATAGGCCGAGACGGACTAAACTAACAAGAAAGGGGGAGCCATGACAACAGAAAACTTTGGGAACGAAGGAGAAAAGTACAGATGTCACAGGGTGAGACCGATATTAAGTCCACACTATCTAATGCAAGGAATTCATGATAAGGCGGTGTGCGGGAACATGTCTAGTGAGGGGATAGACGCGGCAGACGCCACGAAGGAGGAATTACAACTGTGAAGATCGCAAAGAGGGCAACCTAAGCTCCTAAGGTGGACATGTTAAGTGACATGAGGCATCTACAAAGGAGACCTCCCCGAAGTACTATACTATGTATGTGGCCAGTTTAACATTCGAGGACGAATGTTCTAAAGGGAGGGAGGATGTTATAGCCCGCATTTTGAACGTTCAGATAGTTTGAGGTAATCGCGGGGAGTTAAGGAAGTGACTATTTCTCAAGGTTATTTTAAATATGAATGGACTATGAATATTGTTTATGGGTATTATTAGCACGGAATTATTGAGAAATATTAAGGGTGAAGGAAGAAATTCATGAAATGACTCAAGGTAATCACGCAAAGGTCTAAGGGCAAAATGGTAATTTCACAAGGCCTTCATGAAAAGGCCATGTTGGCCAATTGATTTAGACCATAAAAAGGGGACATGAGATTATATTATATTGCAAGACATGCACATGTGGGCAAAAGTTGACCAAGTCAAGAGACTATGCAAATTTGAAGCCTTAAAGGATAATCTTGAACAATTTAAAGAAATTAGTGGAAAATAGGGGGCACATGACCGGCCATGTGCCCATTTGTGTGTATAAATGTGTTCAAGTCTTTCAAAAGAAGACTAATTTACTACTCTACAATTCAAGAAGGTTCAAGAAGGAAAACTTGAAGGACAAAGGCAAGCAAGATTCGGCCATAGTAAGATCCACAAGGAAAAATTGATAAAATTCTTCCAAAAATCATTTCCTACTAAGTGGAGGGTGCTTAACAAGGTAGAGTTGTTGTTGGAGCAAGAAAGATTCAAAATCATATAAGTTGCCAAGAGATAAGCAAGTGAGAAGTTGAAGAACAAAGGTAAATTCTAACCTTGTTTTATGTGTTATACATGGGTTATATGTGTTGTAGTATGCAAAAATGGATGAAATTCATGAAGGAGATAAATATAGTATATGGCCGTGTACATATATGTATGTGTAGGAGCCATGCTTCAATTGTTTTAACTAGTGTTTGGTTGTTATTGTTGTGAATGATATGTGGAAAATGGAAATTGAATGAGTTTGGAGAATATTGATGTTGTGTTGTGGCCGTGAGGTATATGGTGTGTGTATGGCCGTGTATATTGTATGTATAGTAGTGTATATGTGTTGAAGCATGAAGAAATGGTAAGCAAGTGCTAGTTAGTATTTTGGTTGTTGTGTTGATTGATAATGGTGGCCGAATGTAGTGTTGTTGTGTTGGACTATCGAATTGATTTTTATGTAGTGTTTGATTGTTGTTATCATGGATTCAATAATAAAAATGAAGTTGTAATCATCGTAGATTTCATATCGCAAATAAAGGTTTGATAACTTTGGAAGTATTGATAATTGGGAGATTATGTATATTGAAGGAAATATGTGAATTGTTAGTGCGATTGTTGAGTTATGTTAATAGTTTGGCCGGGTTTGAATTCCCGGATTGTGTTTGATGAGGATTTGACTAAATTGAATGTCGAGGATGGTATATTTACAGGGGAAATGCTGCCGAAATTTCGGTAGCAAAAATGTTTCCTTAAGGTTTTGACTCTAAGTATACTAATGGAAGTTTTGGTAAAAATGACCAATTCGCAGATTTTGACGAAATTGTGACGTGAATTTGGAATAGCTAAAGGAGCGGAAAGAGGTATGTGAGGCTTCACCCTTCTTTCTATGGCATGTCTTAGTTGTAATAGGTTGGGTACGAGCCTCGGGGACAACTCGGTTCCCCGGAATCCGCACCTAAAGTTTTCCACTTTTTGTTCAATAGAATTGAAATAGAAAGTGTGCCAATTGTTGGAAAAACCTCCTACGCCCTTAGAACTTGTATAAATGGGACCCGATTACCCTAAGACCCTCACAAGTAACGCTACGACACGTAACATACGTAAATCGTATACGCTACCTCATCCGGCCCGAGGTGGGCCCGTTACCCCCGGATTTTCCTATAGTCTCGGTTGACTTATTTGAAGCGAATCCAAAGGGGGCCTTTGATCTCGATGTCGTCGCTAATGATAAGTACTATGACCACTCTAACGAGAATGCTTCTACGGTGATAATGATAATGACAATGTTAGACGAGAGAGTGTACTTACGATCAGTACGACCGGAACGACTCTATGACTAAGCTAAGTATCTTATGTAAACAATGAAAGTGATAAACTAATTTTTGAATCGTAATTATATTTCCTAGCTATAACTTTATTTTCTAAGACTCCAACGCCTATGACTGTCACCTATAATTCCCACGATTTCATTCTACGGTTACCGTAATATTATTCTTCGTTGATAGTCTCGCCTTAAAATACTTGTTCCTTCAAGGTGAGACGGAGTTATCACTAGCATTCCATGATGTAATCGGAGGTCACCGACCTTACGTCGCTCCGATGAATACATGATTTTTTTTCTTCCTTGGGCTCCCTTGTGTGCTTATATGATATATATATATATATATAAAACATGTATATGTATATAAGATATGTATAAGTATATGAAATACGTATATGTATATAAGATAAGTAAATGTATATAAGACATGTATATGTATACAAGCTATGTATATGAACCTGGGCTGGGGGGAAAGGGATACATAGGGGAAAGGGAAGGGAAATATGTTTCGCTGCCACCTGATCAGCTGGATTATCATCCCGGACGCGGGGTGCCCGGACGCGGGATATATGGGTGAGCCGGTACATATCGGCGCTATGTGGGTGAGCCGATATTGTTCGGCGCTATGATATGACCTACTATGTCAAGACCAGACATGCTATAATACGACATGCTATGACACGCTATGCTATGACACGACACGCCATAACATGCTATGCTATGACACGATATACTATAACGCGACATGCTACGACAAGACAAGATAAGATATGATACGATACGATACGATATGATAATACATGACATGATAATAGTTCTATTTTCTATGTCCTATGACTCCATGACGTTATTCATCATACACTATTCGTACTGACGTCCCTTCTTGTGGACGCTGCGTTTCATGCCGCGCAGGTCAGCAGACAGGTGGACTTGATCTTTAGGAGTTTACCAGCAGTACTCTACAGTGCTCCAGTTGTTCCGGAGCTTCACTTCAGTGGTACTATTTTGTATATGTACATTCGGGCACGATAGTACTCGGCCCTTTCTATGTATAAGTATACTATGTCTAGAGGCTCGTAGACAGCTATGTACAGTCAGTCAGGTACAACTAGATATATGATGTTTGGCATGATAATGCTGTTGTATAAAGTGTTAACGAAGTTTACTAGTCTATGTTCATAATGACGCTGCTAATGTTAATGTTCATTAATGTTCAAAAAAAAAAAAAAATATGGCTCTGTTTATACATGATAGATAAGGGGTGCTCGGTACAAGTATCGGGTACTCGTCACGGCCCCTAGTTGGGTCGTGACAGAAGTGGTATCAGAGCAGTTCGGTCCTAGGGGTATGTCTACGAGCCGTGTCCAGTAGAGTCTTGTTTATGGGTGTGTAGCGCGCCACACTTATAGACGGGAGGCTACAGGGCATTTAGGAAATGTGACCTTCTTTGCATTCTAAGATCGTGCGATAGAGCTATGCTACCAGGCTTCCACATTCCTTTCCTAATCCTACGTTATGGTTTCAGTAATGCCGCCGAAGAAAAAGGCTACGATGGCCGAGAAAGCCAAGAGAGTGGCGGCCAGCAGAGTTGAACGGGAGCTAGAAGAAGAAGAATCTCATAATGAGGCTCCCCCTCAGACTGTTCCTGCTCCCCCTGCACCAGCAGAGCAGGGAAGAGTTCCAGCTCCAGCCCCCGCACCCCCAGTTCCACCGCCAGCAGCTCCGGGCCAGCAGATGGCAGAGGCCATCCAGTTATTGACCCAGTTAGTTGCCGCACAAGCTCAGCGGCAAGATATAGACACGGGAGACAGGGCGGTAAGCGCAAGGGCCCGAGACTTTATTACCCTGAAGCCGCCAGAGTTCTATGGATCAAAACCAGAGGAGGACCCGCAGAGTTTCATAGACGAGATGCTGAGGACTCTGAGAATTATACATGCTTCGGATACGGAGTCCGTGGAGTTGGCTTCATACAGGCTGCGGGATGTGGCAGTTCTGTGGTACGGTAACTGGATATCATCGAGGGGAGCAAATGCACCCCCTCCGGTTTGGCAGGAGTTCACTGAGGCATTCCTACGACATTTCCTACCGCCAGAGGTTCGACGGGCTCGAGCCGATATGTTCTTGAACCTGAGACAGGGAAATATAAGCGTTCGAGAATACAGCCTCCGTTTTAACTCATTAGCCAGGTATGCCCCAGCCATGATAGCTGATAGGGGAGATCATGTACACCGATTTGTGAGTGGGCTAGGGCCACATTTGGTGAAGGAATGCTTGACGGCTTCACTCCAGGATGGGATGACTATTACCCGCATCCAGGCCCACGCCCAAAATCTGGAGGAACAATATCAGCCACGGAGAGAGGAGCGTTATCCGGATAGGGGTCCCAGAAAAAGGGGCAGGTTTTCCAGGACTAGGAGCGAGTACAGAGGGGGACAGGCACAGGGGCAATTCAGGTACTCAGACCAACCGGCGGCCAGTGCACCTCCTCGAATTGCGGATAGGAGATTTGACCGTTCTAATGATTCGGGAGCGGGTCAGGGCACTAGAGCTTCAGGATCCCAGTATAGGGATGATTCTGGCAGGATGATGCCACCCCCGCCACGGTGTACTCGGTGTGGCAGGCCACACTCGGGACAGTGTTACCGGGACACAGGTGCATGTTATGCTTGCGGACGGACCGACCATTTGATGCGAGATTGTCCGCTAAGGAATGAGGGAAGCAGAGTCCAGCCTGCCGGATCAGCTGTGGATTCGTCACCGTCCGTGCGCCCTCCGGGACAGGCCTTCCAGGCTCCAGCAAGTCGTGGCCGAGGCAGAGGAGGGACGCCTAGCTCAGCCGGTCCTTCACGCCGCATATATGCATTGACAGGGCGGCAGGATGCTGGACCTTCCACCGACGCGGCCACAGGTACACTTCCGGCATCTTTTCTATAATATATGGGAGTTAAATTGAATTGGATTTTTCTTTATCTTGCACCGTCCCGTGTATTGCGGAACATATAAAGAATTCGGGAAAATTCAGGACAAAAGCAACCGTACACACGAGTAAAAAGTGAACATTAGTGACCTCGAAGGCTAAAATAGTCATTAAAAGAGAAATATGCGCTATGAGTGCGTTCGAACATTGCCGAGACCCCAACCTGCCCCACATTATGTGATGTAGGCAGTACGGTGAAGCGGAAGTAAAAATACTAACACCGAGACACTGAAATGCATTAAAGTTTCTAGGTTAAGCGTGCTCAGGTGGGAGTAATTCCACGATGGGTGACCCCCTGGGAAATATGCTGAAAATTTCGTAAATGTGAAAGCAAGAGACGAGTGTAAGAGTAGGCAGCTCAAAGTAAATTGGGGTGTGGAAAGTGGTTAGAAACCCCATACGAGTCATATAGGCCGAGACGGACTAAACTAACAAGAAAGGGGGAGCCATGACAACAGAAAACTTTGGGAACGAAGGAGAAAAGTACAGATGTCACAGGGTGAGACCGATATTAAGTCCACACTATCTAATGCAAGGAATTCATGATAAGGCGGTGTGCGGGAACATGTCTAGTGAGGGGATAGACGCGGCAGACGCCACGAAGGAGGAATTACAACTGTGAAGATCGCAAAGAGGGCAACCTAAGCTCCTAAGGTGGACATGTTAAGTGACATGAGGCATCTACAAAGGAGACCTCCCCGAAGTACTATACTATGTATGTGGCCAGTTTAACATTCGAGGACGAATGTTCTAAAGGGAGGGAGGATGTTATAGCCCGCATTTTGAACGTTCAGATAGTTTGAGGTAATCGCGGGGAGTTAAGGAAGTGACTATTTCTCAAGGTTATTTTAAATATGAATGGACTATGAATATTGTTTATGGGTATTATTAGCACGGAATTATTGAGAAATATTAAGGGTGAAGGAAGAAATTCATGAAATGACTCAAGGTAATCACGCAAAGGTCTAAGGGCAAAATGGTAATTTCACAAGGCCTTCATGAAAAGGCCATGTTGGCCAATTGATTTAGACCATAAAAAGGGGACATGAGATTATATTATATTGCAAGACATGCACATGTGGGCAAAAGTTGACCAAGTCAAGAGACTATGCAAATTTGAAGCCTTAAAGGATAATCTTGAACAATTTAAAGAAATTAGTGGAAAATAGGGGGCACATGACCGGCCATGTGCCCATTTGTGTGTATAAATGTGTTCAAGTCTTTCAAAAGAAGACTAATTTACTACTCTACAATTCAAGAAGGTTCAAGAAGGAAAACTTGAAGGACAAAGGCAAGCAAGATTCGGCCATAGTAAGATCCACAAGGAAAAATTGATAAAATTCTTCCAAAAATCATTTCCTACTAAGTGGAGGGTGCTTAACAAGGTAGAGTTGTTGTTGGAGCAAGAAAGATTCAAAATCATATAAGTTGCCAAGAGATAAGCAAGTGAGAAGTTGAAGAACAAAGGTAAATTCTAACCTTGTTTTATGTGTTATACATGGGTTATATGTGTTGTAGTATGCAAAAATGGATGAAATTCATGAAGGAGATAAATATAGTATATGGCCGTGTACATATATGTATGTGTAGGAGCCATGCTTCAATTGTTTTAACTAGTGTTTGGTTGTTATTGTTGTGAATGATATGTGGAAAATGGAAATTGAATGAGTTTGGAGAATATTGATGTTGTGTTGTGGCCGTGAGGTATATGGTGTGTGTATGGCCGTGTATATTGTATGTATAGTAGTGTATATGTGTTGAAGCATGAAGAAATGGTAAGCAAGTGCTAGTTAGTATTTTGGTTGTTGTGTTGATTGATAATGGTGGCCGAATGTAGTGTTGTTGTGTTGGACTATCGAATTGATTTTTATGTAGTGTTTGATTGTTGTTATCATGGATTCAATAATAAAAATGAAGTTGTAATCATCGTAGATTTCATATCGCAAATAAAGGTTTGATAACTTTGGAAGTATTGATAATTGGGAGATTATGTATATTGAAGGAAATATGTGAATTGTTAGTGCGATTGTTGAGTTATGTTAATAGTTTGGCCGGGTTTGAATTCCCGGATTGTGTTTGATGAGGATTTGACTAAATTGAATGTCGAGGATGGTATATTTACAGGGGAAATGCTGCCGAAATTTCGGTAGCAAAAATGTTTCCTTAAGGTTTTGACTCTAAGTATACTAATGGAAGTTTTGGTAAAAATGACCAATTCGCAGATTTTGACGAAATTGTGACGTGAATTTGGAATAGCTAAAGGAGCGGAAAGAGGTATGTGAGGCTTCACCCTTCTTTCTATGGCATGTCTTAGTTGTAATAGGTTGGGTACGAGCCTCGGGGACAACTCGGTTCCCCGGAATCCGCACCTAAAGTTTTCCACTTTTTGTTCAATAGAATTGAAATAGAAAGTGTGCCAATTGTTGGAAAAACCTCCTACGCCCTTAGAACTTGTATAAATGGGACCCGATTACCCTAAGACCCTCACAAGTAACGCTACGACACGTAACATACGTAAATCGTATACGCTACCTCATCCGGCCCGAGGTGGGCCCGTTACCCCCGGATTTTCCTATAGTCTCGGTTGACTTATTTGAAGCGAATCCAAAGGGGGCCTTTGATCTCGATGTCGTCGCTAATGATAAGTACTATGACCACTCTAACGAGAATGCTTCTACGGTGATAATGATAATGACAATGTTAGACGAGAGAGTGTACTTACGATCAGTACGACCGGAACGACTCTATGACTAAGCTAAGTATCTTATGTAAACAATGAAAGTGATAAACTAATTTTTGAATCGTAATTATATTTCCTAGCTATAACTTTATTTTCTAAGACTCCAACGCCTATGACTGTCACCTATAATTCCCACGATTTCATTCTACGGTTACCGTAATATTATTCTTCGTTGATAGTCTCGCCTTAAAATACTTGTTCCTTCAAGGTGAGACGGAGTTATCACTAGCATTCCATGATGTAATCGGAGGTCACCGACCTTACGTCGCTCCGATGAATACATGATTTTTTTTCTTCCTTGGGCTCCCTTGTGTGCTTATATGATATATATATATATATATAAAACATGTATATGTATATAAGATATGTATAAGTATATGAAATACGTATATGTATATAAGATAAGTAAATGTATATAAGACATGTATATGTATACAAGCTATGTATATGAACCTGGGCTGGGGGGAAAGGGATACATAGGGGAAAGGGAAGGGAAATATGTTTCGCTGCCACCTGATCAGCTGGATTATCATCCCGGACGCGGGGTGCCCGGACGCGGGATATATGGGTGAGCCGGTACATATCGGCGCTATGTGGGTGAGCCGACATTGTTCGGCGCTATGATATGACCTACTATGTCAAGACCAGACATGCTATAATACGATATGCTATGACATGCTATGCTACGATATGACATGCTATGATATGCCACGACATGACATGATATGACAAGCTATGCTATGATATGATACGCTATGACATGCTATGCTATGGTAAGACATGCTATGACACGCTATGCTATGAC
Organism: Lycium barbarum; assembly: GCF_019175385.1. NCBI lineage: Eukaryota > Viridiplantae > Streptophyta > Magnoliopsida > Solanales > Solanaceae > Lycium > Lycium barbarum. The sequence goes on from NC_083342.1 coordinate 120,830,595, forward strand.
ACGACACGCCATAACATGCTATGCTATGACACGATATACTATAACGCGACATGCTACGACAAGACAAGATAAGATATGATACGATACGATACGATATGATAATACATGACATGATAATAGTTCTATTTTCTATGTCCTATGACTCCATGACGTTATTCATCATACACTATGTTATTGCTTGTGTTATCTTCCATGTCTTACATACTCGGTACACTATTCGTACTGACGTCCCTTCTTGTGGACGCTGCGTTTCATGCCGCGCAGGTCAGCAGACAGGTGGACTTGATCTTTAGGAGTTTACCAGCAGTACTCTACAGTGCTCCAGTTGTTCCGGAGCTTCACTTCAGTGGTACTATTTTGTATATGTACATTCGGGTACGATAGTACTCGGCCCTTTCTATGTATAAGTATACTATGTCTAGAGGCTCGTAGACAGCTATGTACAGTCAGTCAGGTACAACTAGATATATGATGTTTGGCATGATAATGCTGTTGTATAAAGTGTTAACGAAGTTTACTAGTCTATGTTCATAATGACGCTGCTAATGTTAATGTTCATTAATGTTCAAAAAAAAAAAAAATATGGCTCTGTTTATACATGATAGATAAGGGGTGCTCGGTACAAGTATCGGGTACTCGTCACGGCCCCTAGTTGGGTCGTGACAATACAAGCACAGACCAGAGAAATAGAGGATCTTCAAAGCACCAACACCGAGGCAGAGGCCCTAGCCATTTTATAGGCTCTCAGGTATTTAAAAGACAATCAATGGGATCAAATAAGGATAGAGACAAATTCACTTTTGCTGAAGAACTCTATTCAAAGGACATGAGAAATTCCTTGGCAAATCATTACTATGGTGGAAGAAATTTGGAGAATAAGTGAGGAAAAAGTGGTGGTGATAGAGCATATTTATAGGAAAGGAAACAAATTAGCAGATCACTTGGCTAATTTAGCTTTGGACACAGGGGACATACAATTCAATTCCTTTCATGACATGGAGAGCCACTGTAAAAGAATTGTGAACAGTGACAAATTACAGCTGCCCTATCTAAGAATTAGATCATGTTAAGGAGACTGAATATAGGGGGAAGGTGGGAGAAAAGGAGGTCCTTGCACTCAAATCCTTTGGGAGGAGAATGTGAAGGATTTGGTTTACACTAACTGTTTGCTAATGGTTGCAGGTACACAAACTAACATAAATGGAGGATTTTAATTCAATAGGTACCACAGAACAACCACACCGAAGGAATACCAACAAGCAGCGAAACACAGTGTAATCAGGATGTTGAGATGTTTTACCAGCATAAATTGCAACTGGTTGGAGGCACTTTTGACAAATGACATGAAGTGGAATTACTGCTCCTAATGATTGAGCACATGGAACACAACAGACCTCTTGAGTACACATGGGCATACAGTTTCTATTTAGTGGTTATTTCTTAGTTGGTGGTATTAGCACCCTGGGATACTCATCCTACTGAGAACTGGTCATTAGTTAGAAAATGTACTGCCTTGGTGCATATAGAGGGCCAAATATAGAGCATGTGAGATATAGAAACAGAAGTTCTTTATGGAGTAATTATTTCAAATTTCATTCTATTAGTAATTTTTTAACAATTTGTAATATCAAATTAAGACAAGTTATAAGTCTTAATTTGATCATTAGTTTAAATTTGTATTTTTCATTAGCCTTTTGGCTAGAGTTGTACAAACTTCTGAATTTTTTGATAAAATTTATAAAATTAGCCCTAGGTCAAAAGCCCAATGGACTTTAATTTAAAAAAAAAAAAAAGGCTTAGCTGCAACAGGAACATTCTGTGTTGTAGCGTTCAATATCCCTTGCTTATAGATGTTGCCCCTCTTATTTCCTTCTTTTCAAAATCTTGGTTTCTGTTTGCTATTTTTAGTACCATTTGGTTCCAAATATCCTACGCTGAAACTCATTAGAGAACAAAGTTATTTAATATTTGTGCTGGTTAAAGTAAATACTAGCAGATATGAGATGCGTGCTTCTACTTATATTGAAGTAGTAGTAAAACTCATATATATTGGTATGAAGCATAAATAGATATATAAACTACTAAAGATTACTACTAATTCGTTTTTCTCAGAAAGACAATGCGTTATGGTGATCAGCAATGTGTATGAGTATTAGTAAAGTCCGTAAGTTACACCAGATAATTCAAATAACTATTTACGATTAGAATATTAAGTCAAATTATTCACAAAGAAATTTAAAAACAGCGATAAAGATATGAAAGTTAAAAATTAAAAATTGAAAATGGAACCATTCTTGAAATTGGCAGTTTTAAGGTCAGAACACATAAATTTGCGTGAGTCTAGTTTTCTTTCCGTGGCAAAGTTTATGTTTTTTATAAATGATACTAGTAGTACCACGAAATGTGTTTTTAAGCTAGGACCTTAATTGGTCTCAAAAAGGAAATTTGAGTGTAGATAGTAATCCTAATTGACGATTGAATTATCTCATTGATTGAAGAAAAGAAAATATGAATGAATAACATGAAGTTCGACAATCTTTCGAGGGAGAAGAGTCAATCGACTTAAAAAACTGATGTTGTTATAATTAATCGTGAGTGACCAATGCTCAACTATGACGGTTGTAAATTGAAATGATATGGAAAATAAAAACTCATTTATTGAAGGGTGGAATTGAGGCATATCTATTATAATTGTGTTCCGACTGACAAAGAAACCAAATCTTGTTTTTTAGCTGGGCCTAATATAATTAACTTTTCATCTAAGAATTCTGTCAAGTATGTTTATTTAAATAGTATATAAGTTATATGAACAATAACTTGAGGCCCCCTCAAAGAAAAGCAAAGAAAGTGGTCATAAATTTCAAATGTCAATTGGATAAGAAGGAAATTAAAAAGAACTTCACTTGCGTTGAACTGGGGAGTAGTGGGGGGGAAAAGTGTGGTGTCAAATAGAGGTCAAATCTAATAATATTTCGTGTTTTGATAGGTTTTGAAATGCAAGCCATACACTTTGGACTTGTAAACGTATGCAACACGTCCACCCAAACAAGGGTGCACTCAAAAGAGATTGATGTTTGGGCATTGCATTGCAAGAAAAAAAAAAAAAAAAACAAGAAATCATCTATAGTACTTCACTTGCTTGTGATTTTTTCCCTCTGTTTTGAAATCTCCCTCATGCCATCAATCTTTCTTTTCTTTTCTTGTAAATTGTAAATAGTAGTATAGTGGTAAAAGTTATAAATAGGTGGGAGGGTCTTTTAAACTTTTGCAAAGTCATGAATAGACTTTTTACTCCACAGCATCAATTGGTACTGAAAAATGAATGATCCAAAAGACAATTTGTGATTGCTTCACCCATGGGTCTTTAAAGATTTGGCCACTCCAAGACTCCAAGCTTTAACTCTTGTTGTCCCTCCTTACTTTAATTCTGTCTCTCTTTATTCACCCACCCCCCCATTCTTAACACCCCCCTCCCATCTTTTTCCAGCTATAAATACTTGAGCTACCCCAAGCTTCTTTGTCACTACCAAGTTCAAAATGAATAATTCCCCCTCCTCAAGAAAATATTTCATCTTTTTTTTGTTTGTTTGTTGAAGTTGTAGAGTTAACTTTCGTTATGGAAATGTTGGATTAATTGGGTGGGTAGCTCTTGTTGGAGAAGCAGGGCACGTGCAAGTTCTTGAATTCAAAGATATATGCATTTTGTCTTGCATGAATTTTGCACGTGTTCTACCTCTCCAACATGAGTTTCCTCCCTCCTCTGCTCTCAAGCTTCTTCAGAATTTAGAGGAGTTGTTTCTTTAACTATTCATATAGTCAATCACAACTTATAATTTTAATTTATTGTAAATTGAGACGTAATTATCGTTGTTGTTACTTTTAAGTATATGCACCTCAGGAAAATTAACGGCTAATGGCATGCATGACTATGCTCTTAAATATGACAGAATATAATACAAATATATAATAGTATATTTCTTTAAATAGCTTAATTTCTGGTTAAGATATGATAATATCAACAATTCTTTTTTGCAGGCTTTCTAGAGAATTGACAGTGGGAGTTTCTTTGTAGAATGAAGGAAACCTATAGACCTATAATAAGTTTTTCTTGTCATGCTCTTTTTAGGTGACAATGAAGGGAGATGGACCAAACGTGGATCTGGCTAGTGGTCCTACGCAGTATGGTTTAAAGCAGTCTGTCTATCTTTGCTACCCATTATGTTCTGTCTCTCCTTAATATGGCATTTGGCAATTAGTTTGAGTACATTTACCCTGAAGAATTCTTGCATTTTTGCATCTTCTATTTGTAATATGATAATGTAAATTTTTCTTAACATTTCAATAATACGTTCCTTATATGTAAGGACATTCCAATTTATATATCAATGGATTTTTGGTTGTAATTTGGATATTCAGCAAGTTAAAGTTATCTTTCTTTTCCTTGTGACAATGTAGTATTGGCTAGTTCTTAATAATCAATATGAGCTCCAAGCCTCCAACAGAGAAAAAAACAGTTTAAGGCCAGAACTTGCTAATTCCAATGAAGCAAAACCAAATAATTTAAAAGGTGACGGAGGTAAGAACATTTTTTATTTAATTTAGTGTTAGGAGAAATATTGAAGATAAACTGCTGGTGGTCCATGTTGACCTAAAGTGTATCTTTTGTTAGATTTTGCTGGAAGGGATCATTTAAAAGCAAATCCAAAACAGAGAATTCAGGAAACAGTACAACAGGCTTGTTACACTCAAAGGGGAAGTAGTCCACGAAGATCTAAAGCAGCCTCGTACATTAGTCTAGAAAAACAATGTTTCCTGCTTAGCTGACGTCCTATGCCAGTGTTTACATATAGTAACACATACGGCAATGTCATTAGAGATGATGATTTAATTCCTGCAGACAAAAGAATAAGGAAAATAGTAATTAAAAAAAACAGTGCAATCTAGGTACAATGGCAAGGTATACTCAACAGATGGGCCTCACTGTTCTCTTGTGAATCTTTCTTCTAGCATTTATCTTTTGGTCGTTTGCAATTATCATTTCTCAGTAAAAGCAAAAAGTAATAATTCGAAATATTCTTAAAATAATTAATTACTATATTATTAAGAATTCTCTAGTTTCTTTTAAACCTCCTTCAATTTGAAAACTGAATTAACCCATCTTGAGGCATCATTATTAAGGTTACTAAACATTTTGATCACTACTATTAGTTTTACAGTAACAAACATTTGTGATGAAATTGAAACTGAGTAGGTGGAATTTATGAAGTTAAAAGTATTCAGTCAAGTGTCATAGTGTTACCAACAAGGTTGTGGTAGAGTGACAACTAACAAGTACTCTTTCATCTTTAATTAGAGATTTCGGGTTTGAGTTTTCTGGGTACGGAGTTGTCTTTATTATGGAGCGCTTTGATCTCAATGTGGAACTTTCCGGCGCAAATAAAAATTTAGTTGTCCCCAATACGAATACCAAACATTAGACACGGGGAAACCAAAAAAAAAGTATCATACTGTTACGAATCTTCTCCCGACGTGTTAGTTCAAAAACTATTGCATGTAATCACAAGTTTGATTAAAAGAATTAGAAGAACTATTAGGCCGAAGCTTGTTAATGTTGGGTTTTTTGATATTGGTGAATGGGAAATGATGGGATGAAAAGTGAAGGGAATATAAAAGGTCCCTTTTGCTTTGAGAAATGTAAAAGGTTCCTTGTGCTTTGGTTAAAGCATCTGTCCCACATAGGAAAAAGAGAGAAAAAGAGAGGTGTACATATTACATTACACCTTCTCTAGTTGCTAAAAGGGTTGAGGGGGAAAGGACCCCACGCACCGTCGTCGCTCGCTCGGCTTCGGCTTTGGATTTGGATTTGGATTGATAATCGTTAGTGACCCGGATCCGCGTGTCTGACCCGCGACCCTTTTCCCAACCAGTGCGTTAATGGCTATAAATTCCAGTTAATATTCAGATTATTACTTACGAATTTTCTGAAATCCTCTATTCTTCTACTCTTCTTAAAAGTTTTCTTTCTGTGTGATATACTGCCATTGAGTGGTTCGCCGTTACCAGAATTTGGAGTACTACTATTTTGGTAAGATAATCGTTCTATCCTGGGAGGGGATATTCCATCAACCTCGAGTACTGTGAAGGGAATAATTTCCTTAAGGACACACTTTGAACTAAGTGGGCTCGATTATGTTCTGAATATATTTTTTCTAACACTGTTTCTGTTCATTTGTCCATTTTCTGTAATTTACTGGTTTTAAGTTTTTATAGATTGTGTAATCTGCTTTTACTAAGTGTTTTATAGATTCAGAAACTTTATTTAGACTTATACAGATTATTTTTAGACAACAGTTAAGGCCTCTACAACTTTAGGCCCTTATAATTTATATACATATCTATTTTATTTTTTGATAGGGACTTTTAATATATATCTTGTAGCACTTAAAACCGTTAATTAATTCTCTTACCTGATATAGTATATCGAGGGAAACAAAATTAGCCGATGTAATTACAGTTTCTGTAAAGATCAAAAGTACATATATTAGCTAGAGTTGGTAATAATTTATGTTGTTCGTGGCATAGGGGGACTCTTAACAACAACCTTATATTGAAAATCTGGGAGCTTATTAGTCTTTCGTTATCAGATTACCAAGACAAGGGGAGGGAATAAAAAATGGAGGGATTTTTTTAGCACCTTGCACCTCTAAGAAGTAAGAACAATATAATAGTTCTAAGAATCGAGCCTTCACCGATTACTTAGACAATATCGTACGTGATGAGTATGTTAAATACGTGACTTTTATAGTAGTGTTCTTAGTCTTTGGCTATAATTTTTTCAAATATTATATGTACTAAATATTTTCATTACAACAAATTGTGATTTATAATATACTACTTTTTATGTAATTTTACTTTAATAATTGAAAAATGGATTCTGAGAAGTTCAATATTTTGATCCGTGATCTCAAATTACATCAATTACTCTGAAAATGATGAGTACTATAATTGACATAAACATGACCAGTTTATATAAATAAATATTTTGTGAGTAATATGACAGAAATACGATACATACTGCTATAACCCTAGTTCACAACTTTACCCTTGTTTCCAGCTGCCAGATAATTTGACACGTTTAACTACTTAATGCTAATTAATTTGAAATAATTGTATATTTCATTAAACTATTGCTATCAATTTGGTGCGGAGAACCTTTAGATCCAACTAGATCTTGCGTAATTTGTAACTTAACAAACCTTGTAAGGGATACTCCCCAAATTTATTTTGTCATTATTGTATGGATATGGCATCATGACATTTTTAAATAGAAGTTTGAAATTTAAGACCTTCTGGTCAATCAATTGCTACTTACATGGAGTAAGAACCAAAATTTATTTGTACGGGATATTTATATCAAACCAATTAATGCATGCTATGTGTTTGTACATAAATTTTCACCACAAAATCATTGTTAAATTAAAATATATTTGCCCTCATTAAATCACTTAACTGGAATTAATTAAATAAATCTTTATTGATCTAGAGATAAAAAGTTCAGCTCTCAGGGGTCGTCTGGTTGCTTCTCAAGAGGGAACTATTCATGTATTAAAACTAGCATAGTTTATATCATGTTTGGTAGCTTTTTAGTTGCATTGTAAAAAATTTAACACACCAATTATGATGTTTGATTATCGTTTTACAATTCATCCCGGTACATAACTAAAACATGAAAGTTATGCTTCAATTTATGCATTCCCTCTGTCTCAATTTTACTGAAACACTTTCCTTTTTAGTATGTCCAATAAAAAATGTTATCTTTCTATAATTAGAAAGCAACTTAATAAAATTCTCCTTTTACGCTTAAGAAATGATTTATAGGTACACAAATGTCTAAGATTTGTTTTAGACCACAAATTTTAAAAGTCATCCTTTCTTTTTTAAACTTTGTTTTTAGTCAGACAGTGCCACATAAATTGAGACTGAGGAAGTATTATTTTATGTAGCATAGTAGATGGAATAACTAATTACTCCCTTTGTCCCAATTTATGTGATCCAGTTCGAATTTCGAGAGTCAAACTTCTTTATTTCGACCGTAAGTATGGACATACAATCTTTAAGTTTTTTGAAAAATAATTACATATTTAGAAACTATATAAAAAGTACCATAAGTCACAATAATCAACAATTTAAAATATTTAAATTGCATACGAATAAATCGCGATCAATGTTTTTCTTGTTTGACTCTTGAAATCCGAACTGTATTACATAAATTGAGACAGAGGGAGTACATGAATTAGTAATACATGAATAGCTTAACTCTGCATAGTTAATTTCTACATGAATATGAGCCCGTTTGGATTGGCTTATAAGTTGCTAAAAACAGATTATAAGTTGTTTTCAGCTTTTGTTGAGTGTTTAGTTGGCCAGCTTAAAGTCATTTTGTGCTTAAAATTAGCCCAAAAAAATAATTGGGTCCGTTTGGCTTAACTTATCTAAAGCAGTTTATAAACTGTTTTTTTTAAGCCCATCCAAACAGGCTCTATCTCTATGTTACTAATTCGTGCATAACTTTAGCCAGCTACAAAATAACCCCTTAAATTTCAGATAGTTGAAACTGAGTTTTAACCAAAGCATAAGAGAGAGAAAAGAAAGAGCATAATATCCGACAGAGGAATTGGCAATTGGTATTTTGTGGAAGGGCAGAAGTAGCAGAACCCACGGTGAGTACGGACTCTCTATGAGCAAAGACACACGTTTGGATCTGTCCTATTTGCAGGGATAATGATGCACATTGGCGTAAGCAGCTATATTCACATCTCACACTACCAAGTCTTTTATGAGTTGATTTGGCAGTCAAAATGAAAGTAAAACTGTAGTCGTGAGGGTTATTTTACCTAAGAAAGTGGGGGATTTTCTTGCAGTAGAGATGGTTTCTTTGCTATAGGGCCATTACTTGTTGGAAATTGAAATGAAGATGTGAAGTTAATTACTAAATTGTTACAGAAGAGTAAGAAAGAAAGAATGACCCCTTAGTTAAACAAAACTGCAACAGCAATAGCGTAAAAAAGTGAAACAACAGGGAAAAGTAAAGAGTAGTTGCAGAGGGACAAGAAATGGGAATCAATGTAGTTACTACTCACTACTAGTTGATGTTTGAACACGCAATGCACACACGTCGAGGCTTTGACAATAAAATAATTTTTGGCTTCTTAATTACGAAGTCGACAGCACTTCAGCAGTTCAGCTGATGAAACCTAAAGTTTTTTTCCTAGCCTTGTTCATGAATCATGATTATCAACAATTATACATATGTATACACGCACATGCCTGCCCTTCAGTCCTTCACTTAATCATGTTCTTGCCAGTCTCTCATTTACTTCTCTTTTGAAAATGGACTCTTATTAGTTGCCGCCTATTCTCATTTTTGGGTCATATCTGGATATATAATAATAATGTAAATTTTCTGCATAACATTAGTACTCCTATATTTTAATGAATTAGAGTAAGTTATTTATACCTAGCTATCATTTTAACAGCTTTTCGTCGATGCCTATTAAAGAAATTTACATAAACAGTTTGATTATAAATATTTTCTCACATTATCAATAATGAAACTTAAACTCAATGTTATTTCATTCTTTCCCCAAAAGATTACCAATTAACACTTACCAACAGATTTACTCGTAATTACATAGCTATTAAGTGATCTGAATGTGTAAAAATACAAGAGTTGTGCATAAAACGTAAACTCATTTAAGAACGAAACATTGCAGTTTCTAAAAGATTAGTACTTTTCGCCCATCCATGAACCAATCACTCCTAATGATGTTTAAGTTCTAGGAACGAAAACCTCTTGCTAGAGAGTGTTTTATTTCCTTATAAGTGGACTTACTCGACATAAATTGGAATTAGTAAATGTCTAAAGCGAAAAAGAAAAATCCGGGTTAATTCAATTCCACCAAATTCTGTTCCCGATTATCTCATCTTTTGTTCAATTATTTCTATGTTAGCATAGTCCATGAACCAACCAATCCTCACGAGATATTGTTGATGTTCGTCTTTCCTTAGAAGCATTTAGGCTTTAGCTCGGTAAGCAGTTAAGCACCCACTTCCTTTCCTCATAGGCCTTAAAAACTTTTTTTTTCTTTGCTCATTTGCACTTTGTTCCTATTTTGTGCTGGTCTTTAATTTTTTTCCCCTCATAACAAATAATTTTTAGCGGGGTATAAATTTATATTTTCGTATCGTAATATTTTACAAGTTATCTCTGCTCCCTAAAAATTTATGCCTCGCTAGGCATGAGTCCGATTTTGGAGAGCCAAAATTAAAGATCATCCCGTTTGAAGGGGAAAAAAATCAAAGACCAGCCCATTTGAAGGCCGAACCGTGCAATTAAATGTTTTTTCTTTCATTGGAAACAATTTCGTTAGAATGACACCGTTTATAATAACCAATTTTGAAAAATCATTTAACATTTAGCCAGTGTTGATAACTTTCAAATATGCGCATCTTAACGCAGACACTGTATGGATTACATATATAGATTTTTTGATGTGGTTTTGCATCATCTGTTCATTGACTATGATAATGTAAAAGGAGTTTTGATTTCAGTTATCGTCTTCATCATAAAATAGGTCAACCTTACTTCAAATTGAGGATAAATTGGACTTCATACTTTTGGGTCTGAAGATAGGCTCTATCAAAACCTGGGCCTCTGTTATAATGCCAATTGCAAAATCCTATCCTGAATCTGCTTGTAAATCCGTTGTGTTTTCTGAGATGTCGTTTAGCTGGATAAGCGCCCATTTCCTGTGTCACGGGCCCTAGTAGATTTTTCTTTCTTTATTATTTTCTTAGGAAAAAAATTCTTATATCTTATGATGCTACACTATTAAACTTTTTAAGGGCATGGGAGAAAAGATTTTCTACAAGCATTTTGGGTTGCAAGTCAAAACTAGTATAGTTAACAACTAATAGACAAAGTTTGTTTTAAGCATAAAAAATACAGTATCTATATTTTATTAAAGTATTCGTCTCAATTCCTCAGTTGAAGAAGATTATTATATGGACTATATATGGAGTTCACATCTGCTTCATATCAACACACAAATTGTCAGATTTTGGTCCAGACGAAGAAGGCCTATCATAAAATTGTACAAGGGCCCTGCATCAGTGTTTCCTTCTAGTTACTGATGACTAATTTTGATATCCAAATTACCCTTTCGTCAACACTTTGCTACTTTAGTCTTTAACCCTCAATAACTTTGACTCAAATTTTATATATAGAGATTTATACGTTATGGAACATGTTAATAGAGTTTTGCAACATAAGTGACATAAGTTACACGTCCTTTCATTAATAGCATAACTTATATCAATTTTAGCATCTATATAAAATCTATTAATATGCTAGTAACAATTAAAGGAGGTCCCATAAAATCAGGATTCATCTATCCCATAATTCTCTTTGTACTTTTATTTACTAATAATTGATTTTCATTAAAAATTAATTAATTGAAATTATGTATATTATTAATATATTTGTTTACTAAAAAAATAAATATAATATAAATTAAACTATTATATATACTTAATATATATTACTACTATGCCATTTACATTTGTCGTATTATTAGAAATACACAATTTACATACATACAATATTTAATATATATTGCTATAATAACATTATATTTGCAGTATTGTTTCAAATATATAATTTACATACCTACAATATTTGATATAGGCTGCTAAAAAGAAAATAAAAAAGGACACTAGAAAACGAAAAGGACGGATTTGCCAACATAAGAAGGAAATAAAAAAGAAGGCACTGGAAAATAAAAGGAAATAAAATTTTCCAGCTATTTCTGTGCATTTTTCAAGGATGGTTGAGATAAAAGGGAATTTATTTTGAGCGTTACTTTTCTAGTTGATAAGTTATACGAGCTAACAATCTATTGGCTACTTTCTGATATATAAATTTATGTGCTAAAAATATGTTATGTCTTTTTTAATATTGTGTAATTATGTAAAGTACTCTTTTATATATTGTGTTAACAAGTGCATTAACTAAGTAAGAATTATTAATAAGTTTGAACGCCGTAACAAATTGTGACGAGTTGATCTAAGCATCTATGTGTATCTTTACAAATTAAAATGCTTTCTTGTTTAATGGTTATATATACAAACTTAAGTGGTCTTTGTTCGCAAGTAATATTCCAAAATTTATTTATGCAAAGACATGTTCCAAACAACTACAAAAGTGAAATTAAAAATGCCGTGAAACTGGTGGTAATACAATTAGCTTCTTAAGGTTCCACAAATATCTTCCAATCTTGTTATTCGTGTGCATATTGTTGTTTCTTTTTCTTTTTCTTTATGGGTATGGTGTCAAATTGATAGAGAAAAAACAATATGGTGGTGGGGGTGGGGAAGAATTGTCTTCTTCAGGTTGCACTCGAATTGATCAGACATAATTATGCTTAGTATCGTTAGTGTTTCCTTATTGATCTTATCTTAATTATTTCATCTTATCCGTCTTTGATCCAACATGTGCTTGTTTATTGGTAGGTTGTCAATTGTTCAGCCTTGTGTAGGACAGATTTTCTTCCTACCTCCATCTCCCATCACCTTCAAAATATAATTACAAGGATTAAATATAAAATCAGGGCTAGCTGTTTATTGTTGACAAACTTTAGGGAGAGCCAATGGCGAGTGGCTGATAATATGGTTTAAAAAAAAGCCATCTCATTGAACATTCTATGCTCTATTTGAGCATCAGATACTATTTCAGTAGTTCAAGAATGAACTTCAACATTTACAAATACTTATTTGACCATCAGTTATGTTTCAACTTTTAAGGTATTAGAGAAACATTAAAATACTGGTTTGAAGCATATTTAAAGTGTGATACTGATAACTTTCAAATGCTCTTCTTTTTTTCCTTTCAACTTATTGAACTAATGTCCAAAACTCCAAATAATATCTACTTAAATTAATGCCTAATATACGAATCTGGATTTGCGATTGTAGCCAAATTTTCATTGTTCCTTTTGGTACAATTATTTGATAACTTATCCTTTTTTATTTCTCTTGCAATTTATGAACCTTTTAATCTAAGGTCTAAACATCCTTGTGAACAAACTTAGAGCTTATGAAGAAAGTAAGACCGTGATCTAAAATTTTGTAAAGCTTAGGCGACAGTCTAATATTTTGTCATTTTCAAAGACTATATTTATACAATTTTTAAAAATAGCAACAAAATCTAAATAGTGACCTAAAAAGGGAATATTTGTGTAAATCAACCAAGAAAAAGGAAATAAGCACACATAGCCTAAAGAGCTTGGTAGACGTACTTTATGCACAATCTTGAAGTGGAATCTAAAAATCCATGTGTATACGGTAAAAATCGGATTTATGCTAGACCGGTGAGATCGGGAATCGAGGGAAGAAAGAAACAAGCTCGAGCATGAAGACTTTCTTTCGGACCGGAGGTATTGCACTAGAAGTGGTTGATCAGAAGAAAGCGGAGGAAATTGCTTGGTCCAGTTTCTCCATGGCCAAGTTGATCGTGGCCGTTAGTCCGGTTTCTCCATGGCCGAGTTGATCGTGGCCGTTAGTTCGGTTTCTCCATGGCCGAGTTGATCGTGACAGTTAGTCCGGGTGATCAGTTACAAAATTGCCACGCGTCAAGACCGTTCTGTTACATTGTACTGCCAATGGTACAGTTGTCAGACCGTACGGCCCAACCTTATCCTTTTAGGGTTTTCTTTATTCTAAAGTGGCTTTATGTTGTATGCGAGGCCCATAAGGCAAAATTATAAATATGAGACATTTCCCTACTTTTAAGGGTTAGTTTTTTCAAGATCAAGAACATTGTAATAGAAATTATATATTGAAGCTCTCTCTCCTTTGGTCCGGATCAGTGGCATTTTATGCTTATTCTTCCAATATAGTTAGCTTAATCATAAACATTTGTATCACGATTCGAATCACTAACGCATATGTTCACATACACATGCTATAACACGCAAATCTATAATTATTTCCTATAAACCCAAAATAAATTAAAGTTCATCCACATATCCTATACCTCACTTACAAATTCAATTGATTACCTAAATTCGGGGTAAACACCATGAGCAGAGCATGACATAGGACCTGATAATGGCCTTCACTTATAGAGTTATATGGAAGATGAACTTATCAGTGGCTTCAAAGGCCAAACGTCAATATTAAGAGTTGTCCAAATCACGGTTAGGTAGTTGAGCGGTGGTCACGGATCTGTGTGGTTGAGGGGTCTTGTAAATGTCATAGTAGTATGGGGTAGTTGAGAAATTATTGTTCCATTTATTGCTATAATCCTTGTGGTTCATGACTCATGATTTATGCCTCTTGGATCCACGATGAAAATTCATTAAGATATGCGACGAAAAATTAGATTGCTTAGAGCAGTTGATTATTGTGAAAAAAAGTTAGCCCAAAAATGGAGTGAACATTGAGTGGTAACAAGGGTAGACACTATAAATAAAGTGGGACTAATTGGGAGATTAATTAGGTTGATAAGAATAGATAAACACGAAAGATCCTATTGCATCAAACATAATGATTCTTCTTCCAAGAATGATTAAGAAAGTCAGGTAAAAAAATACGTTTAAAGATCAAAAGCGATCGTGATCTTCAAATGGTCAATGAAGTGACTAAAGATTATTTCCAAGATATCAGGATTCTATCTATGTAAATTTGGACGGGCAAAATTATTTGATACATATGTTTATGAGAATAGTGGATAGACAATGGATTAATTGAGATGTGCATAAGCTTATATGAGTATCAGTTTTGCAAAAAAGAAAAACTAAGGTACAGTAAAATATGTGAATCAGGGGACATTATTTGCCTAGTGATAACCAAAGATATTCAGATAAGCTAACACAGAGTTCAACTCCTGTAGATGTGAGGCCCAATAGAACCTTGGTGGAGCTCACATACTTGATCAGTACCCACCAAGGCCCCAGCAAGATAGAATTTGGACCATAACTTGAAAGGGCGTTTGCTTATAACTAAAGGTATATAACCACTTGCCTAATTAATCAAAGCACATGTAAATTACATAAAACAAAAGATCATTAGGTAAGGAATTGTATTAGAATAAAGGAGTGCATCTTGACCTGTCTAAGATTTTGAAATGGCTTGGCTCCAAAAGGGACCTACTCAGTATGGCATGATTGACATTATTGAGAATTATGTTTAGATAGTTAAGTAGGTATACTGGTATAATATTAATCTGGTTAACATCAAGACATAGCTTAAGGAAAAGACGGCGTGCATAATGCTTTTAAAACTAATAATTGTAACAAGCATAATGCTCATTTTTTATGATGATACCAAATACAGTGCCCAAATTATAATTTGCTTCTTGGGCTTGCCTAGATATTTTCTTCAGTCTCCCCTAGCAAAGTCGTGGTTATGGCATTTCAAGGTAGGGGTGGAAAGGGATGAAGAAAAGATTTTGAAGAACATAAATGGACTGCTTATTTCAATTATTTCATTTTCTGGATTGGAGTGCTTATTTCATATAGAATAGAATATCAAACAGGGAAAGTTCTAATAGCTGTATGGATTTTCCTCAGAAAACTACAAATTCAAACTCAATTAAATAAATTAATACCCATGAATTACTCCATTCATCTCAATTGGAGTATTTGACTGGACAAAAATTATGGAGTAGCAAAGAAAGAAGACCCTCAAGACATACACCAAAATATGTACTTAGCAAAGAAAGAAGACCCTCAAGACATACACCAAAATATGTACTTAGAAGATTATAAAAAGCACACATCTGTTACCATGTAAATTCTCTATCAGAATAAGTGTGTGAATACAAAATTATAGTTCAAGATTAAGTCAAATACGTAGTTTCTAAACAAAGAGTGTTCACCTTTTTTAAACGGATAAAAAGAGTGTGAAACGTAATTGAGAGAAGGAATACTACTTACGAGCTTATGACATAGGAGCATGAGGCAATTCAATGACAAAAAAGGTAAAAAAATCTAAATTGCAATTTCATTTGGGCAATTTGCACGATTGGTCTTTAATTTTTAGCCTTCGCTTAAAAAGTAACTGAAAGCATTTTGAGGTTCCATGCTTAAAATCCAACAGAGTAAAAAATAATAATAATTTCAGAGACGGATAAAATTACATAAAACCTATACCGAAGACGCCAGACTTTTTGTTAACGCATAACTAAAAATCTTTCGGAGATGGGTCAATATCATAATTATGCAGTAGCCGAAACCCAATCGACCACTATCTGGATAAAGTTAAGGACATATCCGACATTTCAATGATGATAACAACCGATCACGTGACATCCTGATCAACTCAATGTTCACAAGCCAGGTGGCTAAAAGCCAAAGGTAGAAAGACGCCGGCTTTGTCACGTCATCTTATCCTTATATACGTGCTCTTAAATCGAACCCTTCTTTTCATCTCAGATCTACCAGATTAAAATCTACGGCCAATAATCAATCTTATCCCACAAATCTGCTCAATAAATAACACTCCTCATGGCTTCACTTAACTCCTCAATAGAACACAACAATACGAGAAGGTTCTATCTGAACGGACATAGTAGTTTTTTGTTTTTCTGTTCCTTCTTCTCTTAACGTGAGCCGATTTCGCTAACTTGCGCCATGAGCTTACTTGACAAGCTATGGGATGACACTGTTGCCGGTCCCAGGCCAGATAGTGGTCTGGGGAAACTCCGGAAGTATTCTACTTTTAGCCCCCGTTCATCAAATTCCGGCAAGGGTACGCTTTTGTTGCTATCTTGCGCCGGTGTTTGTTGATCCATTAATAGACGAATCAGTATTTGTTGTAATTCGTTTAGCGAATCTGTTTTTTTTTTTTTTTTTTTTGTTTTTTGCGTCCAAAGCAAGTCTGAATTAATAACTTATAACGTACTATTATATTTATACACTTATATTGATTTGTACGATATAATAAAATCTAGATCGATGGTTGATGTTACATAATTTGACGTATCTGTTGTTTTCGTAAGGATCTGATCATTAAAGGTTAACCCTGTTCCGACTAAATTTGATGAAGTTAACTCAGACAGATCAATGACTTTCCCCCCTTTAATAAGTACTAGATGATAACTTATCAAAAAAAGAAGGAAAAAAGGCCATTTTGATAGAAAATTCTGAAAATTTTTCCGTTACCATAAATATATTCGATTCTGATGGAGCATTTTTTTTTCCTTTTTTCTTTTTGCTTCAGAATCAGAAGTTTCTACACCGAGATCCTTCACTGATGAAGCAAGTGAGGACGCGGTGAAAGTGACCAGAAGTATAATGATAGTAAAGCCATCTGGCAGTCAGAATAGAGACTCACCTCCCGTTTCTCCTGCCGGTACTACACCTCCGGTATCTCCTTTTGCCGGTAAGGTGTCATTTTTTGGGGTAAATCATTTTATTAATGGATAAAAGAGAAATTTTAAAGTTAAAATTCTTTTTAAATATAGAAAAATAACAATTTTTTAGACACCTGTATCACATATGAGTATTTTGACTGTAACAATTTCAATGAACAGTCACTCTTTTTTTTTCATTTTTTTAAGGTTATACGATTTCGGAAGATGATCTAGAATTCAGTCGATCACCTTTATTAAAAGTCGATAATAGAGTAAATTGATAATAGAGTGGTTCTTCTAGCAAAAAGTGATATACGTTTTATTGTAACATTTGTTGATGTACCTCATAATTGAATTGTACAAAGTGTCAAATGTCATGTTTCACCTGGTCGTTTAAATCGACCTTTATTTGGGTACAACGAGGAAGAGTTTAATTGTGGTTAGTGCAGTGAGATTTGTGGAACTATCACATGTTTCCGATCTTGCTTGTTCCTATAACCTGTTTTCCCGCCGCCACCTTTGCCGGATCGTACCATTAGAATAATTGCTTGATTCTTAACTCTAAGTGCCCTCCAGGAAAGGGGGAGAATTAGAGATCTAGAAGAATCTTGTAAGGTTATTTTTGTAAATTTAGTTTTAGAATTAGAACAATAATTGGGGTGTATAGAGTCAAGGGGCAAATGTGTAATTTTGCGGATATTGACACATTTTAGCGGATAATGCGAGGCAATAATGCAGGCCATTAGGTGGATGTGATTATTTTAATTTAGTGGTGGTCCCTGAGAAAGTGATATCCTTCCTAGAGTCCACTGATGTGTTTAAAAGACAAAATTGGTGTTTTGCCACATATACGTACTGAATACTGTGCATGGCTCTGCTTATTAGCTTACACATATAGCCTATAATTGAATAACTAGCTCTCCTTATACCAGCTTGGATGGTGGTCCAGTTTACTTTGATCCTCCTTATCCTGTTACTCGGCCCACGTTGCCATTTTGGTCAAAACATCAAATTTAGAAATCAAGGACCTAGCCCGACCCCTTTCAAAGAGACGTATCTATCTGTGCGGATAATATATGCTGGATTTCTTATCTTTTTGTTTTGTATAAGAGTGTAGTAATTGATTACCTATGATGGGGAATCGAGACACAATCCTAGAGGGAACGGAATATTAGTGGCGGACAATATACAGGGATTTTCTACTAGCTGGTCTGTATATTCTTTGATTTCTCACTCCCTTCCCCTTCCTCTTTTCCAGCCAGATAAATATTACAACCATTTGAGTTTTGATAGTTTTACATCTACTGGCATTGATTCCATAGTTTATGTCGGAGTTAGAGGTGTTATCTTATTGTTTTGTTAGAAATATTTACTGTATTGGTTAGCTAAGTGAGATCAAGGCACAATTTCAATGGGAAAAGATGTAAATTCATTGTTATGTGATAGTATTTAAAGGTTCTCTACTAGTTCATGTATTCTTGGATTCTGCTCCCCTGCCCTTCTCTCACACAGTAAGATAAACATTACAACCAATGACGTCTGTATTTCTTACATGGAACAATGCCGAATCCCATAGTCTATATGCAGGAGTTGAGTTCATATCATATGGTTAGAGGCAGAGCCAGAATTTGAAGCTTGTGGGTTCGGGATTCTAATTCGTTTAAGTGTTCTAAATTAACAATTTATACATATTCAATGAATTTTTCAACACAAATACAGGATTTAGATCAAAGTTACTGGGTTCGTCCGCATCCCCGACTACCATGCTAGCTCCGCCCCTGCATATGGTTTTAGTAAAGATATAGTTGATTCTCACCTATCACGAAAGTAATTGATTAACGTAGGAAATGTGAATGACCTAGCCACACAAGGGCTGTGGTTTTGCTGTCTGCTCAATTTTAGTGTTGCACTTGCATGCCTGTGGCCACACATAGCAAAGTGTTCAATGCATGATTGCAGATAAATTATGAGGTCTGGAATGGTTCTGTTTACCTAAAAAGAGTACAGTTACATTTGTTTGTGGTTTAAAGAATACGTGAATTGATTTGTTATAAATAATGAATAAATAGCTAATAATAAGTACGAAAATCAGGCCAGTAAGTCAATGTAAAGCATAGATGAAATAATTGAGCTTGGGCTTGTATGATTCTCAGAGAGAATTTTTTGATAAGTTTTCCTTCAGTGGAGCACTTGCATGCCTTAGCTTTTGATAAATAGGTGTTGATCCAGGGTAAAAGAATAGTAAAAATATGCAAATTATAAAGGCTGAATTGCATAAATTAGTGTAAGAATGTGTATTTCGATGATCTTTACAGTGAGATATTAGGCCCCTTTTATAGTTGATAATCATCGGATTTGAGCTGTAAATCTAGCTTAATAACGGAAAATAATGGACAATAAATGCTACTTTAATTCTGAAGTGTTTTAACTTTTGCTACGAATCTGGACCGGTAATGTGACGTTCATCTTCCATAAATGACTCGAACCAACTAGTATGGAAGAGTTGCTCCGGGTTTATTTGGGATTTCTTGTTCCGACCAGATAAAATGACTAAGTAACGTTTTAACTCTTAATTGCCACGTGTTCCATTCTCATCATGCCACTTGTAGAGCTTTACTTTATCATGTATACCAGTTCCGTTTAAACTTATTAGAATTTCAGCTAATTATCTTAAGAGATGCAGAGATCCCAGTATTAGCTTTTGATTCACTTGGATTCAAAAATTGACCTTTTGCATTAGAATTAAAACTTTCAGCGTTTGATGGCAGAGTGCTCTTGTAGAGTGGGAGACTAATTATTATTTGATGTGTGGTGATGATGATCAGGTTCGGCAGGGAGAGACGCATATCGGTTCCGCAGGCGATCAGCATCGTTCGCATACGAGAATGCCAATGGGGTTGGACCCAGAAGCCCTCGTCCTCCTTACGACCTGTGAGATATAGTCGAGTTTTTGTTTTTTTGTTACCCCTCTTGAGGCAGCTGAATGTACTCGACATCCTTGACATGTTCCTGGTTGAGAATGTTGTGTTCTGTGGTCTTGTAACAGGTGGTGTGGAGTGTGCTTAATTTTGTATATAGTGTTAGTGGTGTTTATGTTGTGACGAAGGTTTAGCATAAGCTGCAAGCAATGAAGTTCGTCATGTAGTCTGCTTTGTATCCGAGGTTTCCTTTTTAATGCTATATTATGGTTTTCTTGTCTTGGAAATGTTGATCACAGACCTTTCACTTTGATTGTTTATTAGTTAATCAACGTACAGTTGGTCTTTTGTGATGGCGAAACAAGAAACAAACATCTCAACTTTAGTCTAATTAGGACCCAATGGGTGAAGAGAGAAAGAGGGTCACGCAAACGAGTTGGAGATTTTATTGAAGATTTTTGTCAAAACACTTTTCTAAGTTGATGTCATCGTTGGCATAATGAGCCCAGTTTCTTCGTTAGAATTGGAAAAGTTGCCCGTCTCTTACGATAATTAGATCATTAATTGCCAAATTGACGAGTAATACTAGAGTCTGGCGCTGCTTAAAGGGGCACCCTTTTCAACCAAAAATTTCAAAAGAGGTATTGGGCTACATGATAAATTAAAACGGGTTAAATGGGTTTATCATATAGTCCTACACGATTTATCAAAATATTAATGGCTTTCCGTCTGTTCCGTCTTCACTGAATTAAAAAAAAAAATGTTAGCCAAAATAATTTTTGCAAATTGTGTAGGGGTACACCATTTGCCTTAAATAATTTTGGCAAATCGTGTACCCCTTGCGACATGGTTCAACCAGTTCTTAATACGATGCTTCCTTCACTAAATGTAATGGATATTTTTTTTTTTGAAAACTGGTAATGTATGTAATGGATCACTTTAGTGCTTCTTTCTACTCTTCTTCCTGTATAAACATCACATGCTTATCTAAATGTGCATTTATTTTATTATTTTCCAACTGAACTTCAAGGAGCAACTTTTCACCTCTAGCTTCCCAATTTCTCTCTCAGGTCATTTTCTTTAGTAATGATTAAGATGATGATATTCCTACTACTAGGAATAGAATAAGTGGAAAAGGAACTAAGACAGATCAAGACGAATTAGAGTCTTTACTTATATAGCAACTTTGTTGCTTCTGAATAGATTTTCAGCTTAAAGCTAGTGATCTCAGGGAGAAGTAGGTAAAGAGAAACAATATGTTATCTGCTGGTAGTGGATTTCTTAAACAAATCCAGAATACTTAATGTAAGGTAACTTTCACCGGAACTATGTGCTATAAAAGAACCAAATGGTTTTCTGGGGAACCATTTAGGCGCCGAACTCAGTAATACATGTTCAATATCTGAATTTGGAGTAATGAAACAAAAAACAAAAGAAGGAAAAAGAAAAGTGGATTTGAAGCGTTAGAAAAAGGATACTTATATCTTCCAACTGCTCGAACTGAAATAACATCAAATTGTTAGAATACATATAATATTAAGACCAAAAATAGGACTTGCTTGGCTTAGAGGCACGTCAAGACATTTCTTGAAGATAGTTGGAGTGTCTCCCATGATCAAACGGAAAAACAAATGACAACTCTATCTTCGGGATTCAACTAAGCCATACAACAAGTAGCATTTAAGAACGTTGCTCTTCTATTCGTGAATCTGTGATTTCACCTTATGATCAATGTCTCTCAAATATTTTCAAGGGAAAGTGTTTTTGGATTGCTTTATTTTACAAGAAAAGAAGAACTATTTATAGGATAAATGTTCTTGTAAGAAGAGTTTTCTTTTAGTAATAGTTATTAATAGGTTCATGAATTTAACAAATAAATAACTAACTTTCAAGAACCTAAAACGTAAAAGACTAAATGAAGTGAAATTTATGAATTCACATTCATCCACTTTGATGATCAAATCTCTTATCAAGTGAATTGTTTAAAAATTAATTGAAACATTTGTTCCAACATGAAGAACAGTAATAAGAAAGGCCTATTTATTGAAATTATTGAATGATTTGCCATTTCCCACACGTATGTTATTTGCACTAATTCTCCTGCTCGTTTTCTCATAAAACAACATCGTCCAGATGGCTAAATTAGAAATGTAGTTACAAATGTGTTTGTTAGAAAATATTGCTCGTTCAATGCCCTATTACACCATGGAGAAGTGAGCACTGAGCGACTAGTGGTATTTAGTAATATTGCAATACGAAGACTTAAAATTCTTAAGTCCGCAGTTTGGTCTACCATTTCAGTTGGGTACTTTCTCGGAAATATTAAGGAAGAATATGAGTGATTCATTCGCGTTATGTAACATTTTTTATTCAAGCAAAGCATGTCTTAATCAAGTAAGATGCCAGTTTCTTTTTTCTTATCTTTTTTTGGTTAACATCTTTCATTCTTAACCATGTTCCATCACTTTTTGTTGCTATGTGTTATTAACTTTGCGACTTAGTCCAGCTAAAGTGCCGGTCATACAAAAAGGATTTCTTATTTTATGCTTAAAATAAACTTGAAATATTATGGTATGAGAGGATAAATGAGAGGTGCATGAATGCTTGACTTGGACCCAACAGAACGATGACTTCTAAAATCTACGGATGCCACTTTCCGGTGACCAAATTAGACAGCGATGGCTTGACTTTGTACCCGATAGACTTTTAAAACCTTTGGTTATTCCTATTATGAACGTAGTTTAGATATCAAATTAGGCATAATTTCATATTTCTTTTTGATGTATTTTTATTTTTGATGTTAATTATACAGATCTAAATTTATTGAGATCTTGGAGTACTTTTAGATAACTCTCTCGATGTGGTATAACCAGTTCAAGGATTAGTTATACTTGGATAAACAAATAAAATGACAAATTGTGCTTATCTTTTCAATATTCTCAAGGTTAAAATTGAAAATAAACTCTGTCTAATTTATTAAAATTAAATACATACTTAAATACATACTTTAAATTACAAATCGTATACCTTTCATTTTTAATGCAATGAGCCAAATAATTTTTATATTATTACTCCATAATTTACAACTCTTGCATTATGATTTTAGCATAACTTCATCTGTGAAGCGGATAATTCCTAATTGTACTTTCATACAAAACTTGCATATTACAATTAAGCTCATGCGAATTCGTAGAATAAAACAAAGTTATATTCACTAACATATGCTACTACTCTTTTTTTTCTTTTTTTTCTTTTTAACACTTATTGTTGTTTAATATTTCAGGACGTTGATTGTTATAGAGACATAGATGGAAAATACATTTTATGAATTTTATTGAACCTAATATTTCTTATATTAAATCCAGAAAAATATCTTGAATTGAATAAATATTAACTTCTGAATTCATAATTTATAAAGTACGGAGTTTAATTCTAAAAATCTTATCATAAAGATTCAATTAAACCAATTGGGCATAAAATCTAGATCACTCTCAATTAGTATTATAGTTTTCAAGTTATTAACTACTCCATACCAGCTTTTCATAAAGAATCAGTTGTAGTTGAGTTTTAAGTAATTTAATTGTCTAAATTTTTTTGCACTTAATTGAACTTAAACTCAAAAAAAAAAAAAAGGAATGAAGAAAACGGTGGTTTAAATAAACAGGGAAGAAGTGAGAAGGAGAAGACAAGTGGGGAATGAAGGATGGAAATAAACTTGCAATTCTCTTTGCTACTGTTGTTGGCAACATCCCTTCACCTTCAATTACACTACGTATCAGGTACCATCCCTAATCTTTCTAGCTTTTGCGTAACCAAAAGTCAAGCCCTAGATACAAACTATCCTTAATTTTTTACCTTTTTAATCTTGTTCAGATTATTTTCTTGACTTAATAAATGAATGATTGTAGTAAGGAAATCCTATTCAATTTGGCAGTTAATTTGCTGATCGAGCTATATTGGGTTGTGAATATTTTGATAACCTGGTAAATGTTTTGGATATATTTACTTCCAATTTATAGTGGTGGATTAGTTTAATGGTAACTGAGTAGAGTGTAGAGTCCGATTTTTTCTTGATGTGATTTACTCTTAACGAGTATTTCTTAGTAGGATAAATGGTTCTCTTTTTTGGTTTTTCTTGGGTGGTAAAAGTAAAATATTAAATTCTTCTATTTTGCTTTTCACACTGATCTCTTTCTTTTTTGTTTTGTTCAACTATCTAATATATTTAGTGTTTTCTGAGAATGCAAAAGTTGAGCTATTCATAGCACACCTCTTATACCTGGGTGCAGAACTTTGGGATATGGGGCTCAAATTTGATTAGTAGTATGTGAGTATGTTAGTCTAATAAAAAAGTATATATCTAGTCATTAATTTTCACCTTTGCACACAAATCAGAATATGAACATAGTTAATTCTTTTTCCATCTGATAGGCATTAGGCCGGTATACTGATACACAATCAAATTCACAACATTCAAGCTTTAGCTGCAATTCATATCATTATTAGTGAATTAAAAAGAAGTGCCTGGCATGTGGCAGTGTTCTGTGGTCCTAGATCATGTGATATTCATTAACGGTGTCAAAGAAGTCGTGCAAAAACTGATTGAAGCATCAAATAGAGGTGGAATTTCCCTCCATGCTAGAGTCAGATGGGTAATGGGAGGTTTAACAATATCCAGAAATATCGTGCAGAGAGAGATAAGAGGAGATGCAGATGCATTCTAGGAGTTAGAAATTATATTTTCAGCTAACAGGATTGCTTTCATGTTGGAATTTACGTGAAATATGAACCGTAACATTCCTGTTTTTAAGTAAGATGCTTATTATAGAAGAATCAATACAGACAGGTCTTAACTTTGCAAAATAAATATTCAACACCTTTTATCGGAATGGAAGACAAAGTGTATGTGCAGTTGGTCACTGATCTTGTATTATAGATAATAAGGATTTTTTTTTTGGGTAGGAATTTGAGGCTAGACGTATCAACATCACCTAACATATCTAATACAAGTGTTATACTTCCGCTAGCCAGCAAAAGAAAGAAGCACTATTGTGTTATGCAAGTCCCCAGAACTTCATTTGGTTTGGGGGGAGTGAGTGGGTGAGCGTGGGCATTAGTATGCTCTTTTCCTCAAAAGATTGCTTTTATCATCTATACATCTAGTTATTGACTTATTGGTTTTGTGCAGAGGTATAGAAAGATATAAACTGTTTCTCATCTTCCAAAGTGGATTTTTATTTTCACTGGAATGATGTTTGAAACACCTACTTGTGTTATTCTTTATTCGACCTTCTAATTTCCAGTTTGCCAAGAGATTCCTTTGATCAGCGCTGGACTAAGCTAAAGATATCATAGACACTCATAAATGCACCGTTGTTTTATATGCCTAGCAGCTGTAGGAGCTCTACTGTTGATTGCACGTCTTTGGAAAGTGGGCTTTTGGGGCTCAATGCAGGTCCAAAATTTGGAATTAGAGGGTTCTTTTGTGATAAGTTAGAGATTGGTCGATAGTATCTGTGACAAATTGTCTGTTTGGTTCGTTTAGGAATTTTTCCATTTTCATTTATTGAGGAGTCTTTTCTTTATCAGTCTTAACGAGAAAAAAAGAGGACTCTAAGACTCTTGAAGTTGCACAGTTCCTCACCTGTATATGAGAACTTTCTTTGACGATAAAAGTCAATTGCCTTGGCACTTCCTTTTGGGACTATTAGCTATAACATAGGAAAAAAACATGCATTATTGGAATTGCAGAGAATTAATTTTGTAAAGTTGTGGTTTTCTTGTCTTATTCGGGCAACACCAATTTTTTTGTTAAATTGGTAACTTAGGGATGTCATCAAAGTTCTTCGTGGCAATTTATCGGGTGAGGAAGAAGGATCGCCGCATGATATTCAGTGACTTAGGTAAAACATATTGTAATGTCAAGCAAAGTCCTATGGTGGGTGTTGGAGAAAAAAAGAATGCATATTAATATGTAACGCCATAAAGTAAATGTATGAAGGTGCTGCCACTTATGTGAGAACAGTGGTAGGAGATAAAAAGGAGTTTTCCCTTACTGTGGGTGATCCAGGATTTGTTTTGTGCCGTATTTGTTTACCTTAGTTATGGAGGATCTAACTAAATTTGATGGTGTAAGCTATTTGCAGACAATATTGTGTTAATTGACAAAACTAGTGAGGATATCAACCACAAGTTTGAACTATGGAGAAGCACTCTAAAGATAAAGGTGTTGAGATAAGTAGATTAAAATTGAATATATGCCAGCATAATAAGAGTGGAATACAGTGAGATTAGATGGATTCGCAGTGCGTAATGCAAACAATTCAAATACCTAAGCTTGATCCAATATAAAGGAATGATAGATGAAGATATAATAAGGGAAAGTGTTAGTGTGCTACCGAAGTATTATGCAAAGGATGATATAGTAGTAAATGCTGAGCCTCTAAGGTCCAACATATCAACAAGATGATATGCCACAAATATGTGAATACTAACATGGATGTACGGTTATACAATATTAGACAAGATAAAATGATTCGATAGCATGTGCAAGTTGCACACCTAGAGGATACAATTAGAGAGGTCGCTGGAGATGGTTGTGCTCATGTCCTACATCTACTACAAGATGTACTTGTCCCTGGGTGTGAAACATTGTGATTGAATGTGTTAAAATGAGACGAGGTAGACCTAAAATTACGTGGAAGAAAGTTGTATCGAAAGACTTACAATCTCTTGAAACCCACATAGACTTAGCGAGAAATAGAGATAGTGGAAAAAATAGATCCATATAGGCGATACTGGTTAGTTTGCATTAAAATCATGTTGGTATGCTTACTTTAGGTTTATTAGCAGTCTTTCATCTTGTTAGATATCAGTATGCCAACAGCAAGTGTAGAGACTCTTTATTGTTAGAGAGCATAAATTATTGAATATTGGATTGAGAAGGTTCTAGCGGAGCGACATCAATGATGATTCATATTTCCGACTCCAATTAGGTTGAGATTGATGAGCAGATGTTGTTTAGGTATGTCGTAAAAAATTCAACTGATTTTAAGAACCTTGAAAAAAAAAAAAAAAACGGAATTTCTTTGATGATGTGGGGTCAGGTCAATATGATCTGATTATGAATACAAGTCAAGAGTATTAATTGATAGAAGGATCTTAAAAAGAATTTTGATGGTCTCAAAAAAATTTAAGATTTTTATTTCTAGCATCTACAATTCCAATAACGAGTCACTGAATCATTTAACTACAGGTAAAGATGGTGGAGTTTGCATTTCTCCTGGTGGCCGCTTTCCTCGATTTTCAAATGAAGGAAGACCTCCAGGAAAAGTAAAAAAGGGCCCAAGAGATTTGAACCTCTGCAGGGTATTTCGCGGAAAAACTTGCTGCGATGTCACGCAGACACATCCTGCTTTTATATCCATTAGGAGGCTTGCTTCAACTGGAGAAGCGAGCCAGGAGTGTTTGCACTTATGGGAAATGTTGGAGTGTTCAATCTGTGATCCACGTGTTGGTGTGCAGCCTGGACCCCCTGTTTTATGCCCCTCTCTCTGTGACAAAGTATACCAAGCTTGCTCCAACGCGTACTTCTCCATTGATGCTAAGACACAGGTTTGTTTAGAGGTCCAGTTTGTTAACAGATTTTTTAGATGAGTTATTCATCAATGGAGTATCAGAGTCCACCAAATAACAAGCTTTGGATATTTTGATTTGGTATGTTGGATCATATCGACTGTGTCTCAAAATGTTTTTTGCCCCTTTGGCTGAGCTCAAGGCCAATGACATCAATTATTTTCTCATCATGTTGGTACTTGTTAGTTATTGACATATTTCACATCTGATTAGAAGTTACATGTCAGGTTCTAGCACCCTGTGCTGTAAACGACTTTGTTTGTGGTAGAGCATCCGAATGGATCTCTAATGGGACAGAGCTCTGCCGCGTTGCAGGTTTTTCTGTGAAGTCTTTGTCTGATGATCCAGAAGAAGTTTCTTGCTACGGCGGAAAATCTAGTGTGGATTATATTGCTGATTCGTGGAGGACTTCACGATCCAAGGTGCAAGAGAAAGCGGACAATTCGGGTTTGGTGGAAGATTTCAAGCAATGGGTGGAGGACATGACATTTAATGAGAGAATATCTTGGGCTGTAGGAGGCATGGTTCTTACAGCAGGACTTCTATTTACCAGGTGAGGCAACTCTTTTTAGTAGTTATTGTCAACTTGTTGTAAAGAAAAAAACTCCCCAGACCCCACGTTGTGGGATTTCACTGGGTTGTTGTTGTCTTGCAAAGAAAAAAACCAAATAAAGGAAAAAGAAAGATAAATAAAGAGGATCTAATTTTAAGCTTCGTGGACTCTCTCTGGCATTACATGTAGTCTTAGAATGTTAGTTGTTACTAAGAGCTGTATAATCATGTGGCTGATCATCAACGTATTTGAAAGTTTGATTATGTCTGCACACTTACGATGCCATCCTTCATTGTGTAAATTTACTTTTATCATGCAGTCAAAGGAAAAGCCGTAGGCAACGCCAGAAACTAGCAGCCCTCCAACGTACTGCCAAGAAATGGGAAGGAAGGGGGAGCCCGAGATCTCTTACAAGTTGAGGCAGCCGAGAGGGAAGTTAAAGATGATGACCAACTCCTTAGTTGAGAGGAATTTCATCTTGTTAGTTGTTACTGTGCTCCAAGACAACGTCAACGATGAATACAGGTTTAATTGTTATTGTACTTAAAAGTGTAAACCAGTGAAGAAAGTTTTGGTCCAACTCTAATGTCTCTGCCTCCCTTCACGGAAATCATATTTCTGAGAGGTTTCTCTTTGACTTGATCAAAAAAAAATCGAAGGCAAGTTTGATAACATGGAAGCAGCTGGAACATACAGCCATTTTAGTTCCCTTGTGATAGCATCAAGTAGGTTGGATTGAACGGTGCATGCCCACGAATCAGATTGCAGAAAAGTAGAAAAAGATCGGTTATGGTGCTTAATTTACACTTCGCTTTGGAGTGATGCCAATGCTGTGTGGTGCTTTATTTAGGAAGACCGGGTTTCTGGAATTTGATATAAACACCTGATAAAATAACCAAATCATTTACGCGGATCTAAATAATTTTTCCCGCTCACAGCAGATTCTGGGAATTGTTACGCTGCATTATTGTCACAAAAAACTTTTAAAATGATTTTTCAATTATGAATGACTAGTGGTAAAAACTATGGCTACACTATTCTTTAAGACTGTATAACTATATGGTTGCAATTCCAATAACTTGAAAAGGACTAGTAAGCGACCGTTTGTCCATAAGCATGAGTATTGGCAAATAGTACATGTTTGGCTATCAGTATTTACGAATATACTGAAGTAAGCTGTTTGAAATATTGGTTACATATTAAAGTTGTTTGAAGAGTATTTCAAGGGGGAATAATGGTTACGACACAACATTTTTCAAGTGAAATTCACGTTTAAACACAACTTCAATGTTTATACACTCTTTTTCAATTTCAAGTATTATCTTTTTTAACTTCAACCAAATAAATTAAATAATTCAGACCTCCACAGAAAATGTCAGTAGTTTGAAAAGAGCTTAGTAGTATGCATGCTTGCCACCTACAACATTTATGACACCAGTCCCATTCAGTCCCTTCACTTGCTGCCCAAATAGAGAGGCATGGGCCACAGATGAGGGTAATGGGTTTGTAACATTTTCACTGGCTGTTAAGTTAGAATAGACACCATCCTCATCATCAAGTAAGTCAAAATTGCAGTTACAAAATGGTTGTGTTATCATTAAAACAAAAGATTCATGAACCGTAACCTTGCAGAATTTGTAAACTACTGGACAGTAATGCAACTCATTCTCAATCAATAATTGTCAAATTTGAGTGCTAGTAAATACAGGAAGTAAAACAAAAGGTGTCTAAATTAAACAACTGAAACATCTTAGGTCTTCTGAAGACACGTTATGTTGCCGATTTACAGATTTCTTTTTTCCTTTGGCCTATCCACAGTTCCAAAGCCAAAAAGGTATTTGGAAAGGATGGCTTGTGTCAATAACAGAATATAAAATGTAGTGCTTGTCATTCTTCGCTATATACTGGATATATCTCCATGTACATTTTCTACTGTATCAGTTCCCTCCAACCTTAGGTGGCTGTTCAAAAGAAGGAAAAAAAAAAAAACAATCGTAAGATATCTCGTAGAATCTCCACTGCAAAAACTTCCCAGGACTTATAAGAACTCTTCATGTCAAAATCACGATAGTAACTTGAAATAACATGATCAAGATTATCATACCTTCTTAAGGGGCAACTTTGAACTGCTAGTTAATACCGGTTTCAATATTTCAAAGGAGCATACAAGTTGCTCATCAACGCTTAATAGGGCACCTGCATTATCGAATTCCCCACCGTAATTGGGAGCAGAAAATAGAGTCACAAGTCTTCGCTTAGCAAAGAATTCATATCCATCCTCCACCACCTAAAACAAAACTTTAGGATTAGAATATATTCGAAACAAATAAAACTTGAACAAACTGAAATACTGATGGCTTAGAAGCAAAGCCAACAACTACTACAGAAGTAAAATTATTGAAGTGCTTCAACAACAACTGTTGTTCAGAATTGCCCCAAATATTCAAAAAGAAAAACAAAACTATACCAGAACTATTCATGTTATAAATTTGACAATACTTTGCTAAATGTTGAGAGTTTGTAGAGCCATAAAGCTTGAAATGAAAAGAAATTTTCCATGAGAAACGTATGAAATTCCGTAGCATGGGCTTTTTTAATAAGTGGACAAAATAAATGCCTGAAAAGCATTCACCTGCTGATAATGAAGGCTAAAGTAGGTGTTTAAAGTTTTCAACGTTTAACAGCGATAATGAAGTTTTAATTTTTTTGAACAGCCAGAATATGGTTATACCTGATGACCCCGGCAGATGAGGTCTAACTCATTCTTAGCCAAAAATTCAGCAACTACATCAGGTCCAAAAGTACAAGAAACACCTCGATCACTATCTGACCAACCCTTAATTCTAGGGTCAGGATCAGCCCACAGCAGATCACACAGCAAGCCGCCATCTGGAATCTCAGCTGGCCGCTGGATTTCGTTTATTTGTTCCAGATTTTTTAGTTCTGGAGAAATTCCGCCATGCATGCAAAGGATCTTTTCATCAATAAGTGCAGCAACAGGCAAACAATTAAAGCAGTCCGTGAATATCTTCCATAGCCTAACATTGAATCTCCTTTTACATTCATCATAAAATCCATAGACCCTGTTGATTTTTGCATCTTCGTGGTTCCCCCTTAGAAGGAAGATCTTGTCAGGGTACCTTATTTTGTACGCCAGTAGCAAACATATTGTTTCTAAACTCTGCTTGCCACGATCAACATAATCCCCAAGAAAAAGATAGTTTGCTGAAGGAGGATAGCCACCATATTCGAAAAGTCTTAATAAG
Organism: Lycium barbarum; assembly: GCF_019175385.1. Lineage (NCBI taxonomy): Eukaryota > Viridiplantae > Streptophyta > Magnoliopsida > Solanales > Solanaceae > Lycium > Lycium barbarum. The sequence continues at coordinate 120,862,380 of NC_083342.1, forward strand.
TCTTGGAATTGCCCATGTATGTCACCTGCAAGGATGGCAAAGGAAAAAGATAAACTTACGAGAATATTAAGCAGCAGACGAGGAGAGACATTATGACATCCCAATGGAAACAAAGTGTTCTATGCAAGCAAAACTTTTCAAGAATTTGATAACTATAGCATCAGAAAGAGCCTCCAAAAATTACATTTGAGATAATCAAACATTTCACAGACACCAGAATTTGGCAGTGCAAGTCTATTAACATCAAATTTAACCAATTTTGAGTTACATCCGTTTTCCTACATAACAGCAAGGATACAGAGGTACGAGCCTATAGAACAGATCATGTTCAAGTAAGACCCTAAACAGTAAACCACAAATTATCTAGACAATAGTATATAAACCAACTCTAGCATTGCATAGCTATCTATGAATACTTATCCTGTTATTAACCAACACGTACCTTCAGTCTCTCACATGCTCATTGTATAGGCAAACCTTTTAATCTAATAAATATCTTATTTTTGTACAAGCACATCAATCTTTTCAATCCAATATATCATACCACCCCAGCTTTCTAGGTCACAACAGTGAATCAGAGACATCCATTTATTTAAGGGCAGAGGGTGGAATAAACCAGATCTTTTCTTAATCATCAAAGAATAATCTCCCAAAGCATAAAGATCCAATTTTTACCAATCATATGACAACAAAAGATAAGACACACAATCACATATACAAAGATCCTTCCACTTATCCTGCATGCTGAAAAAATGCTCAACATTCTCTATTATCTATGTTAACAGAAGCTACCAGGTTCGCTCGAACACCACGGTTACAAAAGAAGAAGAAGTTATGTTCAACATTCAAGATATGCAATTCATCATCAATACAGCCATATATCAAGATACAGAAAAAACATAAAAACAAAAAAGAAACAAATTTACCCAAGATAAAATGAAAAAAAAAAAAAACAGACAAACCACAGATCCTAATGGGGGCACGAATCCTGAGGAGATTAGGCTGAGAAAGGAAAATCTGGCGAGCATTAACACAAAGCTGTCGGATCTCAGCCTCAGATAGCTGAACTTGTTTACCTCCCTTCTCTTCCAATAATCTCCTTATTATATCATCCAAAACACCCTTTTCCATCAACCCTTCCATTCTTTTTTCTCTCACAAAAACAAGAATTCCCTCTAATCTATCAAGACTCTCTTTCTTCCTAATCTAATACAATTAAAAAAAAAAAAAAAAACAAGAAACAAAGACTCAACCACCCAACTTTCCCCTCTTGACAAAACAAGAAAAGGGTATTGCGTATAAGTAGGAAAACAAAATGGATATGATTAGAAGAAAAGGGTGGAAAAGGCTTAAGAATGAAGGTAAAAAAAAAGGGGTAATTGTATTAGAGGTATGTTGTTGTCAATGTTGGATGCGTGCTATGCTCGTCTCTTCTCCTATTATCTCTCTTTATTTTTCCTCCATTCTTTGTTTTTTCTAAAAGTTTTTTTTTTCTTTTGTATGATCATTATTAAATTTAGTATGAAAATGTGGCAACTGCCAAGAAGATTCAAAACGGTTGAAATCTTCAAATTAAAGAAAATGGGATTTCTAGGACTGTTGTCTGTTTTCTATAAGGCGCGGCGGGCACGATAGTTTTGACCGAAACACAACATGACTTACATACACGTGCTCACTTCGTGGGAATGATGTATCAACCTCTGTCTTTAGAGCCTGTTTGGATGGGCTTATCCCTATAAGTTGTTTGCAGCTTATAAGTTAAAAAAAATAAATTGCGGTAGTCTAACCTATTTTTTTTGGCTTATAAGTTATTTTTAGCTTATAAGCTGCTTTAGATAAGCTAAGTCAAATGAGCCCAATTATTTTTTTGAGCTTATTTTAAGCACAAAATGACTTTAAGCTGGCCAGCCAAACACTCAAAAAAACTGAAAACAGCTTATAAGCTAACTTATAAGCCAATCCAAACGGGCTCTTAATGGTGTCTCTATTATTTCATTTTGTTTTAACATAAAGTTTTAAATATTCATTAGACTAATATTATGAAAATACGAATCTACAGTTTTAAACAATTGATTAGAGATAAAATTATCAGAAGAATGGTATTAGTTATTGCTCCCTCAGTTTCAATTTTTTTTGTCATAATTATTATTTGGAGAATCAAAATATATTTTCTTTGATCATAATTTTATCAAATATTTTGAATTATTAATTATTGTGATTTATAGTGTTCTTTATGTAGTTCCTGAATATGTAAATTTTATTTCAACAAAATTAAAAATTCTATATTAGATTTCACACCAAACATTAGTTAGTTTGACCTTTGTACTCCGAAATCTCAAGTAATCTAAATTGAAACGGAAGGAGGATAACATTTCTGAACCATCTAAAAATGAGGGTTTGCAATACAGATTCGAACAAAAGAGTTTTATTTTTTAGTGCCGGTTTCATTACAAGAATATACATAAGGCAGAGGATCTAGCAAGATTATAATATTAAACTTTTATTGAGAAATGAAAATTTCACTACTACAGTGCATTATTTATTTATTTATTATATTTGTTCTATTACATATTCAAACGGTCGCAGTATCGCAAATTACTTTCTTGTGCTCCGATTTGTGCTATTATCTGTTATTTCCTGTGCTTTGATTATCCTGTGGCATCTGTGTCGATTACATTATTTTATTTTATATTATTGCTTTTCCATGTCGTTTTGAATTTTTTAGCCTTATCCGACTTTTTTTATGCTTTATGCTTTTCTTGAGCCAAGGGTCTTTCGGAAACAGCCGTCCTACCTTGGTAGGAGTAAGGTCTGCGTACACTCTACCCTCCCCAGACCCCACGATGTGGGATTTCACTGGGTTGTTGTTGTTGTATTACATATTCAAACGAGAAAAGAATGAATAACAAATTAGACAGAAGTTGTTCTCTAACTATTTAATTTAAATCCGAGAAACTAAGTGTCCCCTTATAAAACTAGAATGTTAACACACTTTGTGAGTAACTGCAGTTCCAAAGAACACCACATTAAGAGAAATTTGATGTTAATTTGGAACTGCCAAAAATCAACTTATATCTATTAGAGGGAAAGTTGGAAATAATTCTACAATTCCTAAGGGAGAGCTATATCAAATTGAATAGAGACTGGAACTGGACCAATTGGCCCATTTCATTCTTTTTAACAAGTGGGCTAGTCCATAACAATGTCATTAAGCTTTTCACAACTTCAAACAAAGGAAGGAATTGCAACCAGTAGCCATTTTACCCGAGCAATTCAAGTTATATCTAAAGTATTTAGCTTGTAACAAGTGTGGACAAACTTCATTGCGTTGTTGCTCCTCCTCACTTTCCTTCTTCACACATCACATAAAAGTTCTGTGTTTTACGTATCGTGATAGGACTTATTGTTTCTGATTCAACAAAAATTGGGATCACCTTCAGTCTTGGAGGTATGAAATGTTGGAGTTATTTAAACTTCCAAGTCCGAGCTAATGTCAACTTTAAATATTCAAGTTTGAAGTTAGGCTTGATAGTTCAAACTTCAGACATACAGGTCTAAAGTTGGGGAATGCCAAATCTAACTTCATACCTAAATTATTTTAAGTCTGAAGTGCACAAGCAATACTAGAGATCACATTCCGCTTTGGCTGGATAAAAAAAAGGCTCTAAGACAAGAAATGATGGATCAGTTAATGAGTTATCCATGTTGGGTTTTGGGCTTTTTCCTTTCCTATGTGGATAAATAAATACCCAACTTGGTCCAGCCCACTTATATTTTTTTGGCCCATACATTAAAAGACCTATTAAGTCTGATTTGGGGGCAAGTAACAGAGTGAGAAGGAGCCGCCTTTCAACAAAAATAGAGAGAGAGAGAGTTCAGATTTTTCCTTCCTAAAAATCAGCTTGTGCAACCAAATTGTTTGGTCGATTCCCGCTTCGTTTCTTGTCCGATTGAGCTGATTTTTGGACAGCGTGTTCCTTTCATCTTAATCTTTGATTGGGAACTGACAAAGGTGGATTTGGAGACCCGTAGCTCCATATTTTCATCAGTGAACAATAGCTGCGTTTTTGGTGACTTTCTTCCAATTTTCTCTTGTTTGATGGTTGTTCTTGTTGCTATTGTCGCTCCGCATTTGGCATTCATATTGTATCCATTTTGGAGAACTTTGTAACTCTTTCATTTGATATAGTAGAGCTTTTGGACCCGTGAATGTTTCCTCTTCACCTTGAAGGGGTTTTATCACGAAAATTTGGTGTCTCTTGCAATTGATTTATTTTGCTTGCTTTGCTATTTTGTTGTTAGTATAGTTGCTGTCCGGATTTCCATTTGTGCTAGTGTATATTGTCTTCTCTTGGTTCAAATAGTGTGGGAAGTTTTGACTTGGTATTTCTTCCCCTGTTACCTCGTCGTGCAATTTGGTTATTGTTTGTTTCTTCCCAACAAAGTGGTATCAGAGCTTGTGGTTGTATTTGGTTATGTTGATCGTCTATTTGAATGATGGAGGAAAATATGAGCAAGATGATTTTTTTAAATGACAGTAATTATCATATTTGGAAAATCAAAATGAAAGATCTTCTATTTGTCAAGAAATTGCATTTACCTGTGTTTGCTTCTAAGAAACCCGAGTCTATTGAAGATGAGGATTGAGAATTTGAGCACTTACAGATTTGTGTCTATATTAGACAATGGGTTGAAGATAATGTTCGAAATCATATTGTGAATGAGACAAATGCTAAAAGTTTGTGGGAAAAGCTCGAGACATTATGAGCCCGTTTGGATTGGCTTATAAGTTGCTTATAAGCTGTTTTCAGTTTTTTTGAGTGTTTGGCTGGCCAGCTTAAAGCCATTTTGTGCATAAAATAAACTCAAAAAAATAATTGGGCCCATTTGGTTTAGCTTATCTAAAGCAGCTTATAAGCTGAAAACAGCTTATAAGTCAAAAAAAAAAAAAAAGTTAGCCTACACCAATTTTTTTTTTTTTTTGGCTTATAAACTGCTTATTTTAAGCCCATCCAAACAGGCTTTATATGCTTCGAAGTCTGGCAATAATAAGTTGTTCCTACTGAAACAATTGATGAATATTAGATACAAAGAGGGCAGCCCTATTTCTGATCATATCAATGATTTTCAGGGTGTCCTTGATCAGCTGTCTGGAACGGGTGTCAAGTTTGATGAAGAAATACAGAGACTTTGGCTTCTTAATACTTTACTAGACTCTTGAGAAACCCTTCGAGTTTCTTTGACCGATTCTGCTCCTAATGATGGTGTAACTATGGAATATGCTAAGAGTGGTGTTTTGAATGAAGAGATGAGAAGAAGATCTCAAGCTTCATCTTCTTCAACTTCACACTCCGATGTTTTGGTTACTGAAGACAGCTGGAGAAGTAACTTCAGAGGTCAGAATGACAGAGGCAAAAGTAAAAGCAAGTCAAGATCCTCCAGGTACAAGAATCTTACATGTGACTATTGTCACTTGAAAGGGCACATCAAGAAACATTGCTACAAGTTTAAGAGAGACCAAAAAAAGCAAAAGAAAGAAGACGATAATGAAAATCGTGTTGCTATTGTTGCTGAAAATGAACTTTTTGTTGCTTGTGGTAAAAATGATATCAATCTTGTTTGTGATGAGCCTACCTGGATTGTGGATTCAGGTGCCACTTCTCATGTCACGCCAAAAAAGAATTATTTTTTTCTTATACTCCAGGTAATTTTGGAATGTTGCGAATGGGCAATGATAGTGAGGTGGAGGTGTTTGGCATTGGCACAATTTGCTTGAAAAGTAAGAATGGTTCGAGTTCGGTTCTTAACAATGTCAAGCATGCTTCAAATGTTCGTCTGAATTTAATTTCTGTAGGAAAGATTTATGATGAGGGTTATGATCAAACTGTTGGTGGTGGTCAGTGGAAGCTTCTTCGAGGTTCGATGGTTGTGGCTCAAGGTTACAAGATGTCTGACTTATACTTATTTCAAGGCTCCATTTGTGGTGACTCAGTAAATCTGGTAGAGAATGATACTTCATCAGAGTTATGGCATAGAAGGCTGAGTCATATGAGTGAGAAGGGAATTGATAACTTGGCTAAGAAGAATTTGCTTTCTGGAGTGAAACAAGCAAAGTTAAAGAGATGTGTCCATTGCTTAGTCGGGAAACAAAAAAGAGTTTCCTTTCAGAGTCATTCGCCTTCAAAAAAGCATGATTTGCTGGAGTTGGTACATTCTAATTTGTGTGGTCCTTTTAAAGTAAGCTCTCGTGGTGGTGCACTTTAATTTGTGACTTTTATTGATGATCACTCTCGTGAACTCTAGGTGTTTCCTTTGAAGTCCAAGGATCAAGTACTTGATGTGTTCAAGACTTTTCAAGCCTTGGTTGAGAGATAGACATGGAAGAAACTAAAATGCATCCGCTCAGACAATGGTGGTGAATATATTGGTCTTTTTGATAATTATTGTAGACAGCAGGGTATTCGGCATCAGAAAAACTCCTCCAAAGACTCCTTAGTTAAATGGTTTAGCAGAGAGGATGAACAGAACTCTAGTTGAGAGGGTTAGATGTTTGCTTTCAGATGCTAAGTTGCCAGATTCATTTTGGACAGAAGCACTTAATACTGCTGATTATGTTATCAATTTATCTCCTACTGCTGCTTTGGATGGTGATGTCCCTGATAGAGTTTTGTTTGGTAAGGATGTCTCTTATGCTCAGCTGAGAGTCTTCAGGTGTAAGGCCTTTGTGCATGTTCCTAAGGATGAGAGGTCAAAGCTGGAAGTTAAAACTAGGCAGTGTATCTTCATTGGTTATGATCAAGACGAATTTGGCTATCGTTTCTATGATCCAGTTGAGAAGAAACTTGTTAGAAGTCGTGATGTTGTGTTCTTTGAAGAACAGACAATTAAAGATTTTGACAAAGCTGAGAAGTTTGATTCTCAGAGCAATGAGAGCTTAGTTGATATTGACCCAGTTCCTGTGACTATTGCACCTGAAGAAAATCTTTAAAATAATGAAGATCAAGTTGATAATAAAGATAGTGATCATATTTAGAATGACCACCATGATGTTGTTGATGCTCTAGTGGAAGATGATGTGGTTGGCCAGCAACCAGCTACTATTGATGCTCCAGAGAGTTCTCTCAGAAGATCTATTAGAGAGAAAGTACCTTCATCTCGTTATTCTCCCAATAAGTTTGTACTCTTGATTGACGGGGGAGAACCTGAAAGTTTTGATGAGGCCATGGATAGTGAAGAAAAATAAAGGTGGTTTGATTCTATGCAAGATGAGATTAAATCCTTGCATGATAATCATACATTTGATCTGGTAAAGCTTCCTAAAGACCGAAAAGCTTTGAAAAATATGTGGGTTTTCAAGGTGAAACATGAAGATAGTAACCCAGTTCCATGGTATGAGGCTAGATTGATTGTAAAGGGCTTTAATCAGAAGAAGGGAGTTGATTTTGATGAAATATTTTCTCCAGTTGTGAAGATGTCATCTATTCGGGTTGTTCTGGGCTTGGCTACAAGTCTAGATTTAGAGGTTGAGCAAATGGATGTTAAAACTGCTTTTCTCCATGGTGACTTAGATGAAGAAATTTATATGGAGCAGCCAAAAGGTTTTGAAGTCAAGGGTAAGGAGAATTATGTTTACAAATTGAAGAAGAGCTTGTATGGTTTAAAACAAGCTCCCAGGCAGTGGTACAGTAAGTTTGGTTCTTTTATGAGTCAACAGGGCTTCAAGAAGACTTCTTCAGATCATTGTGTTTTTGTACAAAAATTCTCTAATGATGACTTTATCATTCTATTGCTTTATGTTGATGACATGCTTATTGTTGGTCAAAATGCTTGTAGAATTCAGAAGTTGAAGCAAGAGTTGAATAAGTCTTTTGCTATGAAAAACTTGGGACCAGCAAGGCAGATTATTGGCATGTAGATTGTTCGTGACAGAAAGGCTAAGAAGTTGTGGTTATCACAAGAGAAGTACATTCAGAAAGTACTTCGCAGATTCAACATGGATAAAGCTAAGGTTGTCAAAACACCTTTAGCTATGCACTTCAAATTGAGCACGAAGCAGTGTCCTTCCAGTGATGTGAAAAGGAAGATATGAAGAAAGTTCCTTATGCTTCAGCCATTGGCAGTCTGATGTATGCGATGATTTGTACAAGACCTGATATTGCTCATGCCATTGGTGTTGTCAGCCATTTTCTTTCTAATCGGGGAAGAGAGCATTGGAATGTTGTGAAGTGGATTATGAGATATCTTTGTGGCAGTTCTAGTCTGAGTTTGTGTTTTGTGACAGGAAAGCCTATTTTTTGTGGTTACACTGATTCAGATATGGCCGGTGATGTTGATACTCGTAAGTCTACTTCGGGCTACTTGATTACTTATGCAGGGGGAGCTGTGTCTTGGCAATTTAGGTTGCAAAAACGTGTTGCTCTATCTACTACAGAAGCTGAGCTTATAGCTGCCGTTGAAGCTTGTAAAGAGTTGCTTTAGATGAAGAGATTTATGGAGGAACTTTCTTTGCTCAAGAGAGGTATGTGCTTTACTGCGACAGTCAAAGTGCTATTCATCTTGGCAAAAACTCAACATTTCATGGTAGGTCAAAACATATTGATGTGAGATACCATTGGATTAGAGATGTGTTGGATTCTAAGTTGCTTGAACTTGAGAAGATTCACACAGATGATAATGGTTCAGACATGATGACTAAAGCTTTTCCAAGAGAGAAGTTTGAAGAGTGTTGCATGATCGCCAGAATGGCGGTCTCCTCCACATAGTCGAGAGGGGAAGAATTGTTGGGTTTTGGGCTTTTTCCTTTCTTATGTGGACAAATAAATACCCAACTTGGTCCAGGCCACTTATATTTTTTCGGCCCATACATTAAAAGACCTATTAGGTCTGATTTGGGGGCAAGTAACAGAGTGAGAAAGAGCAGCCTTTCAACAAAAATAGAGAGAGAGAGTGCAGATTTTTCCTTCTTAAAAATCAGCCTGTGCAGCCAAATTGTTTGGTCGATTCCCGCTTCGTTTCTTGTCCGATTGAGCTGATTTTTGGACAGTGTGTTCCTTTCATCTTAATCTTTGATTGGGAACTGACAGAGGTGGATTTGGAGACCCGTAGCTCCAGATTTTCATCGTTGAACAGTAGCTGCGTTTTTGGGTGACTTTCTTCCAATTTTCTCTTGTTTGATGGTTGTTCTTGTTGTTATTGTTGCTCCGCATTTGGCATTCATATTGTAGTCATTTTGGAGAACTTTGTAACTCTCTCATTTGATATAATAGAGCTTTTGGACCCGTGGATGTTTGCTCTTCACCTTGAAGGGGTTTTACCACATAAATTTGGTGTCTCTTGCAATTGATTTATTTTGCTTGCTTTGCTATTTTGTTGTTGGTATAGTTGCTGTCCGGATTCCCATTTGTGCTAGTGTATATTGTCTTCTCTTGGTTCAAATAGTGTGGGAAGTTTTGACTTGCTATTTCTTCCGCTGTTACCTCGTCGTGCAATTTGGTAATTGTTTGTTTCTTCCCAACAATCCACATTTCTAACCAAGAGAACGGGAGCTTGGTCACAGAGGGGAAGGGAAGAACCTCTATGATCCCTTTGGGATGAGATTAAGGCGGATAGTGAGGCTGGTTTGGGGAAAAAAAAAGCTCTAGAGACGTAACCACCATCATATGAACATTGATTTTAAGAAGGTAGAAATAAAGGCCTAAAAGAATGAAATGCTAAAGTTGAATTAAACCTTATAAACATAACTACCAATTATTGATGCCAAATGGAAGGGTTAGGATGAATTTGGAAAGTTTGGAACCAAAAACATGTCATAACCTGATTTAACCCCTTTTGTTTCTTAGAACAAATACAATAAATATAAACTCAAATGTACACGTACAAATACAAGTCACTACTAGTAATTAGTTATTTTTTTATGTGTATCCGCCATAAGTTATAACATTTCAGATAATTCATGTATTTAAGTGTGAATCTTTTTTGTAATAAATCAAAAAAGAAAACTAAAGTTCCGTAAAAGACAAGACCAAATGAAATAATACATGTTACCTTCAAAGAAGATAAGAAAAATGGTATCGCAAAAAATACCAACCTCTATCAGTTGGCCGTGAAACTAATTAAAACTCGCAGCGTTTTAAAATGAAATTAATGACGTACAAATACTTATTTATGTTTTCCAATTCTTGAAAACATTAATACAGAACCAAAACATAAAAGCAAGCAGGAATTCCATGTAACAGCTAGAAATGAAGTTATACATAATCTCTTTGCGTCAACCAATAATTAATATACAAAAAAGGGTCAAAAATGCCTTTAAACTATAAGAAATTGAACAAAAAGGCCCTCCGTTAATTGTTTGATCCAAATACTAACAGAGGGCATTTTTGTTCAGTTTCGCATAGTTTAAGAACATTTTGACCCTTTTCCGATTATTATATTGACTGCATGTTTTTACTCTTGAGTTGAGCTGGAAGAAGGTGGCAGCAAGCATTCTGTTTGGTCTCCTTGTTCTAAATCTTCGACGAATTGCTTTGATGAATTAGAGTTCCGGTAAATGGCGTATATAACCAGCTGCACTGCTCCCAGTAACCATCCAATCCCATTTGGTACCTATTGCATTATATATAGTTAATTAGTAGTAATTAAACTTAATTAGGTTATCCATATATAATTCTGTTGACAAATTAGCTTCCTGCGTGAAGCGTTTCAGTCATTGTACGTGTAGCGTTTGATAACATATTAAGCAGAGAAATTGCATTTAATTGGCGGAAGATCGATCCACATTTCTCATTAATTTGATTATAATATCACCCAGCCATTTGTCCTTCTCTTTCTTTTTGAAATATGTTATTTCTCAATATCTTAAACACACTTTCATGTCTTAACTCTTAGCTTCCATGTATTTAATAAAACTTGTGTATGAGTAGATGCTACTTCCCTTCTACAATATGCTTCTTTTTTTTCAAATCCAATTTGGATCTCTTAAGACATTTCCTATGCAATTTTTTGTATATATGTTTTCTAGAAAATTGTCACATGTATCATTAATGACACACTGACGTTAATAGTACTGCATTATATCCTGAAAAAATTGTGTAGTAACTTATAATTTACAAATACTAGATGTTATAATTTATCCAACCTGAAGGTAGCTGAAAAGAAAAGTCTTGTCTTTATTAGAACTGGCCTAATATCAAATTGATTTATATATCGCTTCATCTAAATTGATTTCTCAATTAAACTTTTTGCATTATGCCCCAATATGTGGTTCTTTTGAATTTAAAATTTTCTTTATGCTCTTTTTTTCTTTCTAATACTTGATTATTTTCTGTGTTACAGTAATTGTTTGTCCTGCAAAAACGTGATGAGGATTTTACAGAATATATCTTCGGATTTTCTATTAATAGAGAGATATTTTGATGAGGAAGATAACAGAAAACTTACTCCAAGAAACCAGTCACCCACAAGCACGGAGTACAAAGTCCAAATGCCACCGTTTAAGAAAAGGAAAAACGAGAGAAGAAATGGCATATACTCCACACTCTTGGTTGTCACCACTGTTTTCTGCAAAATCAGTAATCGGGGAAAAAAATGTAAAGAGTGGCTTTAGATAAAAGGAAGCCCAAATGAAAATGGATAATCTTTTTTGCTTTATAAATCCGGTATCTCAAAATCTAGGCTCATTTTCGAGTTTTGCACATTGAGAGCCAATTAAGGGGAAGTGCTCCTCTATCAGGAGTTTCTCCATTCTCAAGGCTAGAATTCAAACATTTGGTTAAAAATAGATGAATCTTATCCATCTACCACACTGCTTCGTAGTATCGACTTAATTTATCAACTAAATACAAAGAATTGCAAGAGATTAATTATCACATGAACATAGAAGGTATACGTGTCTTCGTCTAGATTCAACAATGGGTTAAGGGCAGGTAGGCAGAGGGTGCCATTGACCCCCTTCGTTGAAAAATCATACTATGCAAATAGCCAAAATAGAATGTTTTTCATATATAGTAGTTGTTGAATGCACTTGCCATATTTTTTTTTTCCCTTGAATTCCCTTATTTGAAATTTTGGCTCCACCACTAGTTAAGGGTTTAGGCCGGATCTAATGCCTCAGGGTGGAACATTAGTGTATATATGTTCAGTACTTATTCCCCAACTCAGATCTCAACATCTAAATTTTGGTTATACTTCATTTAGAACATAATTTAGGTAAAACAGAAGTATTTCACATTGCTTATGCTTTATAAAATTAGAAGAATTATGTTTGGAAAAGGGTCAAATTACCATAACACCGAGAGGGGAGATATACATAATGATATTTAGACCTGTGGACAGGAAACCAATAACGTTAATTCTCATCTGTCCATGTAAAAGAAAGTGCGCCAATAATAGAATTGTGGCTATAATGCCCACATTCAGAATCCCAACTAGGATGGCAGTCCTATTCTGTGAAAAAAGAACAACAAAACAGAAGAAAAAAAAAGATAAATAAGTTTCAACTATATATCTTAGTTAACGAAATAATAATGCAGTTATTAGGAGCATTCCTTCTGAAATGTAATTGCTAAATTTATGAACACACTGGCTGATAAAAAGTGACATGACCATTGTGTTAGGTGTGGAATTGGCCAAACAAGTCAATTCTTTTGTTCACATAGTCGTGATGTAAGCGCTTTCCTCATAATAGTTGTGATGTAAGGGCTTACCTCATCATAGGAAATTCATTCCTATAAATAGGTAGCTTATGGTTCATTTGTAAGACATCATTAAGATCATTTGCTATACACATCCCAAGAGAGAAAAAATCTAAGAGAAATACTCTTAGTGAAAGGCCTAAGTAAGAGAAGGTCTTTGAGAGAATTTTCTGTGGTAAAATTCTTGAGTGTAATTGGAATTGGGGTTGTGAGGTTGAGTGTTGTAAACACTTGTAATATTTCTTCTTTAATAAGATCTGCAGCAGCAACGTGGACGTAGCTCTCACATTGAGGGTGAACCACTATAAATCTGTGTGTGCTATTTATTCTTCGCTTACATCACGGCGTAAGTAGGTTCTGTCTAAGGAGGTTGGTATTTAAGTGGTCCAGCTGTGACCCTCCAATCTTTCCTGGGAACCTGCTTACAAAGGTCGGATTTGTGATTTAAATCCTAACAACTGGTATCAAAGCAACAGGTTGTGTTGTGATTTAGAAACGATGGGAGGCGAAGATGGTACGACGCACGGCATCGGTAAATTCGATGGTACAGATTTTGCGTTCTGGAGAATGCAAATTGAAGATTATTTATATGGCAGAAAGCTTCATGAACCTCTGAGTCCGAAACCAGAGGAGATGAAGCAAGCAGATTGGGATCTCCTCGACAGACAAGTTCTGGGAGTCATTCGACTGACGCTGTCGAAGAACGTTGCTCACAACGTGGCAAAGGAGAAGACCACCGCAGATATGATGAAGGTATTGTCTGACATGTATGAGAAACCTTCGGCAAATAATAAGGTATTTCTCATGAAGAAACTATTTCATCTAAAGATGATGGAAAATGCTCATGTTGCTGCACACATAAATGAATTCAATACCATTGTAAATCAATTGTCATCGGTAAAAATTGATTTCGATGATGAAGTACAAGCTCTAATTTTGTTGGCATCCCTACCAAATAGCTGGGAGCCAATGAGAGCAGCGGTTAGCAATTCTATCGGCAGTGGCAAACTAAAGTTCAACGATGTTAGGGATCGTATTCTTGCTGAGGAAGTGCGCAGGACAGATTCTGGAGAGGTATCGACGAGTTCTGCTTTTAATGTTGAAAACAGAAGCAGAAATTATGACAGAAACTACAACCGAAATAGGGGCAGATCGAAGTCAAGGAATGGCAGGGGTCAATCCAGACCAGGACGAACATTTGAGTGTTGGAACTGTGGAAAACCAGGTCACTTCAAGAAGAACTGCAGGGCGCCAAAGAAGGAGGACAACAAGGGGGCTAGAATCAACGCTGCTACGGAAGACATTGGCGATGCGTTGTTGCTATCGGTTGACAGCCCGATAGACTCTTGGGTGCTTGACTCAGGAGCGTCCTTTCATACCACCCCACATCATGATATAATGACAAACTACGTGGCTGGGAATCTCGGCAAAGTTTATTTAGCCGATGGAGAGCCGCTAGACGTTGTTGGCACGGGAGACATCAATTTGAAGATGTCAAATGGATCCTCGTGGAAGATTACAAAAGTTAGACATGTTCCAAAGCTGATGCGAAACCTGATTTCAGTAGGTCAGCTTGATGATGAGGGATATGATCTCAACTTTGGTAATGGGTCTTGGAAGGTGGCGAAAGGTGCTATGGTAGTTGGCCGAGGAAAGAAGATTGGCACTCTCTACATGACGGATAACTGTCGTGATATTGTTGCTGTGGTTGACAACACAAAGAAGACAGATTTGTGGCATTGTCGGCTTGGGCATATCAGCCAGAAGGGGATGAAGTTGTTGGTGACAAATGGCTTAATTCCGGAGCTGAAGACGGTGGACCTTCATACGTGTGAGAGCTGCATTCTCGGAAAACAAAAGCGAGTAAGCTTCTCAAGTGCAGGCAGAGAGTTGAAGGTCGAAAAGCTGGAATTGGTGCACACAGACGTGTGGGGACCTACCACTGTACCCTCCCTTGGAGAATCACACTACTACGTGACCTTCATTGATGATTCAACCAGGAAGGTATGGGTTTATTTTATGAAAAATAAATCTGATGTGTTTAGTGTATTCAAAAGATGGAAAGCCATGGTCGAGAATGAAACAAACCTCAAGTTGAAGTGTTTGAGGTCCGACAACGGCGGAGAATACACTGATGGTGATTTCAAACGGCACTGTGCCGATAATGGGATCAAGATGATGAAGACTATTCCTGGAACGCCGCAACAGAATGGAGTAGCCGAAAGAATGAACCGAACGTTGAACGAGTGTGCTCGGAGTATGAGAATACACTCTGGACTGCCCAAGACATTCTGGGCAGATGCAGTCAATACCGCGGCCTTCTTAATTAACCGAGGACCGTCAGTTCCCTTGGATTTCAGAATTCCAGAAGAAGTCTGGAGTGGCAAGAAGGTAAATCTTTCATTTCTGAAAGTGTTCGGTTGCTTATCATATGTTCATAATGATGATACGGCTAGAAGCAAGCTTGATCCAAAATCAAAGAAGTGTTACTTTATTGGCTATGGTGACACCGAGCTTGGGTACCGATTTTGGGATGAACAAAATCGGAAGATCATCCGAAGCAGGAATGTTGTCTTTAACGAAGAGGTACTGTACAAAGACAAGCTGCAAAAGAATTCAGAATGTCAGGACAAGGAATCGGAAATAGTCGATTTGAGGGACTTTCCGGCACCTGAGCCGCAGCCAGGTACAACCGAGGCAGAGGAACAAACAATCCGAGAAGGTGCTGATGAAAGTGCTGATTCTGAAACAAATGAACAGACGCCAATCACAGAGCTGCGTAGATCATCCAGGATCAGGAAGCCGCTTCACAGGTACTCTTCATCCCTCAACTACATTCTACTCACTGATAGAGGGGAGCCGGAATGTTATGAAGAAGCAATGCAAGTCGATGAATCGACTAAGTGGGAGCTGGCAATGAAGGATGAAATGGATTCACTATCGGCAAATCATACATGGGAATTATCCGAGTTGCCAAAGGATAAAAAGGCATTGCAAAACAAATGGGTTTATCGGATAAAGGAAGAACCCAATGGAAGCAAGCGTTATAAAGCAAGGCTGGTTGCAAAGGGATTTCAACAGAAAGAATGCATTGACTATACGGAGATCTTCTCTCCCGTAGTCAAGATTGTGACTATCAGAACTGTTCTTGGGCTGGTAGCAAAGGAAAATCTACATCTGCAACAGATGGACGTGAAAACTGCATTTCTTCACGGTGATCTAGACGAGGAAATCTACATGCGACAGCCGGAGGGATTCAAAATCAAAGGAAAGGAGAATCTGGTGTGCAAACTTCAAAAGAGTCTGTACGGACTAAAACAGGCTCCAAGACAGTGGTATTTAAAGTTTGACAGCTTTATGAAGAAAGCTGATTTTTCAAGGTGCGAGGCAGATCACTGCTGTTACTTCAAAAAATTTGAAGACTCGTACATGATACTGCTACTCTATGTCGACGACATGCTAATCGTAGGAGCAAACCTACAGGAGATTGATCGGTTGAAAAAAGGGTTATCGGAAGAGTTTGCAATGAAGGATTTGGGAGCTGCAAAGCAAATCCTTGGGATGAGAATCGACCGAAGCAAGGAGGGCATCAAACTCTCACAAGAAGAATATGTGAGGAAAGTTATCAAAAGGTTTAACATGCATGATGCCAAGCCAGTCAGCACTCCCTTGGCTGGACACTTTCGGTTGTCAAAGGATCAGTCGCCGACAACCGAGGATGAGAAGAAGCAGATGGACAAGATACCTTATGCATCTGCAATCGGTAGTCTTATGTATGCAATGATATGTACAAGGCCAGACATTGCACATGCAGTGGGAGTTGTCAGCCGATTTATGAGCAATCCGGGAAAGCAACACTGGGAGGCTGTGAAGTGGATATTCAGATATCTGAAAGGCAGCTCGAGTTCAGCTCTGTATTTCCGAAAATCAAAAACAGGATTGCAAGGGTATGTTGATGCTGACAACGGTGGTGATATTGATAGCAGAAAGAGCACATCCGGATATGTTTACACCTTCGGAGGTACTGCAATCTCTTGGGTTTCCAAGTTGCAAAAGATAGTAGCTCTCTCTAGTTGTGAGGCTGAGTACGTTGCTGTGACGGAGGCCACAAAGGAAATGATGTGGCTACAATCTTTTCTGCGGGAATTGGATCAGGACCACGAGGGAAGTGTGCTATATTGTGATAGCCAAAGCGCCATTCATTTGGCAAAGAACCCGGTTTACCATGCTCGAACGAAGCACATACAACTCCGGTACCATTTCATTAGATCAGTTGAGAAGATCGCAGGGAGTCAGAATCCAGCAGACATGCTGACAAAGGCAGTGACGATAGACAAACTGAAGCTATGCTCAACTTCAGTTGGCCTGCACGAAGTATGAAAGTAGGAAAGAGCTGCTGCATCGATCAAAGTGTGAAGACAAATTAAAATTAGTCTTCAAGTGGGAGATTTGTTAGGTGTGGAATTGGCCAAACAAGTCAATTGGGGTTGTGAGGTTGAGTGTTGTAAACACTTGTAATATTTCTTCTTTAATAAGATCTGCAGCAGCAACGTGGACGTAGCTCTCACATTGAGGGTGAACCACTATAAATCTGTGTGTGCTATTTATTCTTCGCTTACATCACGGCGTAAGTAGGTTCTGTCTAAGGAGGTTGGTATTTAAGTGGTCCAGCTGTGACCCTCCAATCTTTCCTGGGAACCTGCTTACAAAGGTCAAATTTGGGATTTAAATCCTAACACATTGACCATCAAGGCATCAACTAGTAATATTCTGCGATAAAAGAGTCTTACAGTCTTCTTCTTTTATTTCATCGAGGGCTGAGAATGTAGCCATAAATTATAAAAACTGGTATAAGGTACAAATTAATAAATTTATTGTTCTCTTCTTTCTTATCTTGTATTTAATGGAGTTATAACTGAGATACATTCAGGATTTTCACTCAGAGGGTCAAAAAAGACAACAAAAGCTAAATATAAAAATAATGTTGTTGATGGGAATCAAACCTAGGATGCTAGAGACAATTTTGAATACCTGAACCGCTTGAGCTTACCTTTTGCATATGCTCAAAGTGTTCAAAAGTTAATATATGTACATAAACACAGAAAATCTATCCTATATATACACTGTAATTTTTTGCCGTTCACCCGAACACCCTCACCTCCACTTAAATCCGCCCCTGCTGGGATATGCGTATATAAATGAGTTTTCCCTATGAAAATTGATACTCCACGTAAAAGAATAATTTCCTTCCATAATTATGAGCAGTAATTTTTGGATTAAGAATATTAAGCCTACAAAGCGATAACTATTGTATTGTTGTCACTTTTCGACTTTTTAGAGGGCATTTGGATTGACTTATTTTAAGTATTTTTTGGCTTTTAGCTCTTTTTTTTTTTTTTTACTTTTTGTAATGTTTGAAAAAAATAAAAAATACTTAAAAGCATTTACCTTTAGGCTAAAAAAATAGAAGAATAAGCTAAAAGCCAATATAAGCCATTTTAAAAAAGTCAATCCAAACGCCCTCTTAGTGAATTTTTTCACGACAAAGAGAAAAGAAATGAAGAAAATTAAAGTAGTGGATGATGTTGGAATTAAACCAAGATTACTAATCCAAAGTTGTTTAAGATTGGTATTTGGTATTTATTTAATTAATATTTAGTTAGAATTTATTTGTCTAGTTCATATTGGAATGGATTTTCTAGTCCTAGTCTATTTTGGTTTCTAGTATTATAAATAGGGATGTTATGTCACATATTTTATTGTAGTGAGATTCAAGAGTTTTGAGTTATTAAATAAAAGTGTCACATAAATTGGGACAGAGAGAATACTAGGTTTAGTTGTATGGACACAAATGAACAAGACAAAAGATGTAAGTTGGGATTAAAAACCGGACACATTGACAGCCCTTAGGGATCGTTTGGTAGCTGGTTAGAGTTGTGCAGACATTAATAATACATGCATTAGTTACGAGGGAATCTATGTATTATTTTATGCAGAGATTAGTTATTTCACCTTAATAAAATAATACATAAATTCCCTCGTAACTTATACATGTACTATTAATTATGCTGATTTCTAAATTTGAAATCAAACACTGTGTTAATTTTATACATGAATAACTTACCTCCTAACTGACTAACAAACATGATATTACTTATTCAAGATTTAAAATACCACCTCCAAACCAGCTGTCAAACGGCCTCCGTGGCCTAATTATAGCACATTGAAAAGAACTTCAAATATTTCTGCTGGTACAAAATTTTCTCTTCAACAAATTTTATTTATTTTTGGTTTGGCAAATATAATTACTATCAACCACATATTTGTAGTGTCGGTTCTAATATAGAAAAATAATAGAATACTAATTCCGCCTTCATGGTAGCCTCAAAATAGTGTACGAATTTAGCATATTTTTTTCCGCGTAAAACAAACACAAAATAAGCTTTTCCAAAACAAACGTTCCAAACCTAATTCTTCCAAAATAAAATCCATATGCCCCTTTTTTTCTACCCAAAAAAGAAGAAGAAGAAGAAGAATATCAATTCTTCCAAAAGTAAACTAAAAAAGAAATCATTTTCTAATAAAAAATTAAATGCTGCCATAGAAAAAGAGTGAGTATAATATGTAATTTGATTAAGATCTGGCAAGTTAGCTATTCCCTCTGTCTTCCTTCTTAGTCAATATTGCTGAAAATTTTAACTTAAACTTTTTTAACTTTACCGTTGATGAGATAGATCTACTCACCTCACCTGCCAGTTCTGATTGTTCGACATAAAATTATTGACCAATGCTTGTATCTCGTCTAAATTCTTCTCCTTGCACCGGCCTCCGATCCACAGGCAAAGTCGAGAAGCATATCGATATCATAATTTAATAATCACACGAATATCTATAACTTGTTTTAGATCATAAATTTCAAAAGATTTATTTTTCATTCTTAAACTCAGTGTTCAATCAAATACAATCACATAAATTGAGACGGAGAGAATATATTACCTTAGTGATTCAAAAAATAAAGTCTTGTTAATCAATTAGACTCACTCTCATTTTTGGATGAGCAAATTGAAGGAATAAAGCAATGTAGATAATCTCAACGATGACTCCAAAGCCATTAATAGTGAAGACGAGATAGCTGTCTGGCTTTATAATTGCATAATAAGTTCACAACGATGTATTAAGCAATATACAAATGTATGGAAGGCTATCAAAATCCTCAGTTGATCGGTTCTGTACAATTCTTCTGAATGTCCCTCTGCACGCACATTTTCCCCAAATTAAAGTGCTTCATCATAAAGGGATCACAGCCATAAACATAAACAATTAACAACTTTAATTAATTACTTACACTGGTGAAAGAAACATGAGAACTGCAATTATATTGCCTGCAAAATGAAGAAAAAGAAAGCAGATCTCAGCAGAAAAAATTAAGAAACAACTGTGATTCCAAATGTTCTTTCTTCAGAAAAGAATAATTAAATCACAAAGTACTGTGAATGATTTCAGATGAAATGCTACCTATGACTCCAACGATGAAAGGAAGATTCTCCATCTTGACCGTACGTTAAGGCTGCTGAACAAGGAAGACCGCCACTTTAGATAAATCGGCTAATTGACTTAGATTATGTGTACACCAAAGGGAGGTCGTGATATTTGTTGGTGGTTTAATCAAAAGCAGATAGGGATCATTTAATAACGGGTAAAAAAAAAATGATAATCACGGTATCGGGCTAGTTTGCAGACATCTCAATTATTTTTATAGGGTACCATCTATATATGTTCCTCTACTAGTACAATGCCTTAAATGTATCGGATAACTTTGTCCAACAAAATTTGAATTGATTGAAAAAGCAATCATCTTGTATTTTGTATGTGCTAAAATTATTTGAACCTGGAACTTCATTAAAGTAAAAAGGAAGATTGAATATGAGTTTTTAATGCATAAAGTACTTCTTATCTTTGAACTGTATGTTTTTTTAAGAATTTTTTTTTTCCCATGAGATGCAAGCGCTTTTTAATAATTTCTGAATAACAACCCTTTAAGATTAAAGGCCTAACACAAGCTCCTCGTTCTATTTTTCTTTTTAATCCTTCAATCCATTCCCATTACTATTTCTGACAATTCTATTCCACCTATTCTGCCTCATCCAGAATTTTTAATAGGTGGTCTATTAATAGATAGCTTAAAGTAGAGAGGATAATACACATCTGCATATCGTTGACTATTCTTTTTAAATATACTCCCTCCGGCACGGAATGTAAAAAATAAAGAAAGTCTTATGAAATTTGTAGTTCAAAATAAATCTTAAATATTTATGATGGCTATAAATAATTTTATAAACTTAAATTATTTCTAAATATAGAATGATTACATTTTTTTTAGACGGATAAAAAGAAAAGTGTCCAGTGTCCACATAAATTGGGCTATAGGCAGTGTGGAGCATGTAATTGTAATAATAAACGCGTTATGGTGACGTGACATGAATTGTGATTTTTTTTTTCTTTTCTAAGCGCGTGAAGGAGGTGAATTATTTAGCTGACATGGAAATTTTGTGTAAAATCTGCTCATTTTGACGACAAATCCACCGACCAAAACTTTAACCAAGAAAAATGGTGCCTCCGGTCAAACTGGATAAATTCTAAACAGACAAAACCTCCTTTTAGCTCATCTCCTCCATCTCAAATGTCTCATCCAAATAGCTGGAATTGCGACTTGCGAGTATGCCTCTACTATTATTGAATAGTCATGAGTAGTAAAAGGATGACCCCACGTTCCCTTGTTACCTTTTCTTATAAGCTTCAAGTTACTGACATTGTGGTTCAATTAATTTAACTCATTAAGTATTTTTTTATTCTCACCAACTGATGGAGTTAAATCATTGCAAAAGATGTGAGTCCGATTTGAGCCCCATGTCCATTAGTTGATGGATTGTTGTCAAATTCCTTGATATGATATGCCTATCACATTATTACTTGCTCTTTAATTTGTATGTGGCTCCTACCCATTTCTATGGAATGATGGACAAAGCAACCTGTAATAAAATCATCCAGAGCTTCACGCAAATAGACACATTTTGTACGTAAGTCAAGTATCTAATGTGTTAATCTTAAATAAAAAATCGTGACAAGCTTAAAGAACTGTCAATGTATTCAGCCTTTAAAACTAGGATTAACACACTTCTTTTTTATCAAGTTCAGTTCCAAGAACTACACATATAGAATAATTTGATGTCGAATTTTGGAACTGCCAAAATCAACTTATATCGGGTGGATAGAAACAATTTTACAATTCCAAAGGGAGAACTAATCAAATTAAAGAGGGATAGGATCGATTGGCCCATTACCTTCTCTTTGGACAAGTGGGCTAGTCCATACCAACGTCTTTGGGCTTTTCGCAACAACAAACAAAGGAAAGCATTGCATCATTAGCCATTTAAATCCGAGATACTAAATGATCCCTTATAATACTAGGAATTTAACACCCTGTGTGAATAAGTGCAGTTCCAAAGAACAATAACACATTAAGAACAATTTGATGTTAATTTTGGAACTGCCAAAATCAACTTATATCTGGTAGATAGAAACAATTCTACAATTCCTAAAGGGAGAGAGAGCTATATCAAATTGAATAGCGACCAGACCAATTGGCCCGTTTCCTTCTTTTTGGACAAGTGGACTAGTCCATTAACAACGTCATTAGGCCTTTTACAACTTCAAACAAAGGAAGGAATTGTACACAGTAGCGATTTTACTTGAGCAATTTAAGTAATATTTAAGTTTCCTAAAGTCTTTAGCTTGTAACAAGTGTGGACAAACTTCAGAACTGCATTGTTGCTCCTCCTCCTTCTTCCACATTATATAGCAGTTCTGTATTTTACATATCGTTACAGGACCAATTGTTTCTGGTTCAACAAAAATTTGGACCACCTTCAGTCCCGGAGGTATGGAATGTCCACCTCAAGTCGGGGCTAATTTCAACCTCAAATGTTCAAAGTTTAAAGTCAGGCTTTATACTTCAAACTTTACACTACAGGTCTAAAGTTGGGGACTATCAAGTCTAACTTCATACCTAAATTATCTTTAAGTCAGAACTGCACAAGCAATATCACTAGAGATTACATTCAGCTCTGGCTGGATAAAAAAATCTCTAAGACAAGATAGAGATGGATCAGTTGATGAGCTATCCTCATTTCTAACCAAGAGAACGGGAGCTAGTTTGAGTCACAGAGGGAAAGGGAAGAACCACCGGGATCCCTTTTTGATGAGATTAAGGTGGATAGGGAAGTTGGTTTGAAAGAAAAAAACATAAAACAAGCTCTAAAGATGTAACCACCAGTCCACCATCATATGAACATTGATTTTGAGAAGGTATAAATAAAGGACTAAAAGAATGAGAAAAGACTATTGAAATGCTAAAATTGATTTAAACCTTAATAAAAGGCAACATAGCTACCAATTATTGATGCCAAATGGAAGGGTTAGGATGAATTTGGAATGGTTGGAAGTTGGAACCAAAAACATATCATAACCTGATTTAACCCCTTTTGTTTCTTATAACAAATACTTTAAATATAAACTCAAATATATGCAAATACATATCACTAATAGAAGTTAATTACTAGTATTTTCTATGGGTATCGCCATAAGTATAACATTTCAAATAATTCAGGGCAAATATGTACAAGTGTGAATCTTTTTTTTTTTTGTAATAAATCAAAAAAAGAAAATTAAACTTCCATACAATACAAGACCAAATGAAATAAATACATGCATGTTACCTTCAAAGAAAATAAAAGTGGTATCGCAAAAAAAAAAAAAAAAAAAAACCTCTATCAGTTGGCCGTGAAACTAAAACTCGCAGCAGATAAAAATGAAATTAATGACGTACAAATTCTTATGTTTTCAAATTCTTGAAAACGTTAATGCACAACCAAACCATATAAGCAGCAAAGGAATTCCATTAACACCATAGTTGTTCTCCATCTCTTTGCTTCAACAAATAATTACCATATTGACCGTATGTTTTTACTCTTGAGCTGTGCTGGAAGAAGAAGGTGGCAGCAGGCATTTTGTTTGGTCTCCTTGTTCTAAATCTTGCGCGATTTGTTTTGAAGAATTAGAGTTCCTGTAAATGGCGTATATAACCAGCTGCACTGCTCCCAGAAACCATCCCATCCCATTTGGTACCTTTTGTGAAATTAATTAGTAATTAAAATTAATTAGGAAAATATCCATATATATACTTCTATTGAGAAATTAACTTCCTATATAATATTAAAGTGTAACATTTTTATAACATAGATCAATTTTAGAAATTCATGTAGAGAAAGATCGGTCCGCTATTTTCATAACTAATTTGATTATAAATTCAACCAGCCAGTTGTCCTCTCTTATTAATTCAATATCTTAGCACATTTTCATGACGTAACTCTTTGCTTTCAGGCATTTAATAAAACCCTGTATGATTAGATGCTATTTTTCCTGTATAGTGTAATGCCGTTTTTTCTTCTTCAAATCAAGATATTTTCTGTTCCATTTTTTGTACTCCTATGTATTTCAGAAAATTGTCAGGTGTAACATTAATGACACAGAGACACGCTACAAAAACCTTTTTTTTTTTTTTTTTAGCATTGACTGATCGGTACTTAAAATAAACAACAAAACCAAAAGTTGAAAGCAAACTTATTAAATAGACACTTTTAATGAAGCAGATTTAAAAAGACAATAAGTGATTTTGATTGAACTATTTTTGTGGTACCAATTTGTGACGATAATACAACCGTAATTAATACAGCAATATTGTATCCGGCAAAAAAATATTGCGTATAAACTTATCGTGCATAGTGCATACCGTGTGTAAATGAGACTAAGCACTTGTAATTTACAAATACAAGACCATATTATAAAAATCCAACTTGTAGGTAGCTGAAAGAAAAGTCTTCTTTCTTAATTAGAACTGGCCTAATGTCATTATATTGTTATATCTAATTCTCTAATTAAATAAATTGATTACTCAAACTTCTCGACCGCAGAATGTGATCCTTTTGAGTTCAAAATTTTCTTTGTGCTCCTTTTTTCCTAATACTTAATTAAAGACTGGCTTACATTAATTGCTTGTTGTGTAGAAACGTGATGACAATTTTGCAGAATATAATATCAGATTTTCTACTAATATATGATCAGGAAGTTAGCAGAAACTTACTCCAAGAAACCAATCATCTACAAACAATGCGTACAAAGCCCATACGCCACCATTTAAGAAAAGGAAAAACGAGAGAAGAAATGGCATATACTCCACACTCTTAGTCGTCACCACAGTTTTCTGCAAAATCAGTCATCCAAAAATATTGTAAGCGTGACTTCAATTTTTTTTTTTTTTTTTTGGTCTTTGCTTTATAAATCCGTTATCTGAAATCAACATGACTTGACTAATTCAAATTTGAACAACTAGAAGTCCCTAAAGAGAAAATGTTCACTATCAAGAGTTCTCTCCGTTCCCAATACTAGAATTTGAGGTTTCCACGCTATTTCTTGGTTCGAATTAGCTTATTGCTATATAAAAATTTACTTCAAACAATTGGGAGGGATTATTATCTCATGAAAATATAAGGTATTATGCGTCTGGAATGGTAATGCTTCGGGTTAGAATATCTTTTATATATATATGTGAATAAAGTACAAAATGGAAGTATATATGCATTTCAGTACTTGACAGTACTTAATTCAGACCATAATGTTGAAGAGTCCATGCCAGATAAAAAAGGGATGAGTGGTCTCCTTATATGATCTTCGTCAATCATCTCCTCATGAGCTAACTTTTGGATAGAATTAGGCCTAAGATTCATTTCTTTTAGCACATAATATTTAAATTTGGATTGGTCACAATGTCTGTACTTCGTTTAGGACGTAATCTAGGTAAAACATAACTGTTTCATATTGCTTACTCTTTATAAAATTAGAAAAATTATGTTCGGAAAAGGGGTTAATTACCATAACACCAAGAGGGGAACTATACATGATGATGTTTAAACCTGTGGCCAAGAAACCAATAACGTTAATTCTCATCTCTCCATGTAAAAGAAACTGCGCCAACAATAGAGTTGTTCCTAAAATGGCCACATTCAGAACCCCTGCTAGGATGGCAGTCTCATTCTGTAAAAAATGACCAAAAGAAAAGAAAAAGAGATATCAGTTTTTATATAACTACTGTATATCAAAGAGTTTCCACATTCAACACTCCAACTAGTGTGGAAATCTTATCCCGTGAAAAATTAAAAAGGAAAGATCAATCAATTTCAACTGTATATCTTATATGTTTACGACATAAATAATTCTATAGTTATTACGAACATTATTTCCCAAATGCAATTACTAGATTTACAAACACAGTGGCTGATAAAAAGTGACATGACCATTCACTATTATTTTGCAATAGAAGAGTCTTTTAAAATTAGGATACAGATATATTAAACGATTTTTCTCTATGAAAATTGATACTCCGTGTAAGGGAATTCCTTCCATAATTATGAGTAACTTTAAGGTTTAAAATATTAAGTAGTTTGGACATAAAAGTTGTAATATCTGGAAAAATTAGTACTAGTATTTAAAGTTAAGTTGAAGAATATATTAAAAAGTTGAAATTGTGATTGGATGCATTTAACTTGAAAAAATTGAAAGTTTGTGTATCAAAAAGTTTTTTCACTTGGAAAGCTGGTCAAAATTATTTTTTCAAACTTGAAACTCATCTTTAAAAATAATCAAAATCCAATATATAACCAAATTCTATATTTTAAAAAGAAAAAAAAAATCATGGACAAACGGCTTCTAAGCAACGATAACTGGTGTATATCAAATTTCGAAAATTTTAGTGAATTTTTTCACGATAAAGAGAAAAATAATTTAAGAAAATTACTAAAAAGTACTCCCTCCGTCTCAAAAAGATTGTCCTCTTTTGACTTGGCATAAAATTTAAGAAATAAAGAAAAACTTTTGAAATGTATGATAAAAAACAAGTCTTAAATATTTGTGTGACTGTAAATCATCTCATAAAGTTAAATTATTTTTAAATATAAAAAAATATTCTTTTTGAGATAAATTAAAAAAAAAAAAAAACAATCTTTTTGATACAACTAAAGATATTATTGAGCATAATTCCCCTCGTGCACAGTAAGTATGCTGTCATGTCATCTGTGACAAAAGAACAATGCTTGTCAAATATTAAGTCCAGCTGTATGGACACAAGTGGTTGAACAGGACAAGAAAGACGTAGGGATTAAAAACCATACACATTGAAGAACAAAATATATTTCTGGTGATACAAATTTTTCTCTTCAACTATTTTACTTTTTCGATTTAGAATATATATAATTACCAGCAACCACATATGTGTAGGGTCGATTTTAATAGAGTACGTAATTATTCCACCTTCATGAAAACCTCAAAATAGTGAAGGAATTTAGCTTATTTTTTCCGTGTAAAAAGAATGAAAATCAGCTCTTCCAAAACGAACTTAATTTCCAGACATAAGAAAAGCAGCTTTTTTTTTTTGTGTGTGTGCGTGTGTGTGTGTAAATCAGCTCTTTCGAAACAAACGTCCGACCCCTAATTCTTCCAAAATAATACCCAAATGCTCCCATTTGTTTTCACAAAAAAATTAAACAAATATATATATCAATTCTTCAGAAAGTAAAGAAAAAAAGAAACTATTTTTAATCAAAATTAAATGTTGCTTTAGAAAAAAAGGTACTATAAGAATAATAAAGGTGAATGTAGAGTTGCGACGCCGAGTTCATATAAACCCAATATATTAGACGCGAAATACAAATTTAAGTATAAAAATTAATCAAAATAATAACAAGTGAACTCATATCTTAAAAAATTATAATGAATTCAATATTAAGAATCTTAAAGATTGAACTCATATATGGAGTAGTTTAAATCATTCATCTGGCTCTGAATAACATTACCTGAAAATACATATATTTGTCAACATAGCAACATTTCACATAAATTCCAAAAGCATGATGCAATAATATAGTTTCCTAAGTATACTGCATATACCTGGGCATTTTACTTTGGCGGTGTACCAAAAAATAAAATAAAGTCTTGTTAATCAGTTGGACTCACTCTCATTTTTGGATGAGCAAATTGAAGGAACAAAGCAATGTATATAATCTCAACGATGACTCCAAAACCATTGACAGTGGAGACGAGATAGCTGCCTGGCCTTATAAGTCCATAGTAAGTCCACAAAGATGAATTAAGCAATGTACAAATGTATGGAAGGCTATCAAAATCCTCAGTTGATCGATTCTTTACAATTCTTCTGAATGTCTCACTGCACGTACATTTCCCAAATTAAACTACTTCATCAAAACATGATCAGAGCCATAAACATAAAGTATTAACAACTAGCTTTAACTAATATTAGTTTAAATTTTCTTTCTATCTTGTAATTAAATACTTACACTGGCGAGAGAAACATGAGAACTGAAATGATGTTGCCTGGAAAAAAAACAAGAAGTTTCAGCAGAAGAAATTTAGAAACATTTGTAATTCCAAATGCTCTTTCTTCACAAAATATATATATCGATCAAGTTAGATATTTGCATGATTTGAGATGAAATGGTATACCTATGACTCCAATGATGAAAGGAAGATTTTCCATCTTGACTGTTTAGGCTGCTCGACAAGGAAGAGGGACCAGCAAGAGAAATATGTGTGTGTGTGAGAGAGAGAGAATATGGTATGTATGAACTATAGCTAGTTTTTTCCTGATATTTAAATTGGCCAATCCCCTGATTGTGCACCGGCAGAGGCGGATCCAGGATTTAAACTTTCGGGGTTTAACCTTTTAAATTTTTTAGCATTGAACCATTATATTTCTAAAGTTATGGGTTCATATCTACTATTTATTGTAACTTTAGTAAATTTTTACATATAAATTTATACACCGCATTGAAAGTTTGGGATTGAATTGAACCCCAAATTATAATGCTCCATCCGCCCCTGCCAATAGGAAGTCGAGATTTTTTCTTGGTTGTTTAATCAAAATGAGGGATTTTCTACTCATTTTATAGCAATGAATTTTTATTTTTTTATAACTATAGTATCTCATCTAGTTTGCATGCACCTCAACTAACTTTATCAACTGTGTCAAGCTAAAGCTTCGATAAATTGAAAGAAATTACCTACTACTAGTATTTTAGATTTAAAATTGAGACCCTGTGGAGGTAAAAAGCAAATCAAAGATTATAATTGTTTAATGGATAAAGTACTTCTTCGAATTACATGGGGTTCTTTATTTTATTTTGTCCATGAGATACGTACAATCATAATAATTTCTGAGTCACATTCATTTCGGTTGCAATGTTGTATTTGTACATGTACAAGTTAGTGTTGTACTGTCGTTAGCAAGGTACTGTGGAAGGAGAAATAGTTTTTTTTTTTGCCCTTTACAAACTTTTTTAGTTTTATGATCTTTTTACAAGAGATATTTATTTTTTACATATATTAAAAAATTTTAAAAAATTATTTTTTCTATTCAAATTGTAAGAGATCAAGACATATGAATGGAAATGATGTGCACTCTAAAAAAAGCCGTAAAAGCAGATTCTTTTTCGATTTTTGTCTTCAACCCTTTGATCCATCCCCGTCGCTAGCTATTTCTGACAATTCCAGCTATTCTTCCTGGTCCAAAATTTTTAATTGCTGCTCTGTTATTTGATTAGCTTCAATTTTCAAGCACGTACAGAGGACATTTTACCAATATATATCTACATTTTCATTGACTATTCACTTTAAATATATGAAGCATGTACTACCAAAAAAAAAATCCACATATCATTGACCATTCACTTTAATATATGGAGCATGTACCACAAAAAATGAGCGCTGATTAGTTAAATAAATCATCAACTAGCACTTCATATATGAGCGCTGATTAGTTAAATAAATCATCAAGTAGCACTTCGTATATGAGCAGACCGTTGGCACTTTGCACTAAGATTTTACATTGCTTGTTTTTTGTTTTTTGTTTTTTTAATATGGGATTCATTTTTTTTTTTTTGAGTTTGGAGAGGGTGGGTCCACTTTTTTTTTCATGAGTTTGGAGAGAATGGGGTCCACTCTTTTCCTTTTTTTTTTTTTTTAATATTACTTGGTTTTTTTAGTATGAGGTCCACCTTATTTTATTTTTTTTAAGAGTGACTGACGACGAAGCATGGGTAAATCGATGCTTCTATATAGTAGAAAAATAGAATTATAATAAAGTATTTCTATCTACATTTTAGAAGAGTTGGTAATATAAAGTATAAAATGTCATTTTTTTGCCATTAAATAAAAAAAGTGGGTGGGACCACAAAGGATTTTTTTGCCCATAAATAAAAAAGTGGGACCAAAGGATGGACGACGATCTTGCTTATAAACCGGCTCTTCTATATAGTAGTAAAGTAATATATATAACACGATTAATATAACATTATAGTTTGTGCTCCGTATCCAAAACTTTATTATAGGAGTGTTTGTTAAGAATACAAAGTTGGCAAAAATTTATTTATACTTTTTAAAAGAGAAGACTTATTTAAAAGGAAACTATTTTCCTCTCTTTGAGATAAAACAATAGCAATATTTAAGCATCAATTGATACTTTGAATTTTAATTCGATTAATCTAAAGATGTAAAATATTCTATTGTTAATGTATGTAGATTGGCCTAAACAATACTTATTATTTTTTATCAAATTTTGATTTGAATAATTCTAATTCTAATCATTATGTTAATTTTACATGTTTAAAATGAAACAAAGTAAAATTTTGATTTTCTATTTAAATGAAGAACTACTATTTTTTAATTTTTGGTAAATATTTTTGGTTTAGCTGATTTTACTTGTCATGTTGTCTTTTGCAGGGTTTTTTAAGGAAACGTCAATTAGAATTAGAATTTCACTAATTTACCTTATTAATTATTTGATCTCCATTTAATATTATTTTTTCTTTTATGACATTAATCTCTTTTCACATTTATTAGAGTAACGAAGAAAATAAAAAAATAATTAAATTCTATCTTATTTTAAAATATAAGTATTTTAAGTATATTTATTTTAGTAAACATAACAAATAAATAACATGCCAGAATAGCAAATACAACATTTCAATAGCTAGATTACATCACAGGCTAATATAAAAAATAAAAAAATTGTATGGTTTGGCTACTTAACTTTTTGAAGAAAAGCAATAATATGGGGTCCATGTTTTTGTTGTACAATAATTTCATTTGCTCCCACTAATGGGTTGATACTAAACCTGTCAACCGGTTCGGGTTAATCGGTTCAAACCGGTAACTGGACCGGTAAAACCGGAACCGGTTGAACCGGTTAACCGTATATTAATTAATGGTCCAGTTTCTATTTTTTTGGAACTGGAACCGGTTAAATCGGTAAAACCGAAACCGGACCCGTTAAACCGGTCGAATTAAAAAAAAAAAATTGTAGCCGTTGGGCTGCTAATTTAGACTGTTGGCTAACGGTCCATTTGCAAAAATGGCGGTTGCCAAACGGTCCCAAACCCATATTTTTGCCCCCCCCCCCCCCCCCCCCCCCAACCCCAAAACTTTTTTTAACACTTTAACCCATCCCCCACCCCTATATAAAACCCTCTCCATTTCCATTTTAATTCACACCAATTCACTTTTCTCTTTCTCTCAAATCTCAATCTCTCAATTATAGTTACTTTGCAACAATTAGTCACTTTAAATTTCTCTCAAATAAATATTATAAAGTCTTATTATAGTTTCAATTATTAATTTTGCAATTATAATATTGTTGGTGGAGTTGGTGATTTTGCAACAATCCGAAGTAGCTTTGGTGGATTTGCAATTCTAGCCGCCTTCACTTTGTTGGAAATTAGTCCGGCAATTTAGTACCTTCGTTCCAACTCTATCTATATTTTTCGCAATTTAATTTATGCAATTTTATTCTAGCAATTTAATTTGTTGCAATTTATTTTCTTGTGATTTATTTGAGTGTGATTTAAATTAATTCTATTTAATAATGGCGAAGAGATTTAGACATGGTGCATGTAGTAGTGGTATTGTTAGGAGTGGGCTTAATGAGGAAACATTTGTGGAAGAAACACCTAATTTAGGTATTGATGTTGGTGGAAATAATCCACTTTTAGGTCATGAGGCAATGCAACAACATTATACTGACACTTTTAATGAAATTGATGATGATGATAATGATGAAACACAAGCCCCCGAAAATACCATAGGAGATACATGTCCTGCACAATCACATACACAAGACAAATCGCCTAGAACTCGTAAGTCAACCGCTAAAATTTGAAAATTTATGACTAAGGATAAGGAAAGCCAAACAGTTAAATATACCATATATGGACAAGTATTTGTTTTTAGGCAAGGAACTAGTAAGGATGGTGGAACGGATACACTAAATGGTCATATGAGAAAGAAACATATGGATGTTTGGGGAGAGCAAACGGGTTCAAATCTGGGGGGGGGGGGGGTATTCAAATGACGATAGACCCACGAACCGGTAAAATTTTTAAGTATGACAAGAAAAAAGAGCGCGTAGAAATAGCTAAAATGGTAGCTTATGATTGTTTATCATTTTCCTTTCCTTCGGGTTTGGGTTTTTTACTTTCATTCAACGTTGTTATAATCCGTTATTTGAAGGTATTCCTAAAAGTACTTGTAAAGCGGATATTATAGATTTGTATAAAAAATGTAAATTTTATTTGCGCCATGTATTTAATTCTTTAAATTGTAATGTTTCTCTTACTGCTGATTTGGGTCTTAGTCTTAACAAGTTAGATTTTTTTGCTATTACATGTCATTGGGTTGATGACAATTGAGTTATGCAAAAAAAAATTATAGCTTTTTTATATGATGAAGGGAAAGGTCGTCACGATGGAAAAAATTTAGCGGATTCAATGTCTACTATTATGATATTTTTTAACATTTATAGAAAAACACTTTGTATTGCTTTAGATAATGTTTCTAATAATACAAAGGCGATTGGTCTTATAAAAAGAGAATTAAACCCTCCGCTAAAAAATATTTTTCATGTGAGATGTAGTTGTCACATTTTAAACTTAATTGTTAAAGATGGTCTTATGTCTTTTGACGATTCTATTCAATAAGTTAGAGATGCGGTTGCGTTTCTTTTTTATAATGCTAATAGTGGAAGACTTAGAGATTTTAAGAATTGTTGTGTGGAAAATAACCTTAGATCTAGAAAAATTGAAGTAGAAATTGAGACTAGGTGGAACTACACTTACATTATCCTACAACAAGCATATGAGTATAGGATTCCCATACAACAAGTTTACAACAAATATAATATTAATAATGATGATTGGTTAAATTTTACGCATTGAGAAGATGTTAAGGAATGTGTTGAACTGTTAGAAATTTTTTATAATGCATCTCTTGCTTTTTCTAAATAATTCTATCGCACGGTAACCGGAATTTTAGCCTACTTAGCGGAAATAGCTAGAATTTTACAAGAGTATAAATATAAACGCGGTTATCAAGCGGCTATTTTTGATATGACAACAAAATTTAAGAAGTATTTTTTCCCTTCCCAACTTTATTTATATTGGGTTCTCTTTTAAATCCTTGTTTAAAAGTGTCTTATACTAGAGCATTGGTTGGTCAAATTTATACATTTTTAGAAATTGAAAAGGGTGTTCAACCATCTTTAGCTAAAGCCGAACTCGCTATTGATGCCGAGTTTAGAAAAATTTTTAGTCATTATTCTAATTTGGAATAACATGCTACACCCGTTGCTCCACGCCCTTGTCGCACCCCATTTTAACCGGGCAGTTAGAATTAGGTTAGGAGTATGACATATTGGTGATTCCTATTTATTTTGTTTTAAGGAGTCGCCACCTAATTAATTTAACGGTGAATTAGGACACCTAGAGGTTAACTAAGGCAAAGTTAAAACTAAACCTCAATTAGTAGTCTGCTTAACCAGTGTGATTCTAGGTAAGGGTTCTATATTATCCTAAAGGGAAGGGGTTAGGCATCCTTTAAAATCCGTTAACTTACGGTTATCCGACCAAACTTAGGTTAATTAATCCAGATTGAACATTGTGTTTGAATTTAAGAAAAAATAGCTCACATATATTACTGAGGTTTCAAAGGAAAATATAATAATGCTTATTTGACCTAACTTGCAAAAAATATAGTAATTTGCACAAAGGGGATGCTTTTAAAATGAGACCGGTAATTTACATAAAAGGAAATTTCAAAATGCTATTTGAAAATAAACTTATAAATGTTGCTTAAGGGTTTTTTTTTTTTTTTTGAAAAAAAATATAATAATGCTAATTAAGTAATACTTATAAATGTTGTTAATGCTCTGAATAAGAAGACTATTTAAAATAAGACCAATACTTTATATAAAAGAAAATCTTAGAATACTATTTGAAATAAAATTTATGATAATTGTTGACAACTTTAAAAGGAAGTAGCATAATAAAATGAGATTTATAAAATAGAATAATTGAACATATAAATAAAGAAGATGTGAATTTATTGTAATGTTTAATAAACATTTAAACGAACCAAGCCATGAAGTGTTTAATTGATTTTTAAGTTTTATGAATATACATGCTTTTAAGTTTTAAGAATATATCCGAATTTGTTTGTATATTAACGACGCTTTAAAACTAAGACGATGCGAAGGCGACTATTTTAAATAAAAATATAAATTTTATACTATCAATTATTCTATAAATGACTATTAGGGATATTGTAAATAACTTTTAATATAGAAAGGAGAAACATGGAATTTATGGAATTAGTTATTAGTCCCTTTTAAATTAACTACCCATTACTAATAATCAAATATACTAATTCATTAGGATTTGTCTAAATTAATAAGATGAGGTTAGTTATACAAAATAAGAATACACAACAATAAAATAAGGGAGAGGGAGAAGGAATAGGTAAAATGGATCTGGCCCATTTTTTAGGGCCTGACTGCTGGAACTTTCCACGTTATCGGGCTTAGGCCCAATAAATTTTCTTTATATTGCTGCTACGGACAGAGCTGGACACAAGAGGAATCATGTTGGGCTTTTAACCCAACGCCAAATACGGAAGAAGATGAGCCCGAGGGACTCGTATGCGGTGTTCATGCACAAAAATGAAAAGAAAAGGATTAGTATCTAATCAACGTATAAGATTAGACACGTGACATATAAATTCCAAACAAATCAGAAAGGAACAAAGGCAGGTTTCTAGAAAACAAAAGGCTTTAAACTTGAGATTTCAAAACAGAGAAATCTCAATACCTCTGTGTAACTGATGAACATGTAACTTAGAATGAGCAGCTAATACTTCTTCGGGTGCAGCGAAGTAAGGCGAAGGTTTCGATTTAACCTCGAACACTTTAGATTTTCTTCGAGATACTAAGAACTCCGAATTCGTGTATACTTCGAATCCAAAACAGATGCTGAAGAAATTCGATATTTCGAGGATCTCTATGACTAAAAAAAAGACGTAGTTCTTGGAAGGTTTCACAAAAGAATTCGGGTTCTAGGGGGGTTTCACCAGACGAAAAAAAAAAGACCCCTTTACCGATTCAAAATCCCCTCCTTTATATTGTGGGTTGGGGTTTCCTTTTTTGAGGAAGAGAGAGAGGAGCCGAGGACAAGGGAAGTGGAGGGAACCGGAGTGGGATGACAATGGCATGGGCGAAGATGGGGTGTCAGACGCGTGGGTGGTGAGGTAACGTGGGAAGTGGGAGACGAAGGGAGTTTAGTGGATGGAGGATACAATAAAATAGGAGGGGGGGACAAGGTGTGGTGGAGGTAGTGATGGCGGTAGTGGGGTGTCAGAGCAAATGGGGGGGGGGAGTGTGTGTGGCGTTAGGGTTAGGGGTAAAGGTAAAGGGAAGAGATGACGAGAGTTGAGGAAAAGAGGCGGAGGGAGTGAAAATGAAGGGAAAATGAGGGTTTCCCTTATTTTTCAATAAATGGGTCAGACCCGGTCCATTTATGGACTGGGTCAATTTTAGACCGGGTATTAAAAGAATGGACTAGCGAATTAAAACACGGACTGTTCTAAAAATTAAGATAAAAGATATGGGCTAGTCCAAAAGATATTAAAAATTAATCGGACTTTGATTTGGAGTCCGGTAAGTCAAAATACGGACCGAGTGCAAGAAATAGTTTGCTTCTAAATTTGAATAAGAGACCTATTTAAATAACTTGTGTTAAAATATTGCTCGACATGAAATATGCAAACACTAATGCTCAGATAAAAAATGGCGTTGTAATAGCCGTGCAATAATATTTTGAAAATCCATAATAAGATAAATACTATTATTTAATTATGCAAAGATAAATGCGATGCGTGTGCGTAAGCTGGTAAAATACTGAAATGATAAAAATTTGTGAATTGTAATAATAATAATAATAATAATAATAATAATAATAATAATAATAATAATAATAATAATAATAATAATAATAATAATAATAATAAGTAACTGTAATATAATAATGAAACGCTGGTATTGATAAGAGGCTAATAATTATAGTAAAAATATAAATATATATTTTTTAATTTTCTAAAAATATTAGAAGCGTAAATAGGTATTTTGGAGGAGAGACGGGACAAAATTGGGTGTCAACAACTTGTCCCTCTTTGCCCGGTAATGATGAAAAGAGTTGTCGGGCAAAGACATTGACTCGATAGCCTATTTTGTCCCGGCTAAAGGAAGCTTGAGAAAATTATGACCGAACTCCGGTCTCTGAGTTGCCTACATATCTCGGGTTGTACGAGAATCAGGTCGAGTGTAGTTCTGGGATACTTACGACACTTGAACCCCGATTGGCGCGAAGCTTGCAAAATATTGTCCCAGTGTTGAATTGTGACAACACTGGTATTATGATAGAAACTTGAGAATTCTTGAAAAAATTGAATTGTTGGAATGCAAGAAAATACTTGTAATTAGAGATGAGTGTTCGAGGTAGATCTTTGACCCGTGTCGGGAAGTCTGATTATCCTTCCCGACAAATTGCCCCAGTTCGCTGCCGAAGAAATAGTTCCACGAGTTAATGTGTGATGCCAACTTCAATATTGTCTAAAGCCACCAGCTAAAAACAATCGTTAGCAACAAAGAAATATATGTGTAAATAAGACAGGGTTGGAGAAGTTTACACTTGTAACCCCTGTTTCGAAAGTTGAATCCACAACATACTCGCATTCGGAGGTGGGTGCCTGAACTGAAATATAAAATACCCGCATTCGGAGGTGGGTGCCTGAACTGAAATATAAAATACCCGCATTCGGAGGTGGGCGCCTGAACTGAAATATAAAATACCCGCATTCGGATGTGGGCGCCTGAACTGAAATATAAAATACCCGCATTCGGAGGTGGGCGCCTGAACTGAAATATAAAATACCCGCATTCGGAGGTGGGCGCCTGAACTGAAATATAAATCCACGTCCATTTCCACGATACAAAAATGTAAATCCACATCCACTTCCACGTCCGTATTTCACGGTACAAAAATGTAAATCCACATCCACTTCCACGTCCGTATTTCACGGTACAAAAATGTAAATCCACATGCACTTCCACAGTGTAGAAAAGTAAATCTACGTCCACTTCCACAGTGCAAAAATAAATCCACGTCCGCATTTCACGGTACAAAAAATGTAAATCCACATCCACTTCCACAGTGCAGAAAAATAAATCCACGTCCACTTTCACAGTGCAAAAATATAAATCCACGTCCGCATTTCGCGGTACAAAAAATGTAAATCCACATCCACTTCCACAGTGCAGAAAAATAAATCCACGTCCACTTCCACAGTGCAAAAATATAAATCCACGTCCGCATTTCGCGGTACAAAAATGTAAATCCACATCCACTTCCACAGTGCAGAAAAATAAATCCACGTCCACTTCCACAGTATAAAAAAAAACATAAATCCACGTCCGCATTTCACGGTACAAAAAATGTAAATCCACATCCACTTCCACAGTGCAGAAAAATAAATCCACGTCCACTTCCACAGTGCAAAAATATAAATCCACGTCCGCATTTGACGGTACAAAAAATGTAAATCCACATCCACTTTTACGTCCGTATTATATGGTACAAAAAATTAATCCCCATCCACTTTCACAATGCAAAAAATAAATCCACATCCAATTTCCACGGTGCCAGAAAATAAATCCACCTCCACTTTCACAAACTTTAAAAACAAATCCACTTCCACGTCCACAATGTTCATATGAATCCACATCCCCTTCTACAATTTTTTTTTTATAATGTACAAATATAAATCTACTTCCACGTCCATATCCACAATGTAAAAAAATGTAAGTCCACGTCCACTTAAAAAATAGTATTGTAGAAAGGTATCCACGTTTATATCCACATCCTAATCCATGTCCCGTTGTGACGGGAGTTAAATCTATAATTATCTCCACAATTTAATATACGACGCAAAATTTCGATCTTGTTACCTTATTAAAATACCACATTCTAAAAGAACTTGTTAGCGACTTGAAATAAATAAATAGGTACAAAGTGATGACAAGATTGAGGAATTCTAACCAATAACAGGTGACCAATGTCTGTATCCACTTTGGAGAAAGTTAAATCCACGATTATGTGTACTTGATCCATCGAGAAATGCCACGAGCTAAAACAACTGTTAGTGATAAGAATATGTAAATAACTGGGTTCGAAAGAATTATGCTCACAGTCCTTGGTTGAGAAGATGAACTTGTGTCCACTGTTGCAATCGAAATTTCGTGACGAGCGGCATGACGGCCACCGTTTAGCGCGAGCTACCTTTGCATCCATGTTGAAGAATATTTGTCTTTTGAAGAAGGCCAATTCTTTGATCGTGTCCATAATTAAAATTTTAAGAGGAGCCAAATACGAACCACATTCATATTGATTAAACCTGTCTCATCAAAGAAAAATTGTGAGTTTAAAAGAAAATTGATTGACTTGTGCATGTCGGGGAACTTGGCCCTTGAATTGATTTTTGACTCGGTTGCGTCCCTCGTTCTTCGATTTTCATCACATGTTTTGCTTTGCCGGGGAGTTTTAGTTATACAAAGTGTATTTTGAAAAATAAAAGTAATGAGTTTTGGGTGACTTCGAAAGGAAATACTTAGTGACTCTAATAGATAAAATGATTGTGGAGGCTCGATTTTGACTTTATCCACATTTCCAGAAATATATTGGTGGACTTTTTATTTAACATCGTTAAACGTTTAAGACCACTTTTATGCTACTTCTAAAAATTTGTCCCAGTTTCAATCCTGGAGATGCTTGATTCTGGACGGTAAGAACTTATAATGAAAGTTTTTTTTTTTTTTAAAGTGATTTGACCGACTTCAAAATTTTGTCCCAGTTTCAACTCCTGGAGGTACTTGATTCTAAACAATCGAAAAGTAAGAAAGTTGTAATGAAAGTAATTTGACCGATTTCAAAAATTTGTCCCAGTTTCAAGATACTAGGACACATGAATTTAAACGGTGGTAAGAAAAAAAAATCCTTATGTATTTTATAGGAACCAAAATGTTTGGACAAACCGAAGATATTAAAATTTTAAAATAGAAGGGCCGAACCCGCCTCGGGTTGCCTACGTATCCCAAAGGAATCAGGCCATACGTAGTTCGTGATAAAAATAAAGACTTTTGAGTTTTTTTTTTTTTTTTTTTTTTTTTTGATAAAAAGGGGGCCGAGCCCTATGTGGGTTGCCTACGTATCCAAAAGGAAAGCAGGCCACACGTAGTTCCACCCATACAACAAAAATACTGAAATATTTTGAAAAAGTGGCCGAACCCGATGTGGGCTGCCTACGTATCCAACAGGAAGTCAGGCCAAACGTAGTTCCAACCATAAACAAAGATACTAAAATAATTTTAAAAGAGTGGCCGAACCCGATGTGGGCTGCCTACGTATCCAACAGAAAGTCAGGCCAAACGTAGTTCGTTACAAACAAATGACAAAGTCTTAATTTAAAAAGGTCGTAACAAAACATAGAGGCAACATGACAAAAGGAACTAAATGTTCTAGTTGATGCCTCCGGCCTACTACAAAAAGGAAATTTAAACTTAAAATACTGAAACTCCCGGCGGACCGGGACTAAGATAAAAGTCCAATTCTGCAACTCAGATCCTGGCTCAACAGCCTATAAAGTCAATATTTCAGCAAAGTCTTTGATTATCACAGCATGATCATCTTCATCTTCCACGAACAGGTTCTTGATTCCCTCCACGATATCATCATAGGCAACCTTAATAATCAGATCTGAAGGTTTTGAGAAAGTTTGATCAATGGTAGGAATATGTTTTGGCAATGGAACCTCCTTCCTTTTATTCTTTCGTGCTTTCTTCACTTCTTCCTCAGTTGGCTCATATCCCAAACCGAATGTAAACTGTTGCGTAGGGAGAACGACTGGCTCAACCTGCCCATTTAATGTCTTCCCTAGCCCAAATCCAGGTTGGTACCCATTTCTCAGCATTTCTTTTGCAACCATAATCGCGGCGCATGCCCTTTTAAACTCTTGAGTTTGACAGACTTCACCCACTTTAGTGACATTCACAACCTCCCAAGCGTGGTAAGCTGCTCCGTCGAACCCTCCTTCTGCCTCGATGAATGGGATGGATTGCTCTCGATAGAAAGACGTATCCCCTTCTCCATGTATACATATTTGTTGCTGATCCCACTCGAATTTGACAGTTTGGTGCAAAGTAGATGGTACAGCCCCAGCCAGATGTATCGACGGTCTTCCTAACAGCATGTTGTATGTCGTGGAAATATCCAGTACTTGAAAATCCATAATGAATTCAACAGGACCAATCAACACTTTCAACTCTATTTCTCCAATAGGGCGCCTTTGAGCCCCATCAAATGCTCGAATATTCACATCACTTGTCTTGAGCTCACTAACATTATATATCCGATCTTCTTCAGACTTGTTAATGGACAGATGTTAAGTCCAGAACCCCCATCAATCAACACTTTAGCCACAAACATGTTACGACACTTGACAGTTATATAGAGCGCTTTGTTATGCATGCATCCTTCTGGCGGCAGTTCTTCATTATCGAAACTGATTCCATGACTGTCAAGCACGCGCTCGATCATCCCAGCTAACGCCTCACTAGTTGTTTCACTTGGAACATATGCTTCATTCAAAATCTTCAAGAGTGCATTTCTGTGCACATCCGAACTCAAAAGCAAAGAGAGAATAGGAATTTGGGCATTGGTCTTTTTCAACTGATCCACAACTGAGTACTCACTGGCCTTAATCTTCCTAAAAAATTCTTCTGCTTCGAATTCTGTCACGACCCTTTTGGGAGGTACATTGGTTTCCTTAGCTTGCCCCAATCTAGCTAGCTCTTCTGGGGAATAACATCTTCCAGACCTTGTCATTCCTGATGTCTTAATCTTGTCAGTGATCGTGTCCTTTTCTCGACATTCCATCACAGCTTGTTGATAATTCCATGGTACGACTTTGGTATCGAGCACTGGTAACTGATTTGGTGCTTGAACTACTTCCACAGGTGTTGATGAAGCTCCTAATATCTCGATAGGTACAAAACCCCTTAGCACTATAGCCGGAGAAGCAACGGCTACAAGACCTTGATCTTCCACGCTATCCACAGGCACTATGAATTTGGCTGGATCGTCATCATTTTCATCTATTCCAATCATATTTATCGTGGCCCCATCATGGGTCGGGAGTGGATTGTTAACCACATTTGGTGTTGGTGGTTTGACCGTGATCTGTTTTGCTTCAATAAGATCCTCAACCTTATGCTTCAATGCGTAACAACGATCAGTGGAATGGCCTTTTACCCCCGAATGATATGCACATGTTTTAGTGGGATCAAAGCTTCTGGGTAATGGATCTGGAATTCTACCTTCCACAGGATATATTAAGCCTGAAGCTTGCAGTCTTTCAAAAACAACGCTCAATGGCTCTCCTAATGGTGTAAAATTGCGGAAAGGTCTATTTGGGCGAGGTGCGGATGCATTGTTTAGATGATGAGATTGTGATGGTGGAGCTGGGTATGTTGGTGGTCGCGGAGCTCGATATGCTGGTTGTGTGTTGTAGATGGGGTAGGAAATTTGTGGTGATTGAGGTTGGTAAGATGACAAAGCTTGGTTGTATGGATGTGGAGAATATTGGAAATATTATGAGTGGTGAGCGTTAGACTGATATCGCGGGGGTTGTTGATGGTGGTATGATGTGTTTCCCAAAGCCATTACCGATGCTGCTTTTTTTTTTTCTTTCCGTTTCCGAGAGTACCAGTTTGTATGGCCCTACTAGTAGACTGTAAAGCCGCAAGACTTGTTATTCTCCCTGTCTTAATGCCATCTTCGATCATGTCCCCGGCTTTGATCACCTCTGCAAAAGTTTTTCCACCCATTGTCACCAAACGTTCATAGTATTCCGGTTCTAGTGCTTGAATGAAGAAAGTAACCATTTCTGTCTCCTCCATGGGTGGGTGTACTCTAGATGCTTCTTCCCTCCACCGTATAGCATATTCTCGAAATGATTCGATTGACTTCTTGTTTAACTTTGTAATTGAGATTCTGTCAGGAGCAATCTCAACATGAAACTTGTAATGATCCACAAAAGCATTTGCCAAGTCATCCCAAGTACGCCATTTGGTTGTATCTTGCTTAGAATACCACTCCAAGGCTTTTCCACTCAAACTCTGATTGAATAGTTTGACTCTTATCCCTTCATTCTTCCCCACACCAATCAACTTTTCACAATAGACCTTCAAATGGAAGAAAGGGTTCCCCGACCCATCAAACTTCTCAAATTTTGGAATCTTGTAACCTGGTGGCAATTCTACCTCAGGAAATGCACATAATTCTTCATATCTCACGCTTTGGTTACTACCAAGTCCACGCAAACTTCTCATGGCATCCTCCAAACTTTTGAGCTTTCTATTTATCATTTCATCATTAATTGACCGTGCCTCATTTTCAACTTCGACATAATGATCAACATCTGTGCGACATTGTCCCTGGATTTGTGTCATGGGTGGAGCTGTGGTATAAGTATATACTGGCGGAACTTGATGCGTATTGGTAACATCATGTGCCGGCGGTATTAACTGAGCTTTTGCAGAGGTGGTTGTAAATAAAAGGGGAGCATTTTGAGTGATGGGTTCGGAACGAACCGGCTGAGAGGTGGTAAAATAATTTGCTTGGTTAAATTCGTCCAAATTTGGGAATGGAGGTGGCATAGGCAAGGTCTGACGAACCCCATGAGATGGAGTCATATGTGGTGGCATTTGAGAAAATGACCGGTTGTGAAGTACCATGTGACTTAATTCAGCAACTCGTCGCTTCAAACGAGCAATGATCTCCAAATGTGTTTCTGGTTGATTAGAAGATGTGGGATCACTCGTGATCGGTAAACTAAGAGATGGCTCAGATGAAGTGGTTGCATTGATCAAACTTTGCTCCATTTTAGAACGAGTCTTTTTAGTTAACCAGGTGATTAGTGATGAGTCAGAGTCTGATTTCTTGGCTCTAGACCGTGTGAAATATGGATGCTCCGCCAGTTCCCCTTTAGCACAAGTCAACCTTTTTGTTTTGAAAATTGAGTTTAAATAAAAAGATAAAAGAAAGAAAGAAAAAGAAAACGAGTCAGTATACGGTAAGGACATAATATTGCATAAACACATTATTTCACATAATAAATCTCGTTTTATAATGCAAGGGACCCCTTTATGCCAGAGGTAGGCCTAACGAATATTTGAAGGACAAACATGTCTTTTATGTATCATTCCATAACTCTTCCTAAAACTAATTTACAAGAATAATAAAAATTTATTACGTGCCAGTTTAATAATACAATTCAAAGTTGATTTAGGATATCTAACGCTTCATCTCCACTAATATCTTTTAATTGTCTTCAACCTCCCGGCATTAATTGGATGCTCCACGACAACCTGCAACAAAATGTCAGTTTTTCCTGAAATATTTATTTATAGAGTACTAGGTCCACATATTCCACACATTTGTCCTTCGAATAATGCACATAGATAGTGAATAGTGTCACTTAGAGTCATAGACTCATTTGGACATTTGGTAAGGCTGACTAATGAACTTAATACACCAAGGGTATTAAGCCTCTTAGGTTTAAAATGATGCATGTCCTTACATGGTTTTGGTTTTCGCTCTACCTTAGGTAGACTAAGAGTGGGTTTACTAGACACAAGGTTCCCGAGCGGACTACTCGAGTGAGAAGGCTACGCGGTCCCCGTTACTCGGGCACCCCGCGCATACGCCAACTCTCCTAAAATTTGGATTCTACGAAGAAATTTGCGGGTGCGCAAAACACACCTCGCGTGTACGTGTGATAGTGTGAGTTTTCCAGAAATGGAGGAAATATGAACGGAATGCCAGTTTAAGGAAAGCAGTAATATACATATTACATAGAAAATGCACATAAGGAATGCAACAATAAAAAATACTTAAAAGCATAGAAAGCAACAATATAGGCAA
Organism: Lycium barbarum; assembly: GCF_019175385.1. Lineage (NCBI taxonomy): Eukaryota > Viridiplantae > Streptophyta > Magnoliopsida > Solanales > Solanaceae > Lycium > Lycium barbarum. Next base: position 120,906,613 of record NC_083342.1, read on the forward strand.
AATAAAGAAGAACAAACAAAGCATCCAACAAATTATTTATTAACCTAAGTTGTTATGGTTAAGAGCCTAAAGTCCCCAGCGGAGTCGCCAAGCTGTCACACCCCATTTTAACCGGGCAGTTAAAATTTGGTTAGGAGTATGACATATTGGTGATTCCTATTTATTTTGTTTTAAGGAGTCGCCACCTAATTAATTTAACGGTGAATTAGGACACCTAGAGGTTAACTAAGGCAAAGTTAAAACTAAACCTCAATTAGTAGTCTGCTTAACCAGTGTGATTCTAGGTAAGGGTTCTATATTATCCTAAAGGGAAGGGGTTAGGCATCCTTTAAAATCCGTTAACTTACGGTTATCCGACCAAACTTAGGTTAATTAATCCAGATTGAACATTGTGTTTGAATTTAAGAAAAAATAGCTCACATATATTACTGAGGTTTCAAAGGAAAATATAATAATGCTTATTTGACCTAACTTGCAAAAAATATAGTAATTTGCACAAAGGGGATGCTTTTAAAATGAGACCGGTAATTTACATAAAAGGAAATTTCAAAATGCTATTTGAAAATAAACTTATAAATGTTGCTTAAGGGTTTTTTTTTTTTTTTGAAAAAAATATAATAATGCTAATTAAGTAATACTTATAAATGTTGTTAATGCTCTGAATAAGAAGACTATTTAAAATAAGACCAATACTTTATATAAAAGAAAATCTTAGAATACTATTTGAAATAAAATTTATGATAATTGTTGACAACTTTAAAAGGAAGTAGCATAATAAAATGAGATTTATAAAATAGAATAATTGAACATATAAATAAAGAAGATGTGAATTTATTGTAATGTTTAATAAACATTTAAACGAACCAAGCCATGAAGTGTTTAATTGATTTTTAAGTTTTATGAATATACATGCTTTTAAGTTTTAAGAATATATCCGAATTTGTTTGTATATTAACGACGCTTTAAAACTAAGACGATGCGAAGGCGACTATTTTAAATAAAAATATAAATTTTATACTATCAATTATTCTATAAATGACTATTAGGGATATTGTAAATAACTTTTAATATAGAAAGGAGAAACATGGAATTTATGGAATTAGTTATTAGTCCCTTTTAAATTAACTACCCATTACTAATAATCAAATATACTAATTCATTAGGATTTGTCTAAATTAATAAGATGAGGTTAGTTATACAAAATAAGAATACACAACAATAAAATAAGGGAGAGGGAGAAGGAATAGGTAAAATGGATCTGGCCCATTTTTTAGGGCCTGACTGCTGGAACTTTCCACGTTATCGGGCTTAGGCCCAATGAATTTTCTTTATATTGCTGCTACGGACAGAGCTGGACACAAGAGGAATCATGTTGGGCTTTTAACCCAACGCCAAATACGGAAGAAGATGAGCCCGAGGGACTCGTATGCGGTGTTCATGCACAAAAATGAAAAGAAAAGGATTAGTATCTAATCAACGTATAAGATTAGACACGTGACATATAAATTCCAAACAAATCAGAAAGGAACAAAGGCAGGTTTCTAGAAAACAAAAGGCTTTAAACTTGAGATTTCAAAACAGAGAAATCTCAATACCTCTGTGTAACTGATGAACATGTAACTTAGAATGAGCAGCTAATACTTCTTCGGGTGCAGCGAAGTGAGGTGAAGGTTTCGATTTAACCTCGAACACTTTAGATTTTCTTCGAGATACTAAGAACTCCGAATTCGTGTATACTTCGAATCCAAAACAGATGCTGAAGAAATTCGATATTTCGAGGATCTCTATGACTAAAAAAAAGACGTAGTTCTTGGAAGGTTTCACAAAAGAATTCGGGTTCTAGGGGGGTTTCACCAGACGAAAAAAAAAAGACCCCTTTACCGATTCAAAATCCCCTCCTTTATATTGTGGGTTGGGGTTTCCTTTTTTGAGGAAGAGAGAGAGGAGCCGAGGACAAGGGAAGTGGAGGGAACCGGAGTGGGATGACAGTGGCATGGGCGAAGATGGGGTGTCAGACGCGTGGGTGGTGAGGTAACGTGGGAAGTGGGAGACGAAGGGAGTTCAGTGGATGGAGGATACAATAAAATAGGAGGGGGGGACAAGGTGTGGTGGAGGTAGTGATGGCGGTAGTGGGGTGTCAGAGCAAATGGGGGGGGGGGAGTGTGTGTGGCGTTAGGGTTAGGGGTAAAGGGAAAGGGAAGAGACGACGAGAGTTGAGGAAAAGAGGCGGAGGGAGTGAAAATGAAGGGAAAATGAGGGTTTCCCTTATTTTTCAATAAATGGGTCAGACCCGGTCCATTTATGGACTGGGTCAATTTTTGACCGGGTATTAAAAGAATGGACTAGCGAATTAAAACACGGACTGTTCTAAAAATTAAGATAAAAGATATGGGCTAGTCCAAAAGATATTAAAAATTAATCGGACTTTGATTTGGAGTCCGGTAAGTCAAAATACGGACCGAGTGCAAGAAATAGTTTGGCTTCTAAATTTGAATAAGAGACCTATTTAAATAACTTGTGTTAAAATATTGCTCGACATGAAATATGCAAACACTAATGCTCAGATAAAAAATGGCGTTGTAATAGCCGTGCAATAATATTTTGAAAATCCACAGTAAGATAAATACTATTATTTAATTATGCAAAGATAAATGCGATGCGTGTGCGTAAGCTGGTAAAATACTGAAATGATAAAAATTGTGAACTGTAATAATAATAATAAGTAACTGTAATATAATAATGAAACGCTGGTATTGATAAGAGGCTAATAATTATAGTAAAAATATAAATATATATTTTTTAATTTTCTAAAAATATTAGAAGCGTAAATAGGTATTTTGGAGGAGAGACGGGACAAAATTGGGTGTCAACAGCCCTACTACTTCTCAAAGTAGCAAAAAGGGCTTGTCGGGTTTGTCGCATTTAAAAGTTTTACATTCACATCCAACTCCTTCTTGTAATGCAAACTTTGATGAATATAACTTTTATTTGATGCAGCCAAATGTGGATATCAAGGAACTAGATGAGTTAGACGTCTTAGCATGGTGGAAGAAATACAAGGCAAGTCATCCGATACTCTCAAGAATGGCTCGAGATATCCTTACGATTCAAGTATCAATCGTGGCTTCGGAGAGTGCATTTAGCCAAGAAAGACAACAAATTGGAGACCATAGACACTCATTATCCGGCTTTAGCTTGCAAGTGCTAGTGTGCATTCGCGATTGAATTAGATCGGAGCGACGCAACCAAAACTTAGAAGCGGAGGAAGGCGAAAAGGAAGAGATTGAAGATTTGATAGCAAGTGGACCGGACCAAATGGAAGACTTTGAAGATATCTCCATGGCCGAATATGATATGGGGGAAATTAACCAATTATTTTATTATTCTACTATTTCTTTGTAACTCATGTATTATTTGCAAGTTAAAAAAAACTACAACTTGCAAATAAATGTTATCCAAGAATGAATAAAATATATGACTCATTGAACTTTCTTCTATTTACTTGTGTTCATATTTTTACTTATATTAAGTTAGGAATATACCTAAAATATACTAAGAATATACTTATAATATACATCTACTTAAATTAAAAACTAGAAAGTTATATACTTGAAAAATAACTAAAATATACTAAGAATATACTTATAATATAAATATACTTAATTTATAAAATACGAATTTATAAACTTAGAAAAAAATTAAACTATAAATAACTTAAGTTATAACTTATAACTATATATAGTATACATATAACTTAAACATATATATATATATATAACTTATAACTATATATAGTATACATATAACTTAAACATTCAAGGTTATATATAAGAGTTATATAACCTAAGTATATTGATATAAATATAAGTATATTTTTAGTATATTTTAGGTATATGTAGTATAACTTAAGCATATAACTTAATATATATATATATATATATATATATATACACGTATATGCTATATTGCTGACTTGCTGTTAGTCTGTTAGTCAGTAAATATATAAACTTTACTTATAAACTTATATAACATATGTAAATATACCTACAATATACTAATAAATACTATAATATATATATACTATACAAAAAAAAAAAAAAGGTTTTGGACATGTTTGAACCGGACCGGTCCGGTTTCGGGTTTTTAATCGGTAAACCGGTTAAACCAGAACCGGTGGCCGGTTCTGGTTTTTTAACCGGAAACCGGCCAGTTTGTTAACCGGTTATCGGTCCGGTCCGGTTCAAACCGGTTAACAGGTTTAGTTGATACGCATGTGACAATGAATTCATCATTATTGATTTAATGAGATATTTTGAAAATTACATGAATATTGTTTGATTTTTTAATATGGGATGCATTTTTTTTTTGACATTGTTTGTTTTTTTAATATGGGATTCACTTTTTTTTATATTGCTTGATTTTGTTAATATGGGGTCCACATTTTTTTCCCGAGAGTTTGGAGATAGTGGGTTCCATTTTTTTTTAATATTGATTGGTGTTTAGTATGGGCCCACACTATTTTTTTTTTATGGACGACGGGCGACGAAGCATGGGTTTAGTGTTTGATTTTTTAATATGGGATGCACTTGTTTTTTTACATTGTTTGTTATTTTAATATGGGTTTCATTTTTTTTTATATTGCTTGATTTTGTTAATATGGGGTCCACTTTTTTTTTCCCGTGAGTTTGGAGATGGTGTGTTTCACTTTTTTTTTTTTTTTTTTGTTAAATATTGGTTGATGTTTAATATGGGACTCACACTTTTTTTTATTTTTTTATGGACGACGAACGATGAAGCACGGGTCTAAACCCATGCTTCTATATATAGTTATAGTATTAATATAATATAATTATAATATAATAATATAATATATAGAGTTTCGTTGGCATATTGGATTCTCACCATTAATGTCGCGTGGTCCCTATCTAATGTCTTTCTTTTTTGTTTTTTGTTTTCATTTTAGAATTAGATATACATATGATGCTTATTCACTTATATGCATATGATCAAATTTGCACATAACATGCAGTGTTTTTTTTTTTTTTTAAATCTCTTTGGAATTTTGCATTTCGTTTTATTTTTCTCCTTGTAATATGACATGATTTGGTAAAGCTTTTAATCGTACTTCAGTGTTGCAGATGACCATATCGACAAAATCTTCTATAATTGTTTGAACACATGCAGTCATCTCGCGTAATTTTCATGTAGTACTCAGAAAAAATTTCCTTAAGTAGTTTGTCCTTGTTCAGGTTTGCGGAAAGTTGTGAAAGTGTATGATACCAAAAATATTAAATTTGGAAGGTTGTGTGCGTTCTGTGTGCATATTTAGAACTTAGAAGAGAAAATTTAAAGTACTTTGAAATAAATTGAAATTTGTTTAAGCGATGAAACAATTTTATGTGCAGATGTCATAACTTCAAACGATCGCATCTCCCAAACTTATAATGAAATGAGCTATGAGCTATATATCAAATGAAAGCTCTTTGAGCAGCAAGAGGCTATTGACTTTCTTACAAAAGGTCTTACAAAAGGGTAGGAGAGCAGCAATTTGGTAGCGGGAAAAAAAAAAACACTTTGTCCCGGCAGGCTAAATTTGGGCTAAACTTACAAAAATCCAAGTATCGAATAATTCATAGGGTAAATTACGTATATATACATATTAAGGAGAAATATTTACGAAACGTGACGATAGTTTTCTATTTACAAAACATAACATTACAAACCTTATAACAAACATACTTTATAAAAAAAAATTATAATTTTTTTTTTTTTTTATTTTTTTCACTCAAAAATTTATGTATGAAAGTTATATGAAATATGTATATCTCGCTTAAGGCTTAAAAAGTTCGCTCAAAATTTAGTGTATGAAAACGGTAAGAAAACTGTATGAAATGCGTATATACCGTTCAGGGCTTAAAAAATCACCTCAAAATTGTATGTATGAAAACGGTATGAAATTTATATCTTGCTTAAGGCTTAGAATTTCGCTCACATTTTCGTATATAAAGTTCATGTTAGATTTCTCTAAAATTAATACAATTACAACAACATTGTATACAACTTTGATACAACATTCAAGACTTAAAATAATCGCTTAAATTTTTGTGTATGAAATGTGTATATCTTGCTCAAGGCTTAAAAAATTCTCTCAAATTTTGTGTATGAAATGTGTATACCTCGATCAAGGCTTAAACATTACGCTCAAATTTTTATGTATGAGAATGGTATGAAATGTGTATATCTCGCTCAAGACTTAGAATTTCATTCACATTTTGTATATGAAAAAATATATTAAAAATTTCGCTTACACATACACATTTCATACATTTTTCATACAGCTTTCATACACAAAAATATGAGGTAATTTTTTAAGCCTTTGAGTGAATTTTTTTTAATAAAAATAAAAAATTGTTTTTTTTTAAGTTTTACTTTTTTTAAAAAAAAAAAATATATATATATATATATATTTTTTTTTAAAATATTTTCCGAAAATAAAATTAAAAAATGAAAAATATATGAAAATCCGTCATGTTTTGTAAAATATCGTTATGTTTTATAAATAAGGAAAACTATCGTCACGTTTCGTAAATATTTCTCTTTAACATGTATATATACGTAGTAGCTCGGGAAAATAGAAGCAATTGGCATGAAAAGCCGGATCCGTGCATAACCAAGTAACTTACTGCATTAAGATCTTGAAAATCAAAATTTTTTAGTTTGTCATTCATTCTTTCTTTTTATTCACATCTGAATTGATTTCAAACTTTTTTATTCCTTTTCTATGTAAAAGGTCGTAGTATATATTACTAAAATGTCACGTTAGAGACACCATTCGACTGTTTATCAACAATTACAGAAACTTGTTTCCAATAATTAAGATCTGGCATGAAAAGTTATTTTCAGAAGTTGACATTTTCTCGGGTGTGTTTGGCAGGTATAATTGTTTATTACTGGATGGTAACACATACCGACTAACTATTTATTCATTATTTCAAAGTCCATATCTTAGATGTTTTTTTTAATTACGTTTTTGAAGTCGTTAATCATGTGATTTATTTAATATTCCAATGCTTGTGACACTTTCTATCTATGCTCCTATGCCTGTCAACCGGTTCCGTGTAACCGGTTTTAACCGGTAACCGGACCGGTTAAACCGGAACCGGAACCGGAACCGGTATAACCGGTTAACCGGTTCCGGTTAACCGGATATTAGTTAACCGGTCCGGTTCCAAATTTTTCTTAACCGGAACCGGTTAAACCGGAACCGGACCGGTTAAACCGGTTAAAAAAAAAAAAAAAAAAAAAAAGAGCCGTTGGACTTGGGCCTCGGTAATGGACCGTTGGCAACGGTCCATTTGCAAAAATGGCCGTTGCCAAACGGTCATTTTCTTAATTTTTGGCCCCCAAATTTTTTTTTTTAACACTTTAACCCCTCCCCCACCCCTATATAAACCCTTCTTCATTTTCATTTCAATTCACTCTTCTTCATCTTTCTCTCAAATCTCAATCTCTCAATTATAGTTACTTTGCAATAATTAGCCACAAAGTCTTATTATAGTTTGAACTTTCAATTATTAATTTTGCAATTATAATATTGTTGGTGGAGTTGGTGATTTTGCAACAATCCGAAGTAGCTTTGGTGGATTTGCAATTCTAGCCGCCTTCGCTTTGTTGGAAATTATTCCGGCAATTTGGTACCTTCGTTCCAACTCTATCTTTAATTTTTGCAATTTAATTCTAGCAATTTATTTTTCGAAATTTAATTTACGCAATTTATTTTTTGAAATTTAATTTACACAATTTAATTCTAGCAATTTAATTTGTTGTAATTTATTTTATTGTGATTTAAATTATTTCTATTTAATAATGTCAAAGAGATTAAGACGTGGTGCCGGTAGTAGTAGTCGTACTGTTAGGGGTGCGCTTAATGAGGAAACATTTGTGGAAGAAACACCTAATTTAGGTATTGATGTTGGTGGAAATAATCCACTTTTAGGTCATGAGGCAATGCAACAACATTTTACCGACACTTTTAATGAAGACTTAGATGATGATGATGATGATGAAACACAACCCCCCGAAAATCCTATAGGAGATACAGGTCCTGCACAATCACATACACAAGACAAACCGCCTAGAACTCGTAGGCCAACAGCTAAAGTTTGGAAATTTATGACTAAGGATAGGGAAAATCAATCAGTTACATGTACCCTATGTGGACAAGTATTTAGTTTTAAGCAAGGAACTGGTAAGGATGGTGGAACGGGTACACTAAATGCTCATATGAGAACCAAACATATGGATGTTTGGGGAGAGCAAACGGGTTCAAATGTGGGGGGGATTCAAATGACGATAGACCCACGAACTGGTAGAAATTTTAAGTATGACAAGAAAAAAGAACGCGTAGAAGTAGCTAAAATGGTAGCTTATGATTGTTTACCATTTTCCTTTCCCTCGGGTTTAGGGTTTGTTACTTACATTCAACGTTGTTATAACCCGTTATTTGAGGGTATTCCTAGAAGTACTTGTAGAGCCGATGTTATAGATTTGTTTAAAAAATATAGATTTTATTTGCGTCATGTATTTAATTCTTTAAATTGTAATGTTTGTCTTACCGCTGATTTGGGTCTTAGTATTAACCATTTAGATTTCTTTGCTATTACATGTCATTGGGTTGATGACAACTGGGTTATGCAAAAAAGAATTATAGCTTTTTTATACGACGAAGGAAAAGGTCGTCACGATGGAAAATTTTTAGCCGATTCAATGTCTACTATAATGAGATTTTTTAACATTTATAGAAAAACACTTTGTATTGCTTTAGATAATGCTTCTAATAATACAAAGGCAATTGGTCTTTTAAAAAGAGAAATAAACCCTCCTCTAAGAAATATTTTTCATGTAAGATGTAGTTGTCACATTTTAAATTTAATTGTTAAAGATGGTCTTATGCATTTTGATGATTCTGTTCAAAAAGTTAGAAATGCTGTTGCGTTTCTTTTTTGTAATGCTAATAGGGGAAGAATTAGAGATTTTAAGAATGCTTGTGTGGAAAATAACCTTAGACCTAGGAAAATTCAAGTAGAAATTGAGACTAGGTGGAACTACACTTACATTATGCTACAACAAGCATATGAGTATAGGATTCCCATACAACAAGTTCACAACAAATATAATATTGATAGTGAGGATTGGTTAACTTATAGGCATTGGGAAGATGTTAAAGAATGTATTGAACTCTTAGAAAATTTTTATAATGCAACTCTTGCTTTTTCTAGACAATTCTATCCCACGGTAACCGGAATTTTAGCCTACTTAGCGGAAATAGCTAGAGTTTTACAAGAGTATAAATATAAACCCGATTATCAAGTGGCTATTTTTGAAATGATAATCAAATTTAAGAAGTATTTTTTTCCCATCCCAACTTTATTTATATTGGGTTCTCTTTTAAATCCTTGTTTAAAAGTGTCTTATACTAAAAATTTGGTTAGTCAAATTTATACATTTTTAGAAATTGAAGAGGGAGTTCAACCATCTTTAGCTGAAGCCGATCTCGCTATTGATGATGAGTTTAGAAGAGTTTTTACTCATTATTCTAGTTTGGAAGAACGTGCTACACCAGTTGCTCCACGCCCTACTACTTCTCATAGTAGCAAAAAGGGCTTGTCGGGTTTAAAAGTTTTACATTCACAGCCTATATCTTCTTCTACTGCAAACTTTGATGAATTTAACTTTTATTTGATGCAGCCAAATGTGGATATCAGCCAACTGGATGAGGTGGACGTCTTAGCATGGTGGAAGAAGTACAAGGCAAGCTATCCGATACTTTCAAGAATGGCTCGAGATATCCTTACGGTTCAAGTATCAACCGTGGCTTCGGAGAGCGCATTTAGCCAAGGAAGACAGCAAATTGGAGACCATAGACATTCATTATCCGGCTTTAGCTTGCAAGTACTAGTGTGCATTCGAGATTGGATTAGATCGGAGCGACGCAACCAAAACTCAGAAGCGGAGCAAGGCGAAGACGAAGAAATTGAAGATTTGATAGCTAGTGGACAGGACCAAATGGAAGACTTTGAAGATATTTCCATGACCGAATATGATGTGGGGGAAATTAACGAAATGGTTCAAAATTGGTGATTTTATTATTCTACTATTTTTGTATAACTCATGTATTATTTGCAAGTTAAAAAAAATACAACTTGCAAATAAATGTTATCCAAGAATGAATAAAATATATGGCTCATTGAGCTTTCTTCTATTTATTTGTGTTTATATTTTTACTTTTATTAAGTTAGGAATATACCTAAAATATACTAAGAATATACTTAAGTTATATAGTATACTTAAACATATATAAGTATATATAGTATATATAGAAAAAATAGTATATATAGTATATAAGTATATATAGAAAAAATAGTATATATAGTATATATAGTATATTCTTAGTATATTTTAAGTATATATAGAAAAAATAGTATATATAGTATATAAGTAAGTATATATAGTATATAGTATATAAGTAAGTATATATAGTATATAGTACATATATACAAGTATATATACTATATATATTAAGTTATACACATATATAAGTAAGTAAGTATACTATATATACTTACTATATATACTTACTTATATATAGTATATAGTACATATATAGTATATAAGTAAGTATATATAGTATATAAGTAAGTATATATAGTATATATAGTATATAAGTAAGTATATATAGTATATATAATAAGTAAGTATATATAGTAATATATAGTATATATAATAAGTAAGTATATATAGTAAGTATATATAGTATATATATTAAGTTATACACATATATAAGTATATATAGTATATAAGTATATATATTATATAAATATATATAGTATATATTGTATATATAGTAGATATGTATATATAGTATATATATTAAGTTATACCTATATATCTATTAAGCTATCCTATATATAGTATATAGTACATATATATAGTATATATATTAAGTTATACATATATATAAGTATATATAGTATATATATTAAGTTATACACATATATAAGTATATATAGTATATAAGTATATATATTATATAAATATATATAGTATATATTGTATATATAGTAGATATGTAGTTATACATATATTTAGTATATATATTAAGTTATACATATATATAAGTATATATAGTATATATATTAAGTTATACATATATATAAGTATATAGAGTATATAGTACATATATATAAGTACATATAGTATATATATATATTAAGTTATACATATATATAAGTATATAGTACATATATATAAGTATATGTAAGTTATACATATATATGTGTATGAAAAGCATTATTCTGTATTGCTGACTTGCTGTTAGGCTGTTAGTCAGTAAATATTTAAACTTTAATTATAAAATTGTATAACATATGTAAATATACCTACAATATACAAATAAATACTATAATATATATATATAATACAAAAAAAAAATAAAAAAAAAATTAACGAGTCCAAACCGGACCGGTTCCGGTTTGGACCTTCAAACCGGTTAACCGGAACCGGTTAGGCGGTTCCGGTTTTGGAACCGGAACCGGCCGGTTTCCTAACCGGTTACCGGTCCGGTTCCGGTTGGAACCGGTTGACAGGCATATATGCTCCTCTTCATTCTGTTTGCAATTTTTTAAAGTACTTCGTCAATATTCACATATTGAAGTTCTTCTTCTTCCAACGGGGTGCGCACTACGCTAATTTTTCTGATTTCAACTCTAAAATACTCATCTTAGCATTAATGACAGTAATGTGTTATGTTTGGCCCTCGTTAAGCAGATCTGTGAGATCAGCAAATATCTTTTAAACTAATATTTTACTTAGTTGATTTTAATAGATATGAACATTCTAATTAACACATTTGTCGGTGGGAGAAATGGTTTTTTAAATGCTAATTGAATATCACTTGATCGAAAGAGGCAAATAATTCCATGTCTCTCTGGTCCAGTATGATCCTCAGTACTTGATGTCACAAACTCTTGCATTTTAATTTTTACATAATCAGCATTCAGTTCTAACATTGTTAGGAAATATTACGAGTTGTCTTTGCTGACTTGCTGTGTCCTATCAGAAAAAATAACTGGTAAAAAATTAACAATCTTACCAAGTGTGCACACTGAAAATACACTATTTTATTCTCCAAAATTTGCAAATTCTCATCAGCGGACTAGTGGCGGACCTAGGATTTAAGAGTCGTGGGTGCCTCATTAAATTTAATAAAATAAAATCCTGAGCAGAGATTCAAACTCAAGTTCCCTGGTCACCCAAATCTTTAAAGTTCCACCTGGAAAGCAAAACACCCAGCTGTGTTTTTTATTTCTAGGGTGCTTTTCAAGTTTTTCTACCCAATTTTCATATATTTTTTATATAACTATATCTAGATTGCGTCGAGTTTAACGGATGCTGGAGCACCATTACATTGGGCATAGGTCCGCCCCTGCAGCAGACTAGACATCAAAATTTATTGTATATAATCTTCTTTCAAGGCACACAAAAGAGGAGCTCAATTTTAGAGCTTCAGCTATTACTACACAATCTTATACATAAAGGCCCAACAAGAAAAAAAATTATTTTTTGGGCCTTTATCGTGGATGAACGACGTTCTAAAATTCAGAAATTTAGTGGGCATCTTTGAGGCCTTTCTCAATATCATCTTCATTGTATGAGCTCAAAGAAGATGGGCTAATAGAGAGAGTTTTCACTAGTTTCTCACTATATTGACGAACTAAATATGGCTTGGGAAGGCTTTTCCCTTTTTGGAGATTTCCACTATTGCCATTCTCATGGGCTTCATCAATATCTTTCATGTAGATTCCTCTTGTTACTAAGTTGCTTGAGCCTTTTTCTTCATTTTCCTCTGTGGATTGGGTTGGGGTGGACTTGTAGTAGATGAAGTATAGAATTAGTTGGGCCGCACCCAATATGAAGCCTATCCCATTTGGCACCTGAAAATTGGTGGAAGAAAACAAAATTAACAGTAACAACATACCAGTATAATCCCACAAATGATAACATTCCTCACACAGGCGTCGCATGAACCCGACCGGCCCAAACAGGCACGGCAGGGTCTAAAAAGACGTCATAAGTGATGAAAATAGAAGTATTTATCAATATTCAATATAAACACAAAATGCGATAATATTTCAATACATACCACATTGATCGGAAATAATGGGACCAACAATAAGTGGCTTATAAAGGAGGTGATTTTAGAAGTGAAATCCAATAGAGGATCATTGCACATATGTCCTAATTCCAATGGTTCAAACTTTTTAATCTATCTATTCATTTTTGCATTTTCATACTATTTTTATTAATGATATATTGTCCAGGTAATTTTGCGCGTCCTCAATTAATATATACTTTACACGCATAAGTACCAGATAACCTTGTTTACCAAAATATAGGGAGATGGAAAGACACAACCTAATTTTTTTTTTCTGCTAGATAATTTGAACCTCATCTCCCAAAACCTTTCCCATATTATTGATCATTAAGCTACACCATTCATTTTCTACTACTTTTGGTCGCATCATGACAAAAAAAATATATATTTGAATTTGGTAAAAGATATTGTACCCTAGAAAATTCAGGGGGTACTCTTATATATATCCATGAGTGTCACTTGTTTTAGTTGCGTTAATTCATTCCCATTTTATGTGGTTCATGACTGATCAAATATATGCTAGATATATTAAAATGAGTGAAAATTAAAATTAGGGGGAAAATAAAAAAGAAGAACAGAACAAAAATTTAATAAGAAAAAGGAAGCTGAGAACTTACCCCAATATAATAATCTTTGACAAGGACTGCATAACCGGTCCATACCCCTCCGTTAAGGAACTGGAAGAAGGAAAGGAAAAATGGCATGTACTCCACACTCTTCATCTTTATCACAGTTTTCTGTGTAGTGTGTACCATCCACAGTTGAATTAATTAACAAAAACTTCAATATCAATTTGTTGAAAATAAAATTTAAAAAGAAAATAGCTTATATATATGACAATGTAAGATTCTTTTTACATTATTCGTAATTTCATTAACTTTAACTTGTTATAGTATTTAGCCTTTCACATTTTCAGGTTTATTATTAATTTAGTCTTTATAACGGTTACCTATAATTTTATTTTCTGTAAAAGATGAGAGAAATTACCGTAGCTGCTAGAGGAGATGCATACATGCCAATATTCAAACCAGCACATAAAAGTCCGACTAATGTCAAGCGAGTGGTTCCATGCACGGCAAGTAAAGTGATTGCTATTACCACCCCAAGGAAAGCTATATCTATTATTGCCACCAGTTTAATTGACTGAATCTGGAAAAAAAATTAACTATTTTTAGAAGTTAAAATGAAAACAAATAAAGAGAAAATTGAAACTTATATATACTCCATTTACCTTAAGAGATTTGGGGGCATAGATAAGAAAGAGAGTGACATATATGATGTGAAAGAAGGCACCACTACCATTGACTGTGACCACTAGCAAACCTCCAGGCTTGAGCAACCCATAAAATGCCCACAAACTTGTGCTCAGTAATGTTGTGATGTATGGTATCCCTTTAAAATCTTCTGTTGATTTCTTATTGATTATCCTTTTGAATGTTTTTCTGAAATATAATAATTCAATTTAATTAACAATCATTGAGAATAATTAAATAATTAAAAAATACATTAGCCAAATGCTATTATAATCATCGATTAGAAGATGCAAAAATAGTTGGTAGAATTGAATGCTGAAAGTATGAAAAAAAATATACTAGTAATTTATATAACTAGTTAATAGATTATGCTCTTGCTAAACTATCTACTCGTTACGGGATCGTGTCAAATTAATTAAGAATACAAAATATTAGTTAATTAAATAAAATAGAAGGAAAAGAGGGATAAGTTACTAGTACCTAAAAAAAAAAAAAAAAAATGTTGGTAAAGTAGTTTTAGCATACGGCTGTTATTAATTAAATAAATCAGGAGAGGGAAAACCTATGACTTACATTGGAGCAGCGAACATAAGTATGGAGATGACATTCCCTGCAGAAACATGGGTGTAAAAATCATTAATTACCACAATATTTCTCTGAGAAGAACAACATTATTTCATATTAAAAAACTAGAATATTGCTCATTAATTGTTCAACTTACACTTTTTGCATTTTAACGATTTATTAATGAAACTTACCAATTATGCCGAGGATGAAGCTGAAGTTATCCATGAAAGAACTAGAAGATGGACAAACAAACGATGAAAGTAGAAAGCGGAGCTCTAATTATAGTAACAATTACGTGAAGGAGAAATTAAGTGAGAAAGAAAAAGTAGTGGATGAGGAATAGAGTTAGAGGGGAGGGTACAAAGAGAAAGAAACTACTAGTAGATGGAAGCCATAAATAATGCTGGCAAAACCCAGAAGTTGGCTACTGATGATCCAAAAGGTCCCAAATATATGAGCGAGCGATATTCAATGTTACTAAAACAGGACATGTGAGCCTCTGTTGTTATTGCCTTAATGTTACTTCTTACTATATTTGGTAACAGGGTCGTGACCGATGCCCATTAGAGACGAATTCATAATTTAAAGTAGACTTGTTGCTATTTTTATCTTACTGTTGGATTTATTGTACATTTTGAAATTTGATATAAGTTCAGAATTAATAGTAAATATTTTGTGATTCTTCACACACACACACACACACACATATATATATATATATATATGTTTGTATAAAAACATTATACTTAGTATTGAATTTTATAAAAAATGGAGAGTCTTGGAGTAACGGTACAATGAATTTCATCTGACGACCTATAGACTATAGTTAGGTCACAAGTTCCAGTTGCGGAATCAACAATTAATACTTGCGTCAAAATAGATTGCCACATCTTCTTTTTTTTTTTTAATTACATAGGGAGTAGAGAAAGGGAAATCTGAACCCCTTAGGTCTCTATCTTTAAATCCGACGAAACACGGAACATTTCATGCATCGGCTGCTTTCGTTTTTTACTATATTTAGCTAAATTAACCCATAAAACGCATATTTCAGACCATCACCTTTCATTTTCAGAGACAACGAACTTTGTACGTCCCTTCTTTTAATCGTCCACATTTTTCATTTTTGTCATGGCTGCGGTTATTATGATGACTCCTAGTGAGATTTGGATTCCGGCGTTGAATATAAAGCGTGCGAAAAGTGTTATCGGATGGTAAGCATAACAAGTGGGTCCCACATATGGATGGACGTAGTATTTGTGATGTTTGTATTTGGCCAAATACATATGCACGCATCCTTTGTAAGGATTTTTATTTTGACATCTCAATTGGAGTTTGTTCCTAAAGTAAGCATAAAGTGTGTCTACTGAGCACTTTCTCATAATCACATTAAGGTGCGTGTGTTACGCACACTGCAGATTTGGAAAAGTAACAAATGAAATTAAAACACATGGCGTTTAAACCCCACATATTTAAAATAAAAAAGAATTAAAAATCCCACCAAAAAAAAAAAATCTATTTTCACTTCAGACCCACCCCGGTAATATCATCTTCCCACTGCCTCTATTACCTTGTCTTCCCTCCCCAACCCCCACGTCCACTAGCCATTTTCGGTAGACTCTATTCATTCTCTTTGTGATGCTATTAACTAAACTATTATTACAAATCAACCATTCCATTGGAGCAAGATGTGCAGAAGGACTTTAAAGTAGACTTATATAATTACCTAATTCTAGGTAGTAAGCAGCGGTGGAACCTAAGAAAGAATGTGCGTTTATCTCTTAAAAGAATATATGACGACCTTACAAAATCAATCTTAATTAACTTTTCATTTCATTATAATGAACTTCTGGATGACGAAAAAACCAACCCCTTCCTTTTACTAAACCATTGGGAGCACTAAATTATTTGCAAAATAATCTGAGTAATGATATCTTTTTCAATACCAAAAAGACTTGTTCCTCAGGGAATACCAGATCTGCTCCAAATATCTATTGCAATTGCAAATTGGAAAAATTGCCCGAAGAATAAGGGAAAGGGAAAGGTAAAGGGTAAGGGTGATTGTATAAATGGCGGCTGAGAGATAAAGAGAAAGGAGAAGAAGAAAGAAAATAAAACTACATCTTTTTGTTACTTTTCATGCTCCCTAGAGTAAGTGTGCTACACACACTATGCCACATCAGTAATTTGTGCTCAATAGACACACTTTATGCTTACTTTAGGTGTCAAAGGAACAAGTTCTAATTGAGGTGTTAAAATAAAAAATCATAATAAATTTAAAAGGTTGCTTATGTATTTGGCCTTTGTATTTTCTTATACTAGTTAATTTGTAATTTTTGAAAGACTAGTTTCAGCATACGTGCGTTGCACGTGTTAATAAATTGAAAATTCAATGCAAACAAGTTATCTAAAATAGCAATGATTAAAAAAATAGATGCAACATTCATTTATATGATAGAAAATTAATGTTTATTTTTAAATATTAGAAACATAATTAAATTACTATTTCATTTAGTGTGAAATTAATTTTAAAGGGAAAAATAAGCTAATGACATTTTGCTAAGGGCCTTTGTGCTTTATGATATACAAGGATACTCGATTGATTAAATAACTTAAAGTCTTTAATGTTTTTCTTGTAAATGTGTGAATGAGTTGAGAAATTGATGCAGAATTTGTTTGTTTTATACGTTAATAAAATCTTAACTAATTTCAAAGTTTTAAATTTTAGAAGTTTTTACATATAACAAAGAAGTTTCTATAAGGAAAGATTTAATAATCAAAATTTTAATCAATTTCAAAGTCCTAAATATTAGGAGTTCTACATCGTTCAGAAAAGGAAAGATTTAATCGCGTCAACTAATATAAGACGATAAGAAGAAGAATTTATTTTACACTAAATAAAATATTTGTTTAAATGGTGAAAATAAATATCAGAATCAATATTTTCTTTCTTTGAGCCGAGGGTCTATCAGAAAGAGCCTCTCTACCCCCCATGATAGGGTAAGGTTTGGGTACACTTTACCCTTCCCAGACCGCACGTGTGAGATTACACTGGGTATGTTGTTGTTGTTGTTTAAATGGTGAAAAAAATGTTATTATATTGATCATTGATTGAATTTAATAAAGGTTGAACATGTAAAGATAATGAATTAGTTGAAATAGTTATGTAATATTTATAATTATAGATATTTTATTATATAAGATACAAATATGATAGGCGAAATACATTGACAGCCCCTTAAACTTCTAAGCCAATTTCAATTAGACACTCAAAATATGGCCTGTTACAACTGAACACCTAAACACAAGATAAAATGTTCCTATTAGATACTTTCAATTTTGATTTTTTCCTGCATATTCTCAAGCATCTATTTCATAGATAAGTTAATATCGTAAAATATTTCACCTTCTTTGGAACAAGCCTAAGGGTTTACTACTTAGTGAGGCTAATGTCTATAATTAAAAGAGGTGACAGAATTTGAGTAGAAAGTGTCTAATAGGACAAATTAGTAGCAAATATAAATTTCCAAATATATTAATATATCTTGTGTTTAAAATATTAATTGTAATTACAATTTTACATAGTATGGTTGAAAGAAAAACATAGTATGGTTGTAACTTAATTTATATTTTTAAAATATTGTTAAATGAACATTATCATATTAGTTCAAACTTCTAAATATATATACTTAAAATTAAATCAAAACGTTAAAAGAAAAAAAAAAGAATATGCCTTGTTGATGTTCTTTGAGATATTTGTGATTTGAAATAATGTAATAAATTTTCTTGTTTTATGGCATTATGATTGTTGTATATAACTTTAAAACAAAGGATTACATTAGCAAATGTTTATCCTAGTTCAATTGGAAAAGATTAAAAAACAAAAAAACTATTTTATTAGGAATTTTTTTTTATTGTTATATAAATGACAATTAGTGATGGGGTTACTATGATCTTATATGTATGACCTATATATCAGTTAAAAAAGTACACAGGGTAATTCTATTTTAATTGATAAAATGAGATTATGAATAAAAGAAACTACTTCCCACTTTTTTTATTAGTTAAAGGGATTTAAAAGAAAAGAAACAAGAAAAGGTTTCTATAAAAATAATATTTTTATAAAAAAAAATGTGTTTAAAAGAAAAGAAATAACATGTTCATTAGGAAAAAGGCATTTTTGACTCAATTAAGTAACAATAGGGGCATTTTTGTTCAATTTCGTATAATTTTAGGGCATTTTTGGACCAACTAAGAATAAGAATTTTTAAATTTTGACGTCCAGAAGTATTTTTTTTAACCATTGGGTTATAAACGTTGGTCAAGTAAGGAATGATTATATAAGGTATATTTTATTTGAAATTGACTCTTAAATATTAGGACTTTGTACTAAATTTTAATTAATTTTAAAGTCTTAAATATTACAAAATATTATTAAATGACTATTTTGTCTATTGTAGAGTGTTTTAATGAAGGGTAAAAAGTTCAATCAACATTTTAAAGACCCTTCATACTTTTAATATTTTCATATACGCGATTTGCGCGTGACCAAAACGTATACCTCAGTTGACAATAAACACTACATAAAAAAAAATAAACTTAGCTATGATCTTCTTCATTTATCCGTTTGGTTTGCTAAATCTATGTTTGTGCGTTGCAGGTATATACTAAAATTTATATAAAAATGAATAATTCCTATTCGCATGTACACCAGTATTTAAATTTAAAATAATTGAATAAAGGTTGAATATCCATTGTTGTGTCAATATTTGGTATCCGTCCCAACTAATTTGTATTCCTGACACGTAAGGTCTATTAAAGGAGGAAGCGCTCTCATTCAAATATTTTTCATTTTCCATAAAGGAATCCTATGCGGCCCACCACATGAATAGTTAACTTAAATTAGTTAGATATTTGTTGTTTTCACTTCATATTCTAAACAATTTTAAAATTATGAGATCTCATACGACAAATCATTTTTTTTCTGTTTCTTCGGTGATATTTAAGATTGAAAGCAATTTGAAAAGAAAAAAAGGTGGTCTTTTGATTCAAAGATTAGTTAGATCGACAGTTGGCTTGCAGATTAAATCATTATGCAAACTCTCACCTCTTGGGGTTTTATATACTTTTTTATTTTATATAACTCCTCTTCTAATAACCAATGTATTTGTCACCCTTTCAACGTCATATTTTTTTTTTTTACTTTATTTATAGACACATATTAATTTTTCAAATCTTATTTTGATTTCATTCTCAATATAAAATAGCACTTTTATTAACTAATACGGTTGATGAACTTAGTTAGAAGAGAAAATTTAGTAACTATTTTTAATCAAAGAATGGGCAACTCGTGCTGCTTATAGCTACTGATAGTACTTTTTCCATCCTATTTTAACTGTCGCTTTAACTTTAAAAGATTGTCTCAAGATACTTGTCAATTTAGGAATTCAAGACTAAAATTGACAATTATTTTCAACTTCGGCGTTAATATTAACGAATTAGTTATTTTTAATATGCTCAATTTTCAAATAACGTCTAATAAGTAGGGGTAACTTAGTAATTTAAATCTTGTATATCTGTTTTCTTAATAAGTGTAAAAAAAACTAAAACGACAGTTAAAATGAGATGGACAAAGTAACAAAAAGTTAGAAAGTTAATCAATTTGATGATGTAACAATAGACTTTGTTAGAAAGTCTAATCAATTTGGTGATATGAAAATAAAACTAATGAAATAACATGTTGCAAATAGAGTAACTTAAAGAATAAATTAAATATGATTCACCCAAAATTGTCTAGAATCTAACCGGATGATAAATCACGGATATAAAACGTTGTTGCAACATCACAAAAGAAAAAAAAAAAAAGAGCCTAATAAGAAAATCAAATCATAACTTAAAAGAACAGAGTATAGAAAAAATTGGAATTTGATGGACCTAGAGATATGGTTTTTCCTGAAAAAAGCGGACAAAAATCAATTAATATAGGATCACGTTAAAGAAATATATAAAGGGTATACAATCAATTATGAAGTTTATTGAGTAAACTACCTGTCAGTTTGAAACTTATCCGGCAAGAGGTTTATGCGGCTTTACACACTTAAAAACAAGCAAACAACAAATATGTCATTAAATAGTTCAAATGGTATGCCATTAGATAGTTCAAAATCAAAGCCTCAAAAGTTATCGTCAAAACATTACTAAGTAATGATCGTAAAATCTGTAAATATTTATCATAAAAAAAACGCAATAAGTACAATATATAGAATTTCTGTTAAAAAATTAAATTGAAAACCTTGATGAGAAAAGTTATAGTTTCTCCATAGTAGCTGGGTGTAAGACAATAACAGAGTTATCATCGTTGACCGCCTCGTCTACTATGAGCTTATTCGCAGCTTTCTTGCACTCCAGAAAGCTGTAGAAAAATCCTTCCTAGCACTTTTTTCAAAACTTTGACTTTGATGTAGATTCTCTTTATTTGAAGAGTCTTTAGCAACTTTTCTGAAAATACATCAAATTCTCCACTATCTTGAGTTATGGCATCTTAGAAGGACAAGGTTAAATTGATTTTGCACATTCATCCGAACCCCGAACACTTGTGGTTGCGTAAGACGTCAAAACCTAATAGCAATTCTAAGTGTAGAAATGTTCCTATTTACAAATTCTTTATGGACAGACCCAAGCGTTATAGAATTTTCTGAAAATACATCAAATTCTCCACTATCTTGAGTTATGGCATCTTAGAAGGACAAGGTTAAATTGATTTTGCACATTCATCCGAACCCCGAACACTTGTGGCTGCGTAAGACGTCAAAACCTAATAGCAATTCTAAGTGTAGAAATGTTCCTATTTACAAATTCTTTATGGACAGACCCAAGCGTTATAGAATTGTCGTGAGATATTTTTTTTATGGACAATTCTAAGTGTAGAAATGTTCCTATTTACAAATTCTTTATGGACAGACCCAAGCGTTATAGAATTGTCGTGAGATAATTTTTTTTTTTTCAAAAAATAAAGTATGTGAAATAGTATAAAGAGAATTAAATAACACGATCCTACCACTTACCTCTAATTAAGCCGTTTGCCTTATGTTACTGGATGGGTTGAAAAAAGTTTCTATTGAGAATCTTGCGACTCAAATTAAATGTATTTTCTAGAGTTCTTGCTCTAATAATATCCATTGCTAGGAAAACAAAACAATTTTGGCTTAGAATTTTCTCACAATAACTAATATCATCCAAAAATAAATTAGTATGATGCACCCAAGATATCCAAGTGAAATGAAAGAAAAACAATATCTAATTAAGAATTAAGAGGTTAAGATTTAAGACAAGTCTTTCAAGTTTTAATTATACTATAAACAAAAGCTGGCGTGTAGTAGTACCTCAAAGATCCGTAGAAAAGCATGAGAGACCATAATCCAGTATTTCTTTTAGCCAAATTGTTGGCATGAGTCTCTGTGTGCAGTATGAGAGAAAAAAGAGTGGAGAAAAACTATTCTTCCTATTAAGGAACTACCACATGTATGTATATATATCAATAAGTATGTACATACAAGTGAAGATATACATGTAAATAGACTTTTGGCGATTTAAAAAAAAAAAACTCTAACCTCTTAGCCTTCGAGCTAGGTGGCAAGGTAGAGGAAATCGCCGGAGCAATAGAATTTGTGACATGAATCAGCCAATCTATGAAAAAATTAAAAAATAATCAGAGCATTAACCAAATATTTATCGATTATATGCAATTTAAACCCATGTAAATTATAAAAGATTGTATAAGCTAAAAATAGCACAATTTTAAAAGAAAAAGGCTGTCGAACTATTTTTTCACCCATTGATAAAATTCCTTTTATAGATGTATAGATGCACTTCTAACCCTAATAGGATTTTATTTGCCACCAAAATATGAAAGTAGTACTTAATAACAATTATATTCCTTAAAAATTAAATATAAGGAAAAAAAATTGACCCTTTACGTTGCAAATTTTCCTTTACATTTTTTATTTTTGATGATTTAAAATTTTCAAATTATATATATGGAATGTCAAAGTGGCATATTTATGGTTGATTTCAAAATAGTACAAATATTAGTTCATGTTGATTTTGTCGTTTTTTTGGACTTCAATAGTTTACGGGAGATCTAAAAGAAAGGCTAAATATTATGAAGTTTTTTAAGTCACATGGAAAGTACTCTGAAAAGGGACACAAAGGCAAAAGAAGAAGAAAAAACGAAGGACTCCTATAGATGTTAACTATTTGAGTGTTTTAATTGTACTAATCGAATAATTAAAGTTTCAATTTAATTATTCGATTTCTCAGGTCCTAAATATAAGGATAGTAATTTATATAAGGAAATAATTAATAATTAAAATTTTAGCTGATTTCGAAGTCTTAAATATTAAAAAAATAATTAAATTATAATTATATAGTAAATGACAATTTTATCTATTGCAGAGTCTGTCAATGAAGGACAAAAAGTTCAAATAATATTTTTAAGACCCTTCGTACTTTTAATATAGTATAGATTAGCTTCCGAAAGAGTTTTTAGATCATTTTGATAAACGTAATGTTCTTGGATATATCATTTTTTGGGAAAATGTTTTGTCGTTTTATATTTCTGGAAATGCGTGGTCCACATATAACTAATTGATTTTGTATTTATCTGTATTAAACTATATGAGATTTTATGCATATTAGTTGGTGAAAATATTTAGAACGGTTCTAGATGAGATTGGACTCTTATTACCAGGCTGTAGAAGTTTACTTGATACGGTCTTGAAAAACTTCCGCAAATATTTCTCTTTTGAAATACGCGTTGTACATTTTTTTTTTCCTTAACCAAATTTTGTTTCATTGGGTTTTCTTGATAAGGTTTTTACTGAGGCAGCTCTCAAAACGTATTACTAGATATGTGTACTCTTTTTCCTTCATTGAGGCTTTTTCCCATAGGGTTTTTCTTAATAAGGTTTTAACGAGGCACATCATCTAATTAATGGACATCCAATGGGGAGTGTTATGAGTATGCTTGTCCATTAAGTTACTTAGCCACCAAGAGTACATAACTCGTTAGTTGTCATCTTAAATGGCTTAGTCATTAAGCATATATTTTTCCTTATAAATAGTGGCCATATGTAGAATTGAAAGAGGAGCAATACAATCTTATATCTCTCTACATATTTCTTCCGTGTATTTACTTTATAGTTTTTATTTTATAACATCTTTTCTATTAATAATTTCTGGGTCTACACGTTTTCTGCACTGATAGCCTGTTTGACCAAAGTCTATTTTCTCCGATTATTTTTTTCAATAGATGCTTATTTTAAAAAAGTGAGGTGTTTGATCAAGTTTTTGGGAGAAAATAAGTGTTTTGTGGGTAGTAGCAGAAGCAGTATTTTAAAAGCTAAAAAAATAGTTTTACTTTATAGTTTTTATTTTATAACACGTTATCAGCACGAGACTATGTTATCTCGAGCAAATACTTTAAAAGCCTCGAAGGTATTGATTTCTTTTTTTCCCTTTACTAATGGCAAATCTTTCCAAACGTGAATTTGTAGCCTTAGATATATCCGGCAATAGCTATATGTCTTGGATTCTTGATGCCGAGATTCACCTTAATGCGATGGGTCTGGCAGACATCATCAAAGATAAAAATGAGGCATCAAACCAAGACCGTGCCAAGGCAATGATATTCCTCCGCCATCATCTTGATGAGAATTTGAAAATGGAATATCTCACGGTTAAAGATCCTCTTACGCTGTGGAATGATCTGAGAGATAGATATGATCACCTGAAGATGGTCATACTTCCACAAGCACGTTTTGATTGGCTCCATTTAAGGCTACAAGATTTTAAATCTGTTAAGGTATATAATTCTGCAATGTTTAAAATTATTTATCAGTTGAAATTATGTGGTGAAAATATCACTGATCATGATATGCTGGAGAAAACATTCTCCACTTTTCCTGCCTCGAGTATGCTCCTGCAGTAGCAATACCGAGAGATGAAGTTCAAGAAATATTCTGATCTAATCTCACATCTTCTAGTGGCTGAACAACATAATGAATTATTAATGAAAAATCATGAAAGCCGACCCACTGGTACTGCCCCATTCCCTGAAGTGAATGAGGCAAATTTTCGCCATTCTAGGCGTGGAAGAGGTCGTGGCCCCAGTCGTGGTCATGGTCGTGGTCGAGGAAGAAATTTTAATCATGATTCTCGTCTTGCACCAAATAATACCCTTCACCACCAGCAGTGTAAAAGGAAGGATGAAAAGCATGAAGTTGTGCAAAAGAAAAATTCAGAAAATAAATGCTTCCGATGTGGAGGAAAAGGGCACTGGTCACGTACCTGTCGTACGCCAAAGCACCTAGTTGAGCTGTATCAAGCCTCCTTCAAAAAGGCAGAAAAGGATGCCGAAGAAAATTTTATTTCTAAAGATAATGTTGAGCCCATGCATCTAGATGTGACAGATTTCTTTGAACTCCCTGAAGGGAAAATAGATCATCTGGTCGGTGATGGATCTGTAATAACTTAGATATTTCATACATGTCGTTTGTATTAGCTAATGTGGTTATGTTTCCATAGTTATGTAAATAAAGTGTGTGTAATGTTTTGTTTAATAGTAATATATGTAATAAAGTGTGTGTAATACTTTGTCTAAATCATAATATCTACTTCGATGTTTACTTTGTCTATTCTTTCGTTTTGAAGAATATATGGAAAATCCTCAAATATTATTTGGATCAATGACCAATCATGAAGATATTTGTGTGATTTATAGTGGAACAACGCATGCTATATTCAAAGATGAGAAATACTTTTCTCACTTGCGTAGAAAAAGGGGAAATATTAATACAATTTCTGGCAATTCGAAATTAATTGAAGGCTTCGGAAGAGCTACTATATTTCTACCTAAGGGGACGAAACTTGTTATAGAAGATGCATTATTCTCTTCTAGATCCCCAAGAAACTTGTTGAGTTTCAAAGATATCCGCTGTAATGGGTATCACGTCGAGACATTAAATGAAACAAATGATGAATATCTTATTATTACAAAGAATGTCTCCGGCCAGAAATATGTTTTGGAGAAATTACCAACTTTGTCTTCTGGCCTGTACTATGCAGAAATTAGTACAATTGAAGCGCACTCAATCGTAAACCAGAAGTTTAACGATTCAGGAACTTTTATGCTTTGGCATGACCGAATGGGTCATCCTGGATCAATAATGATGAGACGAATTATTGAAAATTCAAATGGGTATCCACTTAAGAACTTGAAGATTCTTGAAAGTAGTGAATTTTCATGTGTCGCTTGTCATCAGGGCAAATTGATAACCAGGCCATCACCAATGAAAGTTGAAGTTGAATCCCCTGCTTTTCTAGAGAGTATACATGGGGATATATGTGGACCTATTCACTCATCTTGTGGGTCATTCAGATGTTTTATGGTTCTAATAGATGCGTCTTCGAGATGGTCTCATGTGTGCCTCATATCATCTCGCAACCTGGCGTTTGCGAAATTATTGGCACAAATAATACGCTTAAGGGCACAGTTCCCAGATTATCCTATAAAAGCTATACGTCTTGATAATGCTGGAGAATTTACATCCCAAGCTTTCGATGATTATTGTTTATCAGTTGGGATAAAGGTTGAACATCCTGAAGCACATGTTCATACCCAAAATAGCCTTGCTGAGTCATTTATTAAGCGTGTGCAATTGATAGCATGACCATTACTTATGAAAACACGGTTGCCTATAACCGTTTGGGGTCATGCTATCTTACATGCAGCATCTCTTATTCATCTCAGACCGACTCATTATAATAAATACTTCCCGTCACAATTAGTATTTGGTCATGAACCAAATATTGTTCATCTCCGAATCTTTGGCTGTGCTGTATATGTGCCTGTAGCACCACCACAACGCACTAAGATGGGCCCCCAAAGAAGGTTAGGAATATATGTTGGTTTGAATCACCCTCAATTATTTTCTATCTTGAGTCATTGGCGAGAGATTTATTTACTGCCCGATTTGCAGATTGTCGATTTGATGAAACAAATTTTCCACAATTAGGGGGAGAGAGAAAAAAAATCAAAAGAGAAATTGCGTGGAGAGTTCCATCACTATCTCATTTGATCCACGTGCCCCTATATGTGAGCAGGAGATCCAGAAGATCATCCACTTGCAGAAAATAGCAAATCAAATGCCAGACGGATTTACTGATTTGAAAAGAATAACTAAGTCGCATATCCCTGCAGAGAATGTGCCTATTCGAATTGATGTTCTAAAGGGACAATCTACTAGTGTCATAGCCTCTGAATCTCATCCATGCCTGAAGCGTGATAGGCCATTGGGCTCCGAGGATAAAAATCCTAGAAAAAGAAATACAAACAGTGATCAGAATGACACTATGAAAGGATCTCATGAAGAGATTCAAGATCTGATTAATCCTGATATTCCTGAAGAAATCAGCAAACCCGAGACTCCAGTGAGTAAAGAACTATCATTAAGTATTACTGGTGATGAGGGCATCTTGAATCGTTCGAAAATTGTGGTAAATAGTGTTTTTGCATATAATGTTGCACTAAATATTATGAAAGGTAGTGAGGATCAGGAACCTCAATCTATCGAAGAATGTCGACGAAGATATGATTGGCCAAAATGCCAAGAAGCAATTCAATGAGAATTGAATTCACTTGCTAAACGTGAGGTTTTTGGACCTATAGTCCAAACGCCTAATGGTGTAAAACCAGTTGGCCACAAATGGGTATTTGTACGGAAAAGAAATGAGAGAAATGAAATTGTGCGATACAAAGCACGCCTTGTTGCACAAGGATTCTCTCAAAGACCCGGCGTCGACTATGAGGAAACATATTCACCAGTTATGCATGCTATAACATTTCGATACCTCATCGGTTTAGCTGTCTATGAAACCCTTGAAATACATCTGATGGATGTGGTTACAGCTTATCTTTATGGCTCACTTGATAATGAAATTTATATGAAAATTCCTGAAGGATATAAAATGCCTGAAGCATTTGGTTTAAAGTCTCAGGAAATGTATTCAATCAAATTACAAAGATCATTATATGGTTTAAAACAATCAGGGCACATGTGGTATAATCGCCTAAGTGAGTACTTGATAAATGAAGGATATATAAATGATGCCATTTGTCCATGTGTTTTTATTAAGAAAACAAAATCAGGGTTCATTATACTTGTTGTTTATGTTGATGACATAAATCTCATTGGAACTCCAGAAGAGCTCCAAAAGGCGATTGAATATTTGAAGGAAGAATTTGAGATGAAAGATCTTGGAAAGACAAAACTCTTTCTTGGTCTGCAAATTGAACATTTCGCAAAAGGGATCTT
Organism: Lycium barbarum; assembly: GCF_019175385.1. Taxonomy (NCBI): domain Eukaryota; kingdom Viridiplantae; phylum Streptophyta; class Magnoliopsida; order Solanales; family Solanaceae; genus Lycium; species Lycium barbarum. Next base: position 120,935,016 of record NC_083342.1, read on the forward strand.
TATCTATCAATCTGCCTATACTGAGAAAGTTTTAGAACGGTTTCACACGGACAATGCGCATCCTTTAAGTACTCCTATGGTCGTTCGCTCACTTGAAGTGAGCAAAGATCCGTTCCGACCTCAGGAAGAAAACGAAGAGCTACTTGGTCCTGAAGTACCATATCTTAGTGCAATAGGTGCACTTATGTATCTTGCTAATGCTACAAGACCTGACATAGCATTTTCTGTTAATTTGCTAGCAAGATATAGCTCTTCTCCTACACAGAGGCATTGGAACGGGATTAAGCATATATTGCGATATCTGAAAGAAACTAGCGATATGGGTCTGTTTTATGCTAACAATTGTAGTACAGATCTAGTTGGTTATGCCGATGCAGGTTATTTATCTAATCCACATAAAGCTTGATCTCAAACGAGCTATCTGTTTACATGCGGAGGTACTGCTATATCATGGCGATCGACAAAGCAGTCCATTGTTGCTACTTCTTCAAATCATGTTGAGATAATCGCTATTCATGAAGCAAGTAGAGAATGTGTGTGGTTGAGATCAGTGATACATTTCATCAGAGAAAGATGTGGCTTGAAGTGTGATACACAAATACCCACAGTATTATATGAAGATAATGCTGCATGCATAGCTCAATTAAAAGGAGGTTTCATAAAAGGAAATAGAACGAAGCACATTTCACCAAAGTTATTTTTCACACATGATCTCCAGAAGAATGGTGATATTGATGTGCAATAAATCCGTTCAAGTGACAATCCTGCAAATTTGTTCACCAAATCTTTGCCAACTTCAACTCTTGAGAAGATGATATTCAAGATTGGAATGCGAAGGCTCCGACATCTGAATCTTGGTCTTCGTCAAGGGGAGTGAAATACGCGTTGTACTCTTTTTTGCTTAACCAAGTTTTGTCCCATTGGGTTTTCTTGGTAAGGTTTTTAATGAGGCAGCTCTCAAAGCGTATTACTAGATATGTGTACTCTTTTTCCTTCATTGAGGCTTTTTCCCATAGGGTTTTTCCTAATAAGGTTTTAACGAGGCACATCATCTAATTAATGGACATCCAATGGGGAGTGTTATGAGTATGCTTGTCCATTAAGTTACTTAGCCACCAAGAGTACATAACTCGTTAGTTGTCATCTTAAATGGCTTAGTCATTAAGCATATATTTTTCCTTATAAATAGTGGTCATATGTAGAATTGAAAGAGGAGCAATACAATCTTATATCTCTCTACATATTTCTTCCGTGTATATACTTTATAATTTTTATTTTATAACATCTTTTCTATTAATAATTTCTGGGTCTACACGTTTTCTGCACTGATAGCCTGTTTGACCAAAGTCTATTTTCTCCGATTATTTTTTTCAATAGATGCTTATTTTAAAAAAGTGAGGTGTTTGATCAAGTTTTTGGGAGAAAATAAGTGTTTTGTGGGTAGTAGCAGAAGCAGTATTTTAAAAGCTAAAAAAATACTTTTTTTTTTCAAAAGCACTTTTGAGAAAAATATATTTAAAAACACTTTTTAAAAGTTTGGTCAAACACTAATTACTGCTCAAAAGTGATTATTAACTTAATTGGTCAAACACAAACTGTTTTTCGTCAAAAACACTTTTTTGAAAAGCAATTTTGGAAAAAAACATTTTTCAAAATAAACTGATTTTCGAGACTTGACCAAATAGGCTATTACTCATTATGGTAGAGGTAATGCAGTTATATATAATATAGTCATATGTATGCATATATTTCAGTCTATAAATTCTTACATTTCCTTCTGTAAATATTTTATTTGGTACTATTTCACCTGGTTTTTAGTTCATTTCATCTGGATTATTTCTTTTTTTTTCTTTAAATATTTATACTTATATTCGGAAATCATCGTGATGGTTAAGTTGAGGCTTTTTCATATTCGAATCATGACCAAGAGTTTCTTAGGGCCCGTTTGTCCATGAGAATTATTCACTTTTTTTTGAAATATTTTCTCACTTTTTTCATTTTACGGTGTTTGACCATAAAAATTCCAAATACAACTTGAAGTTAGTTGGAATTTGGAAAAACAACCAAAACTTAATTCACTTTTTTTTTTTCACTTTCAATACATTCAAACAACCAAATATTCTTTGCAAAAACTATAACCAAACACAACTCCATCTTCAACTCTAACTCCAAAATACCAAATAAAGTAAAAAAAATATGATTTTCATGGTCAAATGCCTACTTAGTATGATCAAGTGTGAAGTACTACCATCGACGCGTTATTGCGACTATATCTTCAATGCATGCTCAAAATAGTTCTGTAGTTTGGTAAACACGAAGCTAGCCATGTGTTATGTTCAAAGTCAATACACACAATTTTACGGTAATGGTATCTGCATATGTTGTTACACTTCATTTTGTAAGTCTCTTTTTCTTTTTTTTTTTTGGTAGTAATTGTAAGTCTCGATCTAGGAATATTGGTTTTAAGACTTTCTTTTCCAACGTAAATTGATAATTTGTATTATTTCCAAATAGTATCAGTCTATAGCTTATACATATATATTATTTTTATTAAGGGAATATATTTTCGGTTGCACACACATATATAAAAATTAAAGAATTTGCGAACTGTGAAGCCCCAGTGTTAGGCTACAATTTTGAAGCAGATGTATTAATTAAAAGTCATACGATAGATTTTATGGTTGCGAGGAGACGTAGCATGAGCAAGGAGTTGATTTCTCATAAAGTTACTCAACTATCGTAATTATAACACATAAGTCACTTAATTTTGTTTTGTAATTAAAAAGTCACTCAATCTTCATCTTTATAATACAAAAGTTATTCAACTCATTTTAGTCAATTTTTGCTGACGTGACATTATTTTAAAGTTAAATCCACCAATTTTTACCATTTAATGATCCGCCCCACTAAAACAACCCGCTATCCAAATTTTTATAACAATACACTAAGGACTGAAATTTTACTAGTAATTTTTTACTGGTAACGTGGCTGGATTCTCCTCCCTACTCGGGCCTTAAAATTTTGCCTCAAGTGCTTCTGGTCACTATGACACTACTGCTAAGATATTTGCAAGTAGTAACAGTTCTTCAAGGAAATTTATATATTCTATTCACAAATTGTTACGCAAATCAACTGAGTCTAGTTGTAACTTTGTTCTTCTTTTCATCTATGATGTATTCAGAATACATTTCCCTTGAGCAAGCAGCTTGAATTTTACAAAGATACCATAAGAAGTTGGTAGTGATTGCGGGGAAAGTAAATTTCACATGGATAATCAACATTTCAATTCACTTTGTTAAAGTTGGAGCCAGGAATTAGTGATTTTGTTCAAAACTACTATATTAATCCTCTGCTCTACAAAATTTACACTAATCAATTCTCAGACATCCTCATCAAGTCTTGCACTAAATTCATTAGATAGCGGATCAGGTTAGTGGGGCGGGTCATTAAATGATAAAAATGATTGAGTTTATATTAGATAAGGATTTAACTTCTTACAAAATGCCACGTCAGCAAAAGTTGAACAAAACGAGTTGAATGATTTTGGTGTTACAAAGATGAAAGTTGAGTGACTTTCTAGTTACAAACAAAGTTAAGTGACTTTTGTGTTACAAAGATGAAAGTTGAGTGACTTTTCTGTTACAAAGATGAAAGTTGAGTGACTTTTCTGTTACAAAATAAAGTTAAGTGACTTTTGTATTACAATTGCGATAGTTGAGTGACCTTTTGAGAAGTAAACTCTCTGAGCTGGTTATTAATTTCATCTGTTTAGCGTAGAGACATATAGCTCCTCATTTTCCATCTAACAACATTAATAATTCTTAAAGCTGTGGCGACAAATTAATGAATGAATTGATAAATGGAATACTTAATATTATTTCCTATAATTGGAAGAAATAAATTAAAACATATTGAAAATTAAACTTTGAAGCAGAGCTTTAGTTTAACAGTAATAGATAAATAACGGATCATCTGTCTACTAACCAAATTTTATTAATCTGAAACACACTTTATTATTGGATTAAGATCTGTTTGTTGTTTTCTCAAATAAAAGATTGTTTCCTCTAAAAAGCATTAGTCAAAAGGAGAAAAGTTTACTCTGTAAAGTACGGGTAAATTACCATGCAACAGCTATTAATTAGCACCCACAAGGCGACAACGGGTGTATTAGCTTTAGAAGAAAAAGTACTTATTAATTAATCAAAATCTAATCAGATTAGTAGTGTCTTATCGTTTTACAGTGAGGGCCCTCTGCCCATTCGAGTTCGTCATCCCAAAATCAATTATATAAAATTATTTAATAAATTTGTTAATAAATGTACGATGTTCGAGTCAAAATTATTGAGTTCGTTAAACCTAGAATTCTACCCCACTCCGATTTAAATCATTAAAAGAGGTTAGGATAATGATTAGTGGAACTTTTGAATGGAAAAAATAAAAGTTTGAATGTTACACCCACTAGGAGTCTTTCCCATAAATGTACCTGTAGGCACCATCCGACTAGTCTACTTCTTGGCGATTCTTGATCATTATGATACCTAACTTTGTTTTCAAATAAAGAATGGTTGTTATGGTTAGCTCATGATTCTAGGAGATTTTGGATAAGATCTTGGATTCTGTAATCATCCTATTTTTCACAACAAACTTCTAAATTACTAAGTCTAGGCAGTTAGGCAACTCTTGAGATTAATTCAGAATGAAAAAAGAAAAGGAAAGATAAGAAATTCAAGAAGATACTATGATGGAATGTGAATTTGAGCTTTGAAGATTATTTGACAACCTCGTGATAACCTTTAGAGCTATTTTCTTTTTAATTTTAACTATGCAGTACTGGAAATTCACGGCTCAAACTCGAACTCGCGCGTGTCGAGTAGACCTACTAAGGAAGTAAATTACTTTCAGTGATTCTATCAGATGACTTAACTTTTCATTGACAGCAAAACTCAATCTTTTTTGTTAAGAATGAAAGAATCCCAACAATTCAACCATACGCGCGCGATCTGTGATCTTGATTTGTGTCAAGAATTGAGTAACTTTTAGAGCTGGAATTTGATTAAGTGATGAATTCCTTAGCGTAGAGTAAGTGCCGTGATGTTATTATCAGTTTTGTCACAAAACTTTTGTGTTTAATTTGATGACCATTTAAACAATTCAAAATGGTTCTGAACTCCTTAGCTGACTGATAACTAAATTGGCAGACAGAAAGTAACCTAAGATCAGAAAATTGACGGCATATATAGTTTCGAACCTTCTCTAAAGAGAAAATATTATCTTTATGTCTACATCATTCGATCATGATATTGTTATTTACTTATTTTGCTTTCGGCGTGCAACGTGAGATTTATTTTTGCTAATGTCACGCCCCGAATCATGGCCTGGACGAAACACGGCACTCGGTGCCTTACTGCATGTGACCGAGCGAACCACATGGCTTGCTGAATCATCATGAGGCATAACATGAGCGGAATATAACGTGAATGCATGATGAACCTTTATAAAACGTAGTAAGTCATAATACTTAATAAAAATACTTGTTTAAACATGAGTGCGGAAATAACATGAATGAGCCAAAATGGCTATACGACTCCGAATGTCTGACATAACATAACTCACTTGTCCAGTCTATGAAACCTTTATCATAAGTCTGACTGGAAAACATACTTATTGGGACAAGACCCCAGAATACCTTAGATGCATAACTAATCATGAAACAAAAGTTGACTAAACCCCGAATGAGATGGGGCTCACCAATAAGTTAATACGAATGCTGTCCTACTGAGCAGATGTGTCATCCTGTATATCAGTACCTGCATCGTGAAATGCAGGCCCCCAGGCAATAAAAGAGGACGTCAGCACATTGAATGTACTGGTATGTAAAGCAACTGAAAGAAATAACATGGGACATGGAATAACATGATAAAAACTGAAACTGAAAACCTGGACATGAACATGAGCATGAGCATGGGTAAAACATGATAAGTAGGGAGAGCATTTCATAAACCGACCATGTGATATCACCACGTGGGTACGTGGAGTATGATACCTCGCCTGACCAGCAGAGCCCCCATACCTTGCCAGGGTATAAGGTGGTATCGTGCCTGATGGATCCATTCAGTGTAAAATTAAAGTATCATCCTATCTGGGCGGAGCGATCCTTGTCCTACGGTGGCTACGTAGTTTCAGGCTATCTGAGCCTTCTTGATAATTCATGAACATAATATAGTTGGCTAAGAAGCCCATGATTATCGTGAACTTGTACTTGTCTTGTAATCATGATTTCACGAAATAACTTGTAAACATGGTTTCATGAAATAACTTGTAAATATGGTTTCATGAAATAACTTGTATTTAGTATGTATGTATCTTGTATCATAGCATGAAAGTAATTATATAATATAGTTGCATGAAAACTTGTAGACATGTAGGATATTCATGAAATAATCATTTTTATTCAAAAACATGCATGCAAGAACCCATGGAATACGAGATATGGGTTTTCATGGATTACGGACTGATTCTCAATAATCATATGGAGTTATTAAGAATACAATGATAGAACAATGATGTTCCCACACGTAGATAGCAATCGTACATACCTTAGTCGCTCCAAAACTTGAATTAAAGACTTGAGCTTCGAAGAAGATTTCCAAAATCTTGAATTCTTGAACCTTGAGATGGGTTTTCTTGAAAACCCTAGTTTAGGAATGATGATTTCTTGTTTAGATTACAAGGATATGTATTAGAATTGACTTGGAATAATTAGAGTAGGCTTACCTTGGTGTTCTTGATGAAGGGAGAGGGTAGGAGGTCGTTCTAGGGTTTGAAGGAATGAAAAATAATGATTTGAACTGATATGGACGAATATATACTATTCTGGAAAATTGAACTTTACGTCCAGCAAAATACTGGCCGTATTTTGAAAGACGGGCCGTATTTTGAAATACGATTTGTATTCCGTATAGACTGCACTGCGTCTCTTCAGTAAAATGATCATAACTCTTTGCAAAGATGTCTGTTTGACCCCCATAATATACCGTTGGAAAGGTATTTCAAAGCTCTACAACTTTCATCGAGGGAGTTTTCCCAAATTCCAAATAAGTTTTGAAATACAGGTCGTATACTGAAATACGGTCACTGTTCATTGACGTAAACCACCATCTTACAACTGAAGAGGAAATTTCCAATTCCCACATTCTTTATCTGATTTTCTAAGTCTAGGATCATGGTCAAAGCTTAGGTTAAAGGTACGGGGTGTTACAGCTACATCATCCAATTATGCCTATCCAGCCAAAAAAGTTGAATAGATCGACGAATCATGTCTTATAGCTTTTTATTTTGTAGTAATAGTGTACCTATACATGGTAAAATATGGCCTGACACGTGGCAAGATGGCAATAGGACACGTGGCGGAGGAAGATGAAACGCTACCAGTTACAGCATTCAGTACGAGCAAAAAGCCCCGGTTATATTCGGAGTCAAGTTACAAGGGAAAGCCACAAAGGATAATTAATAGCGGAATAACGGTACAAGACCGGACCGGATCTAAAGCAGACGTTACGATTTAGTATTAATGCAACATTCAATGCTCATTATTATTCATTATTAGGATTAAATTACTGGTTGAAGGGTCCATGTATTTGTACTATAAAAAGAGCTTAACAGCTCAAGAGAAGGATCATCGAATAACACTGATTACACACTATTCTTACAAGCTTCGTTGTTCACATTTATTCTCTTAAATTGCTCTTTTGCTCCGGATGATTATACTTGTTCTTAGAAAGTTTAAATGCTTTACAACTCCACCGGAGAAAACTTATCAAAGGATTTACTTGCAGGATCATTGAAGCCCAGGCTCAATTGCTTTATATTTAATTTCTTTTAATCAATCAATTCATCTAAACAAATTTAACCGTTCTCGTTTTAGGGTAAACAAATAGTACATATTGTACTAGGAGACACGACGACGAAATTATCAAGATCAAGGGAAGAGGAAATTTGGAGCTTCAATCTTTCAACAAAATAAATATGCACACGAACTCTCTAGAGATATATATGGTACAAATCGTTTGAGTAGCTAGATATATATGTATATATATATTGTTATGTTGTCCTTTTTGTTTCCCGCCTAACCTTTGGGGCCAACTAATCTGAACGATTAAAATTTCCACTTTAGGGTAAAGCGTGCTTCAAAACTGGTGAGGGGGAAGGAGGTGATGATAGATATTTAATTTAGGTTCAAAAGGTTTATATATATATATATATATATATATATATATATATATATATATATATATATATATATATATAATGTAGTAATTAGATAAATTTCATACCTAAAAGAAAGTGTTAATAGCTCATTTTATATAAAGTTATTAGTACTATTTTGAGAAATCATATTAAAGAGAAAAAGAAACTAACATATAGATGGGAATCATAATTGTCGACAACCAGAAGTTGTTTGCCTCTATTGTTATAGCCTTTTAGATTGTTCATTGATTTTCTCATGCAGGTGCATGCGACCCGCACCCAACTTTCTGTCTTTCACTTTCACATACCAGACTTCCAATTCTTTCTCCAGGGATCTTTATACAGATAGTCCATCGAATTTATGGTATACATAGATTAGACTAGGGTGTTCACGCTTCGGTTAAAAATCGATCCAAACCGAAGATCAAACCGAATTGATTAAATAAACCGATTTTTATTTGGGTTGGCTTTAAGTTTTAAAAAATCGATAATATTTAGTTTGGTTTTACAAAATAACAAACCGAACCAAATCGATAAATTATCTACACAAAATTTATAATTATACATACACAATCTCGATTCTTACAAATAATTTTAAATACATCATATACTTTTTGATGAAAATTTTAATTATCTCTAATAGGCTAATGAAATTACACCTTAAGCACATTTCTTAAAATGAGTCAGAACTCATTTATTCAAAAAACAATTATGAGATTTACTTTTATTTATTTATTTATTTATTTATTTATTTATTTCTTAACTTTATTCACTTGATTAAAGCTTATAGATCTTAAGACATTTTCTCCACAATCCAGAAAATAAAATGTATTTCTTAAATTTATTCGCTTGATTTAAGCTTATAGATCTTACGACATTTTCTCCATAATTCAAGAAAATTATAGCTACCACAACAAAATGTTAATAACGGAGTATAAATTGTTAGAAGATGAAAAATTCTTTTCTAACTGTAGAGTGTGTGTGTGGTGGGGGGGGGGGGGGGGGAGTACCTTTATTAAATTTAAGTAACTGCACGGTTTGCCCTTCAAATGGGCCTGTTTTGCACTTCAAAATCTAACTTATGCCTAGCGGGGCATAAAGTCTTTTAAAGGTATTGGCATAATTTGTGGATATTATGATGCGTAGCTTATGACCTATAGACATAAGTTCAATTTTGAACCAGCACAAAGCAGGGACAAAAGTGCAAATGACCCCATTAGATTCCTTAAAAACCAATGAACCCGAATCAAATTGAACCAAACTGATAGATGTGCATTATAATTGGTTTGGTTTGGTTTTAATAATTAATCGATTAAGTTGGTTTGGTTTTGGTTTTAACCAAAAATCGACCCAAACCTAAAACACCTCTAGATTAAACACTGATTATATATTGTTATCTACATATTCTATACGGAAAAGGGCCAAATATACCCCTGTACTATTGGAAAAGGGCCAAATATACCCTTCGTTATACTTTGTGTTCAAATATTCCCCTACCGTTATATTTTGTGTCCAAATATACCCCTCCTCCGTTAAAATTGTCAAAGGTGAACACCAGATCCGACGTGGCACTTATAACTCAATGAGGTGTACGTCACGTGACATGCCACATCACCGCCCAGTCCATTTACCTCCCTCTTCCCCTTCTTCAGTACACTTAAGCCCATACATACCTTTTACCAATAATAATAACTCCATTACAAAAAAAAGAAAACCAATTAACAAAACTTAATCAGAAGTTTAGGCAATTCCATATATTCGTAAAACAAGAATGAATAAAATGATACAAGTAGTGCTATTTCACACCTTTTTTGGTACTGTAATATACTGAACGTAGAAAGAGAATCATCTCAATCACAAAACAAAAACAAAAATTAAAATAAAACACATAATACTAAAAATAAAAACAGTCTAGGGAATGGTTTGGTACGGACTACGGAGAGAGTAGTAATGAGAAGGAACAATTCCATCATCAAAGTTCCTGTTAAATTGCTCACAAACCTGAAAAAATGAATGATCGAAAAGACAATTGTCAGAAAATCAAATCATAACAAAGTGGAATTTATAGATTTGTTGTTGAAAGAAAATAGGAGTAAAGATCGTACTGTTCCTTGAGACTTTTGTTTGGATTCAATGTATTGGGTAGCGGTGGTGCGGTGGTGAAGGTGAGGCAGAGGTGGTGATGTGATGGTAGTGGTGGTGTGCTGGTGCTGATGGCGATAGTGGTGGGTGAAGAAGGGGAAGAGGGAGGTAAATGGATTGGGTGGTGAGGTGGCATGCCACGTGGCGTCCACCTCACTGAGTTGTAAGTGTCACGTCGGATTTGGTGTTCACCTTTGACAATTTTAACGGATGAGGGGTATATTTGGACCCAAAATATAACGGTAGGAGAATATTTGAACATAAAGTATAACGAAGGGTGTATTTGGCCCTTTTTCAATAGTACATGGGTATATTTGATCCTTTTCCGTATTCTATATTGTACAAGCCGTAAATATTTGTGTCATTATAAATCATCTCATTAATGATAAATTGAGAAGTTTAAAGTTTAATTATTTCAAAATATAGAAATATATGCAATATTTTCTTTGGGACAAACTAAGAAGAAATTCATCACATAAATTGAGACAAATTAAGTATTATTTCTATCTTGAGGCTTATTACACCTACTAGTATAGTACCCGCGCGATGCGCGGAAAATGGTAGAATTAAAAATCATATTAAGTTTTTAATTTGTCTTGTTTAAGCATGTTAGAGCATGATGTTTTAATAAATTTTGAACAATTATCTTATCTTTCAATGTCATGTACTCAATCACAAAGAAATTTGTTTTTAAAAAAAAAACGTCGAATAACTTTTATCTTTCTTATTTTTCTTTATTACACTATCCAACTATTTTGTAATTACATTACTAAATATGACATTTATTTAGTTCTGTTTGCTATCCTTATTTGCTTCTCTCGTATCAATATAACATAACTACTATATAATTTGCTTACTCTTGACTTTTTATGTACTTTTTTTCTATTGTTCAATTATATGGATTATTTGATTTGTAAAATTAATTCTACTATAAATATCCGCACATTATTTCCATCTTCCTTTTCGTGTACATTTTTCTCTGCTATGATATTTTAGTCAAATTTTTGTCCATTTAGCATTACTTGAAGCAGTTTCATATAACATATTTTTTTATGAAACTGCATCATAGAATTGACTCCACTACACTCCTTACAAATCCTCCATTACCGCCCATAGTCTTACTTACTATTCAAAAAATAATAGCAGCAGCACAAATTTAAAACTGACCACACTATTTTAAAAAATAACTGCAACAACACGAAAATATTATCTGCATTAAAATGGATAAATAAATTAATTTAACTATTTAAAAAAATACCTGCAACACTAACAAAATATCTAAAACTAAAATGGATAACTATATTTTAACTCAAATGCTCTCAATTTAAATTTTAAAATGTTAAATATTATTTTTTTCAAAAAAAATTATCTTATTTTCAATTTTTTTAACATTATCCTAATATTTTGCTCCTTCGTACTAAAACATGCCATGTGGGTTTTTGTCATGCTGCCACATGACTTAATGCGGTGCCTTTACCTCTTCATATTTATATATGTAAATTAATTATATAAAATTATTATTTTATTCTTTGAGCAGATTAAATTGTTATTATTAGTACACAATTTCCTTTGTTCTAATATTAAAATAATATTCCTATTAGTGGACGATCACCTATAATATTATTAAAAGAATTCTACTAAACTTTTATTAAGGAAATCCTTGCTTTAGATTAATTACTTTGCATAAAATTAAATAATAAATTAGTGGTAATATAAAATTAACACACAGAGTCCATCATAATTTGCATACCCTATTCATCACTATACAATTCTTTTTCAATTGATTCAATTATAGAACAATACAACAAATGAATAAAATAAAAAATGGGTTTAGTAAATGATCTAGAAAACATATAATTGGTTGAATATAAATCGCGGAGCAACGTTTTGATTTTTTTTTGGCTTTTGTCTATCTTTTGGTATCCCGATAATGTTTTATTTGAAGGAGACACTATTAACTCCAAAGTATAACGGCAGCGGTATATTTGAACCCAAAGTGTCTTCTAGTCATGGTCACCATTTTGTTATCACCGCTACAGACTAACGAATGGTATATTTGTCCTTTTTCCAATAGTACAGGGGTATATTTGGCCCTTTTCCGTATTCTATATTGTATGTATATTGATAGATATATTTAATATACTTGGGGACGATTTTTGGTTTAAACTTTAAACGGTTGGGTGGACGACTATTTAAGTTAATTCTATCTCTCCTTCTATTCCCTACTCTACTCTCACTCAGTATTTACCCTAACGTAAATCAATAAATATATGATATATGTTTTCACACATTTTAACATTAATCGTAATTAATTAATACATATGTTACCTTAATCTATAACTTAATTATAGTAAAATAGTATGATTTGATATAAACATTGGTTTGAGTAAGTTTCTTTTACTTTAATGTGGTCTACCAGAACTGGTAAATTAAAGGAAAAGGTGTTTGCAAAGAAAATAAATAGGAAATGCCTTTGGGATATTTTTTTTATTATTTTTTTATTTAAAAAAAAAAAAAACAGAAGGAAAAGGGAAGACCATGTTGTAAATGCCACATTTGAAGTTGATATGACCGGTTATATCAAATTCAGTTTCTTAAACCTTTTTTTAACTTTTCAAAACAAAGCTTTTTTGAACTTAGTGATTTCTTCCAGTTAACAAACCTTTCTTGAATTTAATGATTGCTACTTGTTAACAAACCAGAATTTGAAGTTAGGAGGAGTTCAATTTAATTGAAGAAGCCTACCCCAACCATCTGAATCATGTGCACTTTTACCCGTTTAGTTTCAAATTAAATCTGCCAAGTCTTTTGATTGAGGAATGCTAGACGAAAAAAGGAAAAGAAAGAGAAACAAGTAAAATTACATCCAAAGAAGAAAACAATATGAACATAAAATAAAAGAAAAAAAAATCATGACATTCTTGAAATGAATAAATATTCAATAAGCTATAATACGAAAAAATTAATTAAGGTACCGTTTGGCCATAAAAATTATTCACTTTTTTTCGGAATTTTTTCCACTTTTTTCACTTTTGGGCGTTTGGCCATAAATATTCCGAATACAACTTCAAGTTGTATTCGAGAATACCAAAAACTCAAAAACTAGTTTTTCAAAAAAAATTCACTTTTTACAACTACATTTCACCAAAAACTATAATTTCAAAAATTATGATCAAACACAACTCCAACTTCAAAAATTCCAAAAAAAATGAATTTATTTTTTATATTTATGGCCAAACGCCTACTAATTTTCCTTCGTATTCCTGGACCGGAGTTGTTAGCTCCAAGTTGGACCCACGATGATGGTTTCGCTCGAGAGCTAGTCAATAATGGACTAAGCAGCAATGGCCCACTAATCCCACTTGGCCTCATAAAAGATGCGTAAACCCAAGAGAGCAAGCCCATTTCCTATTCATTTCATTTCCTTTTTTTTTTTTTTTTTTTTTTTTTGCCGTGGATTGTCCTTGATATGGACTGGTCTTTAATTTTTGTCCCTCAAATGCTGGTCTTTAATTTTTTCTCTACTTCTCATTTAATGAAAAATTGTGGGCCAAAGTATCGTTATTCGTAGGTCTACGAAATCAAAGATTCTGGGTTCGTACCGCAGCAAAGTAAAAAATAATAATTTCGCAAGGCAAAATTTCATAGAAACTATGTCTATACAGGCAAAGTAACATAGAAACCATGCCTTACCCGGCATAGTTCGATGGAAATTAACTTATCCGGCATTATCCTACAGAACTATGTCAGATAGTTCTATAGGCATGGTTTCTATGTAACTTTGTCTGAATAGGCATAGTTTCTATGAAACTTTGCCTTACGAAATTAGGTCATAGATCCAAATTTCTTTTTTTATTGTATCGATGTCTGGGATATTTTGGGCCACATTTTTATCAGTTAAAGTTTCGAAGGGCATAAATTAAAGAGAAATTTACACTATAAGTCAAGCTTATAGATTTATAAACGTAATTAACACAATTCTTAAAGTACAACAAAAATAACAGATTTTAACTTCTTAGTATATTAAGATAAAATGCGTACAATTATTAATCCCACTAAAGCAGGGATTACATTTCATTCTCTTGCTATATATATATATATATATATATATATTCTCCCTCTCTCTCTTAAAGTGATACACCCCCATTTTTCCCACTTATCTCTCTTCTTCGACCAATTTACCCTCATTATTATCTGGCTCTCCAACCAATTCACCCTCATTATTAGTAATATACTAATCATACTGGTTATATTATTAGTATAATTCAAAACTAATTATCTACATAATAGTGTAATTATATGTATTACTAATTGTACCAGTAATATTTTGAGTATAATAATGTATATTATTAGTTATACTAGTAATATTATAAGTATAATAGTAATAGTAATAACAGTAATGAGAAGGAAAAACATATTTTAGTAATGGTAACCTGGCTCTGATACCATAACGGGCACGGATCGCACGGTGAGATGATACTGCAGAGGGACTTTTACTAGGTTAATAACACTGGCGATGGGGTTGTCCAACTCAGAACAAGTCCAAAAACAGCCCTTGGCGCCACCTCAGCTAAGCGGGCAAAATAACAGGACCACCGCCTGAATTTGAACAGTCCGCCTAGGTTATTCTCTGCATGACCTCAGTACCATCTTTGGTTAATCCTAGCTAATTAAAGCATTTTCACCATAATACCTAGTAGTCTAGTGTGATATAGTTCAACACAAGATTTTTAGCCTTTCATTTAAGCTAAATATGAATATGTAAATTAAAAATCAAAATAAAAAAAATGAAAATTACCTAATATACAAACGTTGTGCTCAGCAGAGATGGAGATAATAAACAACAAACTTTTATTTAAGGATAGTATTTTACAAATAGAGGGAGAAGGTGGTCTCTGAAAAACCTGCCTTCTACTTACAAGAACTGGTCCTTATATAATGAATCAGGAGCATACAACGACAAAATTTAAAAGATACAAGTGGCCGACAACATTGGCCAACAAAGAAAAATGAAAAGAGATTCTTTGAAATCTTTGCAGAGTTAAAGAAAAAGTTAGAAAAGAAAGAAAGAAAAACTAATAAAGGAAAAGTAATATACAATCATTACTAAAAACAAAATACTTTGTTTATTAAATAAGAGTATTTAGTACAATTTTATTCTGGTATCAGAGACATTATGGTATCGGCTAAGCGGGCAAAACAACAGGATCACCGCCTGAATTTGAACAGTCTGCCTGGGTTATTCTCTGCCCGACCTCAATACCATCTTTGGTGAATCCTAGCTAATTAAAGCATTTTCACCATAATACCTAGTAGTCTAGTGTGATATAGTTCAACACAAGATTTTTAGCCTTTCATTTAAGCTAAATATGAATATGTAAATTAAAAATCAAAATAAAAGAAATGAAAATTACCTAATATACAAACGTTGTGCTCAGCAGAGATGAAGATAATAAACAACAAACTTTTATTTAAGGAGAGTATTTTACAAGTAGAGGGAGAAGGTGATCTCTGAAAACCTGCCTTCTACTTACAAGAACTGATCCTTATATAATGAATCAGGAGAATAAAATGACAAAATTTAAAAGATACAAGTGGCCGACAACATTGGCTTCTTTGAAATCTCTGCAAAGTTAAAGAAAAAGTTAGAAAAAAAAGAAAGAAAAACTAATAAAGGAAAAGTAATATACAATCATTACTAAAAACAAAATATTTTTCTTTATTAAAGATATGCTTTATCAAAGCAGATTCTTGTGGCGGGGTCCACCTTATCGCTTTATTTTTTATTTTTCCTTATCCTTGGCTGAGCTGGAAGATTCTTCTTGCTGGTTTGTGAATTGAGCCATGAATTGTGAAAAGTCCTCAGTATTATCTGGACTTTGAGATTCTCCTGCTAAAACATGGTCTGCATTTGCATCATCATCTTCATTATCAGTAGTATGACCAACTGATGCCATAGATGTACTTGAAAGGATTTCTATGTCAAGATTTTTCATTAAATCCTTTTTGAATTCTTCCATGTATGCAACTATCATCTGCTCCGGGGGTATAATTTCCTTCTTCATCTGAATTTTTCTAGCAATATGCTGTAAGGGGCGAGGAATTTCCTTTTGTTGTCTAGATTGGATGGAATCTCTATAGCTAGCTATGGTAGCTTCAATTTGGTTTATTAACTCTTGTCCCGGAATTGTGCCATCATTTGATTTTTGAATTAATTTTTTCCAGAATTTGGTATAAAAAATCCTGTTTAAACAAGGTATATTGTACGGGGTATTACCCACTTCAACAGACTATTTCATAATCCATGGGATAGAAAATTCAATAAAGAAATACATATTAGCAATTCCATCAAAGAAAGTAGTATTAGTCTCCAAGTTTATAATTTTTGGAGAAACCTCAACCCATTCCGTATATAAACTTTTAAAAGGTTCTGGCAAAATTTTTACGGTTGGACCATAATGGATCCACCATTGATAAAACCAATTTGGAATGCCCTATTTATAAACATTGACACATATTTTTATAAACCATGAATGTTTCCTATTAGTATTTTCATATAAAAAGACATTATTAAAGCCTTTCACATAATCCCAACAATTAAATTTAATTGGGATTTTTTGATCAGGATAGATATAATCCTTTTCCTTCAAAGTACTTATTCCCCATTCATTTGGAGAGAAAATATTTTTTTTTATAATGATTTTGAAAAAGTTATAAACTTTTTTGCTATTAGCCGGGTAAAAATGTTGAAATTTTGCTGATCCTAAAGATGCAAGAATGAGCTCATAATTCATCCGATATTTATAAGTAATTATAGCGTATGACGCTGCATCAAAATACCTTTGCATTATTTGCTAAGATTCATCTCTCCATTGGAGATCTTCATTTTCTATGAGAATTATTAACTCTCTGTTCTCATTTTGTTCATATGAGTCAGTGTCCTTATGATCATCATCTGTAAGGGCACTGGAATATGAGGGGTGGCATATTATCTTTCTATTTCTGGGATTTTATAAAATCCAGCTATTGCTGATATGTAATCTCTACCTTAGTATTACTGAAAGATCCTGTAATATTATCGGCTATTAGCCTTTTGTTACCCATTTGGGCAAGAACAGTGCATCTGCATGTTCCTTTGGATGTTGTTCCTCTACCTTCCCATCCTCTATTAGAGTTGGGGCTAAATTGCGGCCTCATCCTGCCAATAAGATGAATAAGAGTTATGAACTCAAATATTCTCTGGTGAGAAAATCAGGGAAACTATTATCTGACCCTTTTTTATAATGAATTTCGAAATCAAATGGGGCTAATAATGCCTGCCATCTTGCAAACATTTGTTTAGAAACATTATGCTTACAATCTTTATTAAACATAAATTTAGTTGCTTGGCAATCAATTTTTATTAAAAACTTTTGATTATACAAGTCTCCTTGAAATTTAAGAACACATTTTACTATAGCAAGAATTTCTTTAGCCACAGTTGCATAATTTTTCTGGCCGCTATTCCATTTACCAGAATAAAATTGTACCAAATACTCTTGTTTATCATTTGGAGAATATTGTTTTAAAATTCCTCCATATCTAATATCAGAAGCATCTGTTTTAATGATCTTTTGCCAATTAGGATTGGCTAAGGTGAGACAAGGAAGGTTACAAACCTTTTCCTTAATTTTGTGAACTGCTTGGGTATAACCATCAGTCCATGGTTTTGAAATCTTTTTAATCTATCATATAAAATAGATGTCTCTTTTGCTAAATCCTTATAGAATGGTGAAATATAATTTAGGCTTCCTAGAAATCTTTGAAGCTGGGTTTTATCAGTAATAATATCAGGAAATTTAGAAGCAAATTCAATACTTCTATTAATAGGAATATTTTTTCCTTTTTCAATATTATGGCCTAAAAAACGAACCTTTATTTGAAAAAGAGACATTTTTGGCTTAGATATGACTAAACCATTTTGAATGATGATCTTCTTGAATATGTCAAGATGTTTAAAAATGCATTTCTATAGTATTTGAAAATACGTGAATGGCATCGATGTAAACAATAATAAAATTGCTATAAGGCATAAAAATATCATTCATAATTTTTTGAAATTCTGAAGAGGCATTTTTTAATCCAAATGACATAACATTCCATTCGAATTGCCCAATAGGCACATTGAAAGCAGTCTTATATTTATCTACTTCGGCAATTTGAATTTGATAATATCCCGATTTTAAATCAAATTTAGAAAATATAATAGCATTATGGAGACGATTCAATAAATCCTTTTTATTAGGAATCAGGTATCGAATCCATTTCAATACCTTATTAAGGGGTTTATAATTAATAACTAATCTAGGAACTCCACATTCCTGTTCAGCATGTTTATTAACATAAAAAGTTGTGCATGACCATGAAGATTTTGAAGATCTTATAAAACCCTTTTGTAAAAGAGAAGAAATCTCATTTTTGCATAATTCTAAATATTCAGAATTCATTTGTCATGATCTTGCTTTTGTGGGAATATTATTTTCAGAAAAAGATTCTTCATATGGAAGAGTAACAATATGTTTTTTTCTATCCCAAAATGCATTGGGATGATCGCTACAAATTTGTAATGAAAAATGATTTTTTTTAAAATTTATTTTTTGCTGTAATTTAGGATTTTGCAAAGTCTCTTCAAGATTAAGAGCATAAATTTCTTGTTTTAGAAAATTGAATTGTTGATGCTTATTCATCAACCTATCTTTGATTTCATTTATAATCCTTGAAAATGGTTCAGTTATAAATTGAAATTCAACAGCTTTTCCTTCAAAAGTACCTATAATACCTTTAGGATCCCATTTCTGGATAGGAAATGTTTTTTGGAAAATTGGGGTTTCCAAAATAATTTGATTCGAAATATCTTTTACCAACACAACACTTTCTGGTATACAGAATTTGTCTTGGCAAACATAAGCTTTTGGTAATTTGAAAGTAATACCCATTTTCTGTCCATTAGCAAATCTAAGACTATGGGTAGTTTTATGAAAATATTTTGAAGGAATTAAACCTTCTTGAATACAATTTAAATCAGCTCCGCTATCAACTAGAGCAGTAAATTCTTTTTTGAAATTATAATCAATTAAAAGAGTAATTTTTATAAAAAAACTTTTGGGAAGTAATAAATTCCAGAGTTTTTAGAAATTCTCCTTCCTTACTAGTACTTCCTTCCACAGATGTATTTTCTATAATATTATATGCTGGAATTTCCATAACTTATTTCCCCCTGTCCTCAATTCTAGAGATTTTGTCTTCTAGAATCATATTCTGTTGTTTGAGAGTGGAAATCTCCGGTTTGAGATTATCAATCTCTTTTTCCAAATCTTGGGCTGTAGCTGGAGTAGTTATGATATTTCTCCTTTGTTGAAGAATTTTTTAACTTCTGACTTGGTTTATGGACCTGGTGATTCCTGTATCTGAATGCCAGTTTGAATTTCTGGCTTCTTGGGTCCTTCATTCACCTTATCAATAATTTGAGACCTAAGCTTTGGATCTTTGATAATCTTTAACAAATCCACAAGGTTATTACTGTCTAAAACATGGATCTTGATATCTTGGAATTGGGAAAAGAGATTATAAAATTCATCCTCTTCTTTATTACACTTGCTAGTACATGGCTGTCTTATTTAGCATGGTGCACATTCTTCATCTGAACTGGTAGAGGTATAACTCTCATTCTCAAGAACTCTAAGATCTTCATTTGATGAAGAGTCCTCCGAAATATCAGACTCAAAACCAGAATCTTCCGGTTCTGAATTTAATAAAATCTTGTATAAAGATTGTTTTAGGTCATCATCAATATCAAGGTTCTTAATTTTTTTCCTTGACTTTACAATTCTTGTAAAAATGATTAACTCTGCCACACTTATAACAGGCTTTTTGATTTTTAGATTTAACATAATCCTTTCTTTTCTTGAATTATTTTTTCCGCCTTGCTTTCTTTTGCAAGGGTTTTTCTTTCCATACTTGGAAATCTTTCTTCTTTTTCTTGCGCCTATGAGGTGCTTTGGTTTGTGGAATATCCATACCAAATTGTCCACAAAATTCTCCTAATTGTTGTCTCTCATTTAGACCATGTCTCTTAATTTGCCGATTCAGCTTAATTTCATTGCATAAGGGTAAACCTTCCTACATGCATGTTCCTATTAATTTTCCATAAGTGTAGTTATCATAATTGATACTAGCTTCTTCTTTCCTAAGGGCTTTTCTAACTCTTTCTGCAAAAAGAGTGGGTAATCCATCTATAAATTTGGATTTCCAATGAGTGTCATTGCACTCGGATAATTCCATAACCCGACAAAGGAATACATCCTTATACCACCTAAATGAGGTAAGGGTTTTGCATCTTAAATTCTGAAGCATAGTTCTAATGATCGCATTATTATCCGACTATCTTCCCAAAAAATGCTCTGCAATATTGATAACCAGAATAAAATTGTACCTGACTAACAGTAATAGTAATAATAGTAATGAGAAGGAAAACATATTATATACTTAAAGAGAGAAGGTTAGCAGAAGAGATAAAATAGTAAAATTACCATTACCAGTTAAATTATCATTTATGCTAGTAGGCAAAACCATTTTTATTTTAGAAAGAAAGAGAAAAGATGAGATTAATGTTGAGCATGAAAATAGGAACTACTACATGCTACAAAAGTTTCCGAAAAAGATAAAGCCTGGTTTTCGCTGGGGTTTGTGATGGGATATGTGGATAAAGGATTCTGTTATGAAGTACTACATTTATATACTCTGTTAAAAATGTAAACAAAATAACTGTGCTAAGAAATTGTAAATATTTTTAAAATGTTGCACAGTTACGTTTTTTTCCCCCTAAATTAAAGACCACCCAAAATAGGGACAATCGGGCGAATTTGATGGCCCAAAACACGAACCCAAATTTGTCCAACATTGAAGTTGTGAAGGATAAATGAATGAACACTTTTAGTTTTTTCGCCAGAAGTACTTAACAAATATCTGAACGTTGGGCCGATTAAACCGATCCCAACTAGTTTGTAAATGATATCTTGACAGTTGACATAAGGAATTATAATAAATTGACTTAATGCATATGCAGCCTCCGAAACTTGTCTTTTTTTTCTTTTCATTTTAGCACCTTAACTAGGTGTTGTTTCTATTAAATTTCTGATCTCATCCTCAAATGTGTAATGCATGGTAATCAGGGGCGGACCCAACGTGTTGGGTGGGGGGACACGTGCCCCCCCTAACTTCTAAAAAACCCTATATATAACTTGAAAAACTATGATATATTTTAAAAGGACCCCTCAAACATAATTGCAAAAGTAGTTCAGTTGGCAGGAGTGCCCCTGAGTGCTCACTGGTCGCCACCCGAGATCAAATCTTGGCTCCAACACAATTTTTTTTTGTCTATATACTTGTATGTTCGCCACTGCTACGCTATTGGTGACCGATCCGACACGGTATTATCCCTCAGTCGTCGTTAAAAATTTGTTGCCAGTTCCGTTTGTGGCTGATTAAAAAATCTCCCACTCACATTTATTATGTAATATATGCACATAAAAGGCTCTGTTTGTAGTCTTCAAAATATTATCTTTAGCTCGAGTATAAAGTATTAATTAATTAGTTAGCTAATACACTACCAAATAATGCATAATTAAATTTTTGTTTACCAATGAACTTCTTATATATCCAAAATAATGATACTTTGTAACTGCTTCTGTTCTTCCATTTTATTTGAAATCGGCAGATAATATACTTCACCAGCATATCCAGTTTTCTATAAAAAAAAAAAAGTTGAAAATATACCGTGATAGTGAAAACAGCAAATAAAGGCAGTAGATTATCTTGTGTTACATGTTCTGCAACAGTGTATTGAGTTTTGTCATCAAGGGACCAAAAGATAACCAGAGTGAGAATCAGATTGATTACATGAGAGATTTCTCGTTATTTGCTTAAAGCTTGAACGCTTTGATAATATTGCTGGCTCCGTTATCATGCTTGTGCTCTTTGTACTATCACTTTTATGAACTTTAAGGCTGCCTTCCTCAGCTGCCTGAACATATTCTTCATGAATATCAACCATTTCTACTGAGTTCACTGGTGAAGGTTTGTTCTTATAGATTATGTAAATAATAAGCTGTGCTGACCCTGAGGCTAATCCAACCACATTTGGCACCTGATTTAAAGGAAAAAAAAAAAAGACAAGTTAGTACCTATTAAGAGTTTAAGTTTTATGCATCGATGATTAAAAATAGAATTATATAATCAGATCACATATAAGGTAATTACAAGCAAATCTTTATGATAAACACTAATTAGTAATCTGATAAAGCTGGTAACCAACTAATTTACCACAAAAAAAATTAAAAAATTGTAACTAACCTGCTATAGTATTTCCCCCACTATCAATGTACGTATATAACTTAAATCCTATATAACTGATCAGGTGTTTGTAAGCTGAATGTCGGGAAAGTACACAGTATACTTACAATGAGATACGGATCTTGGAGGAACATAGCAAATGCAAACCAAGCCCCGGCATTCAGTAGCAGGAAAAATGAGAAGAGAAATGGCATAGATTCCACACTCTTCGTCCTTATTACTGCTATCTGATAAATTAAGAAAATACTGGTATAAGGGAAGAACAACAACGAAATTGAATTGGACGGAGCGGTGTGAGAATAGTTCTAATTAATTAATGTTCATAGTTTATGACTTACAGGAGCAAATAACTCAGAATTATATACTTTTATGAGTTATAATCATCGAGTTTAATAAGTTTTATATACTGATAGTGTAACTGTACCATGACGGAAAGAGGGGATGCATACATGCCGATTGTGACAACTGCACATAAAACTCCAACGAAAGTACTCCTGGCATCTCCATGGAGAACAAGAAGACTCAAAGCTATTGCTACTCCTGGGAAAACGATGTTCATTATGCTCACCAAAATGAATGCCTTCACCTGATGAAATTAATTACCAAATATAATTTGTTGGCCCTTTAGAGAAGAATTTTACTATTTTTGAAGAGTTTATATTAAACTTCGGTAAATATAATTTAAGATGAGTGAGATGACGAGGAACATAGTATACCATATGCAAGAGTATACCTTTTTATCACAAGGAGCATAAATGAGATAAGTAAGGACGTAAATGATTTGGGTGAACACCCCCACTGAATTTACTGTTATAATTAGCAAACCATCTGGAGAGAGAATTCCATAAAAAACCCATAAAGTTCTGCATAATAGTTGACACATGTAGGGAAATGCATTGTATTCCCCCGCTGATTTTTTCTTCGCCATGGCCCAAAATGCACCCCTATAAAGTCTCAAAATATTACGAAGAAGAACTACAAAGCAACAATGTTTTTTAAGAGGGAAAAAAGAATTACATGTGATGTACGAGTAAGACTTGGAAAATAAAGCATGTCAATAACTAATTATAAATGATATTTAATTCTGGAGAAACTCATAGAGTACTCATAGTAGTACATAGCTAAAAGCATGACAAAGACAATGTAAGAGACAGCCTATATTTTACCAATATAGGTATATTTTTCCAAAATAGGAATTTAATTAACAATATTGTGGCATTTGCACCTTTCTAATTAATGGGATTATGTTACGTACGTAGTTTACCTTATTTTTTTTATTTTTTTTTTTAATTTTAGCAAGGGAGGATGAAGACAATGTCACTGATGGAGTAATTAAACTCTTTATTTTTACGGTGAAAGGCAGAGGGCATCGAGTGATCTAGCGTTCAACCCCGTATTCTTTTACCTTAGCACTTCATTATATGGTATAAAGAACTTAAGAAAAGAGAGAGAAGAAATTACTAATAGGAGTATGAGCTCGTTTTGTTACTTACGCTTAGAGGTGGCAATTTGAGCCCATATTTAGAAAATTAGCCCATTTTACCCATATGTTAGTGAGTTAGGTCACTCATATTTCAGGTGGGTAAATATGAGCTTCAAGTCTCTCTTTAATCCAAAAAAATATGGGCAAATATGGGTAAAATATGGGTATCCATATAAGAACACACTAGACCCAATAATAACTCATTTTGAAAATGAGAAATTTCTTTCTTACTTCCTACCCCAACCCTTACCCCACCACCCACCCCGCCATTCCCCCTCTACCCCACACTTTTTTTTTATTTCATATATTTTATTTTTCTTTTATAAAAAGCTTATAAAAAAGGAGAAATTTTTTTCTTACCTCCCACCCCAACCCTTACCCCACCACGCACCCCACCCCCACACACTTTTTTTATTTCATATACTATATTTTCTTTCATAAAAAGCTTATAAAAAAGGATAATTTTTTTTCTTACCTCCCACTCCGATCCCTACCCCAACCCCCCCCCCCCCCCCCCCCCAAAAAAAATTCAATTTCATATATGTCACCTTTATAAAATTTTATAAAAAAATGGAAAAAAACTCTTACCCTCACGATCCCCCCACCCCACCCCTCTCCAACCCCCCCCCCCCCTAAAAAAATCAATTTCAAATATTTTAATTTTATAAAAGTTTTATAAAAAATGGGAAATTTTTTTTACCCCTGCCCCACCCCCTCCACGACCCCCCCAAATTTCAATTTTCCTATATATAACTTCTATAAAAAAATTATAAATAATGGAAAAGAATTTATGGTCCCTCACCCCACCGCATCCCCTACCTCCACACCCCACACCCACCCCCCCACCCCAAAAAAAAAAAAAAACAATTTCATATATTTTACTTTTATAATAAAATTATAAAAAATGAAAAAAAATTCTTACCCTCACCCCGAAATTTATATGAAAAAATTAATGTAACTTGACAAAAGAAAAAAATTATAAACATACACTTGAAATAATATTACACTTGTATAATATGGGTTAACCCATAACCAGAGGTGTATGTAGCCTACAAGGTTGGGGTTCAACTGAACCCCAAACTTTGGACGCGGAGCCTAAATTTATATGTAAAAAATTATTAAAATTACAATAAATGGTAGATATGAACCCCTAACTTTAAAAATATAATGGGTTCAATGCTAAAAATCTATAGATTGAACGCATAAAATTTAAATCCTGGATCCGTTTCTGCCCATAACCAACCCAACCATTTATCATCCAACCCATATTTACCCACATAAAATGTGGGCGGTTTGAAACCCAACCCATTTTTGTTCAAATCATTTTCAACCAAACCAAACTCACCCTTTTGCCACCCCTACTTACGCTGGAGATGTACAAAGTAGAATAGTGATGACATTTCCTGAAAATTAAGTCAAACTCGTGTTACAAATTAAACAAAGGACCAGCGAACTAATCAAAACTTAAAATGGAAATAAAAGAAAGCGCGAGCTCGAAAGAGAGATTATTGAAAGATGAAAACCTATAATTCCAGCCACAAAATCTGGTTTAATCATGGTGATTGAATTGACTGACTGAACTTTTTACTGGTATAAGGAAACTAGTTGTATAAGAAGTCTACTCGTATAAAGATACCAGATGTATATCCTTTAATTTGTATTATTCTCAATTATGTAGACGAGACCTAGGGGCTCTCAATTAGCAAAGCCTTCCAATTAATCTTAACTCTGTCACACTTTATCGAAGAACAAATTTAAAAAGTGAAAAGAGAAGGTTGATATAATATGGCGGCTTTGGAATGTGGCATTAAGAAATCTGCAGAAGATACGTGTTATATATGAGGTTTTGAAGAACAAATAATATGGTATCATTTGCCTGCAATGTTGTGCATTTGCAACAAGGTTTGGAGATTAAAATTTATTTTTGTTCTTCCTTATGTATGAGGTGTAAGAATATTGGTCTTTTTTATGCGTCCGAGGACGCATACAGACATGCACTTTGATTTTAGCATATCTATGTTTCCTCCAAATTTTTTGAACATTTCTTTTATGTCAATCGTGAGACCCAAATATTAATTTCCAATTTGAGTTTAGTTTTCTTATCATGCAAAAGACTAAAAAAACAATTAAAGAGATGAACAAGGAATCTGGTAGAGAACCTCCGTTGCATTGTGCATTTGAGTTGCCTTTGTATTGCTCTTTAGCCGCTTGACAGTTTTATGTCAGCCGAATCATAAAAAATTAAATAAAACGGACTTGTCTATCAAGATCCAACCTAGAAAGCTCCCTAACTAAATCAAAGACACTAGTTTCTTGTTAATTAAGGGAAAATGATATGAGAAAAAAAATTAAATCAAGGGCAAAGAACATGACATGATATATGCTTCATCCAGGATCTTTTCCATCTTGTCAAGCTTCATGTGTCGTTTTCTTATAAAGATGCATACGTCCATAAATGAGGTGACGCATTTTTGCCGTCGAGTAAATACATCGAAACCCCCTTCAACTTGACACGTTTTTTCAAAAAGACACCTAAACTTTATGAGATCCTATTACCCCCTAAACAACTCCAAACTTATGTTAATATGCCCTTTTTAACTTAGTCTCAGTTTGAAGCAAGAAAGTAACTTCGCGCACCAATTACTGACTGCCACGTGTCAAAGTGTCAAAAAATTATAAGAGAAAAGAAGAAAATGACCATTTTTTATTAATTATTTTAAAAAAAGGGTCCACGCCTCCCCTCTCCCCACCCCCACCCCCTTTTCCCCCACCTCCTTCTCCCTTTTCTCTAACCTTCTCCCAAATAAAAAATGGTTGCTTCAGTTCCCCTCCACATACAGATTTTATACCAACACGCACTTATATATGACACACTCACACACAAAACGGGAGGACAATTTTTATTTTGCATTCTTTTGCTCCTTTTAAAAAAAAAAAAAAAAAATCTGCACTGCATCACCGGAAAAAGAGATCGCCGGAGTTGTGCTCTTCGGAAAATTTCTCAGGCGCGCTCTCTTCAAACTCTTCTACACTCTCAATCGTAGTCATCGTCTTCAGCACACCCATTTCATCCCCAACTAATTTACTCCATCAAAAAGTTGACTATTAAAGAGAGAAAAAACATTTAAGAACCTTCACCAATGAAGGCATAAAGACTCGATGAAGGATAATAGAGAAGAAGACAAAAAAAAAAAAAAAATCAGACGAAGGAAAGAAGAAACGAAGACAAAAGGAAAAAAATGGATACAGAACATTAAGAAAGAGGAAGACAAAGGAAAAAAAAGAAAAGAAAAAAGGAAAAAAAGTTTTTAAAAAGTTAAAAAATCAATTTAATAAAAAAAGTCATGCAAAAAGATCTTTTAATTGGATTTGCTGAGCTCTCACTCTTTTAAAGAGAGTGTATTGTATGCGGTAAAAACCGGATAAGTGTAAATTGGTGAGACAAGGGTCCGAAGGAAGAAGAGGACAAAAGCATACATGGAGACCTCCATTCTGAACCGGATGAGCGCTATGGCCGGAGCTAAGCGGAGGCACCATTTGATCTGGTTCCCTCGTCACCGGGTCGGTCGAGGTCGTGGGTCCGGAAGAGCCGTTGCACGTTAGCCACACGTCGGTAGCGTCTTGCCATGGTCAATCACCAATCAAGCGTGTGTCAGACAGTACGGCCAACCTAACCCACTCAGAGTTGTCCTTTCTCTTGTTTTTTAATGATTAGTATTGTATGAAGCCCATGAAGGCAACACTATAAACAAAGCTCATCCCTCTCCTTTGAGGGGGTTGGCTTCCACACATCAAGAACCCTTTGTAATAGCAATATAAATACAAAATCTCTCTAAAACGCCCGATCTCGGTCGCATTTGCTGTGTTTATTTCTTGCACTACTTCAATCGAGTAACATTCATACATTAGTGAAACCCTCAAATATATAGTAAATCATCGATTATCGTTGCTTTCGTCGCATTATATCTATATTTATATCTTTCTTTTATCAAGTAGATTGAGACTTAACCACATATCTTATACCCGCTCACAAATTCAATTGATTATCCAAATCCGGGATAAACAGTTTGGCGCCCACCGTGGGGCTAAGATAATAGTGGCCTTTTGCCTTGATCTCTACCTTACCCATCCAAACCAAAAGCACGTTCTGTTCATATTTGAAAAAATGGATTAAATGGCTGACAGTGGGCAATCCGGTCACGTTAACAACAACGAAATTGTGGCCGAAAACGATGGAAGCGGTCCACGAGGACCACCAAACCCCATCGACCCTAACCCCATTAATTCGAGGGAGGGCCTCGATCGACAAGACACCGTCGATCGGGAGAACGCCGCCTTACCGGCCACCGACCCTCTAAATACCCACAATTCTGTCACTTTGTCCCGGGCACAGGACCGGAGAGAACCGAGTACGCCAAATGATAATATTGACTTACGTTTGATTTTTGAAATGTTGCAGGAATAAAGAACGACGATTGCCGAGCAGAGAATCGCAATAGCCCGGTTGCAAAACGGAGGGGAAACGGCGACCCAGGGAAAAACGAGCGGTGTTGCTGAACCCAGAAGGGAGGAGGCACGCGTTATTGAGAGCAATGGATCCGGAGCTGGATCCTCCACCGAAGTTCTAAAAATGTTCGAAACTTTGGCAAAACGGGTAGACTCGACCGAGAAGAGGGTCGAAACATACAACTCTAGGGTGGATCAAATCCCGGGGGCTCCGCCTTTACTGAAGGGCCCGGACTCGAAGAGGTACATCCAAAGGCCTTTTCCTCCGAGTGCGGCCCCGAAGCTATTCCCGAAGAGGTTCAAAATGCTGGATATCCAGAAATATGATGGCACAACGGACCCGCACGAGCACGTGACCTCGTACACATGTGCCATAAAGGGTAATGATATGGAGGAGGACGAGATTGAATCGGTACTGTTGAAGAAGTTTAGGGAAACTCTGTCCAAAGGAGCATTGACGTGGTACGACCATCTACCCGAGCATTCGATCACCTCCTTCGAAATGCTCGCCGATGCCTTCATCAAGGTCCACGCCGGTGCCAAAAAGGTACAGGCGCGCAAAGCCGATATCTTCCAAATAACCCAAAGGGACGATGAGTTACTGCGCGAGTTCGTCAACCGGTTCCAAAGGGAACGGATGGAACTCCCCCTGGTTCCAGAGGAATGGGCCGCACAAGCTTTCACAAAGGGGCTCAATGTTCTAAGTTCAACAGCTTCGTTCAAATTAAAAGAAAGCCTTCTGGAATACGAGGCTGTGACATGGGCCGATGTCCATAATCGATACGAGTCGAAGATTCGGGTGGAGGATGATCAATTCGAGCTCTCCCCGGGCCCAATAAATGTGGATAGAAGTTTTGAGAAACCAAGGAAGAGTTACGAAACAAAGGCTGAATCATCGAAGGAAAGGTATCGGCCATACTCCCATTCGGAGAGGCAAAGTTTTAGGTCGGAAAAGTCAAGGGTGAGCCCAAGCCGTTTCTTAGGTCGGGGTAGTAAGCGGGTCGAACGCCCGTCAAACAGTCGGGGTCTCTCATTCAGGAGCGATGCCGGAAGTTCTGCCGGTAGCAAGGGTTTGCCAAAGATATCGGAGTACAACTTCAACGTTAGTACTTCGGGCCTCGTCTCGGCTATCGGTCGCATCCCGGATGTAAAATGGCCGAGACTTCTAAGGTCGGATCCGGGCCAACGGGACCCGAGCATGGTGTGTGAATATCACGGAACCCATGTGTCACGACCCGACTAGGGGCCGTGACGAGTACCCGATACTTGTACCGAGCACTCTTTATCTATCATATTACCCTTACCTCTTAACAAGCCGTGTAAACAGAGCCATTTTTTTTTAACATTAATATTAGCAGCGTCATTCTGAACATAGGCTAATAAACTTCGTTAGCACTTTATACGACAACATTAACATGCCAAAACACCATATATCTAACTATGCTTGACCGACTGTACATAACTGCCTACGAGCCTCTAGACATAGTACACTTATACATAGAAAAGGGTCGAGTACTATCGTGCCCGAGATTATATATACACAAAATAGTACCACTGAAATAAGGCTCCGGAACTACTGGAGCGCTGTAGAGTACTGCTGGCAGAGCTCCTAAGGATCAAGTCCACCTGTCTGCTGACCTGCGCGGCATGAAACGCAGCGTCCACAAGAAGGGACGTCAGTACGAATAGTGTACCGAGTATGTAAGGCATAGAAAATAATACAAGCAGTAACATAGAGTACGATTAATAATATCATGGAGTCACAGGGCATATAACGAGGCGAGAAAGCAACCTGTGCATAGGAAGGCCCCTTTTTAGGCCGGCTGTCATGTAGGCTTGCCCTTTCGTCTTTGAAACGTTTCTTTTCATAAGCATAGGAATTAACATTTATATATTACTTATTCTCGTGTACAGAAAACAGTACATTTCAGTAACGGTACCTTTTGCTCACATTTACAGACGCCGAATACAATCGGCTCCACTCCCACGGTGTCCCTTATTCTTGTATACAGAAAACGGTACAATTCAGTAAATAGTATCTTTTATTCACATTTACAGACGCCGAATATATCGGCTCTCCCAATCCCCTCCCCAACGGTGTCCCAACACATTACATCATATATATGTATCATACATTATATAAATATACAGACGCCGCGTACGGCTCTCCCATATCCCGCGTCCGGGCATCCCGCGTCCAGGATGGAATCCAGCTGAATCAGGTGGTGATATAACAGTGGCCCTTGCCCTTTCCCCATACACATATACATTTGCTTATATTTTATACATATACATGTCTCATATACAATTACTTATCTTATTTATATATACATATCCATACACATATACCTGTTTTATATACATATATCATATAAGCACACAAGCGCCAAGGATAATCATGTATCCATCGGAGTGACGTAAGGTCGGTGACCTCCGATTACGTTATGGAATGCTAGTGATAGCTTTGTCTCACCTTGAAGGAACAAGTATTTTAAGGTGAGACTATCAACGGAGAATAGTATTACAGTAACCGTAGAATGAAATCGTGGGCATCATAGACGACCGTCATAGGCTTTGGAATCAGAGAAAATAAAGATATAGCTAGGAAATATAAATACGATTCAAAAATTAGTGTATCACTTTCAATTTTACGTAAGATACTTAACTTAGTCATCTTAGTCATAGAGTCGTCCCGGTCGTACTTATCAAAGTTACATTCTTTTGTCTAACATTGTAATTATCATTATCCTCATAGAAACATTCTCGTTAGAGTAGTCACAGTACTTATCATTCGGTAACGAGATTGGGATCAGAAGTCCCCTTTGGATTTACTTCAAGTAAGTCAACCACGACTATAGGAAAATCCGAGAGTAACGGGCCCACCTCGGGCCGGATGAGGTAGCGTATACGATTTACGTATGTTACGTGTCATAGCGTCACTTGTGAGGGTCTTAGGGTAATCGGGTCCCATTTATACAAGTTCTAAGGGTGTAGGAGGTTTTTCCAACAATTGGCACACTTTCTAGTTCAATTCTATTGAACAAAAAGTGAAAAACTTTAGGTGCGGATTCCGGGGAACCGAGTTGTCCCCGAGGCTCGTACCCAACTTATTACAACTAAGACATGCCATAGAAAGAAGGGTGAAGCCTTACATACCTCCTTCCGCTCCTTTTGCTATTCCAAATTCACGTCACAATTTCGTCAAAATCTGCAAATTGGTCGTTTTTACCAAAACTCTCATTAGTATACTTAGAGTTGAAATCTTAAGGTAATACTTGGCTACCGAAATTTCGGCAGCATTTCCTCTGTAAATATACCATCCTCGACATTCAATTTAGTCAAATTCTCATCAAACACAATCCGGAAATTCAAACCCGGCCAAACTATTAACATAATTCAACAACAATGCCAACAACAATACTAACAATTTCCATATTCAATCAATTTACTTCTTCTTCCAAAAACTTTCCAACTCCAATAAGAACATTATAATTCATATGCCAACAATACCATACTAACAACATTATCCTCCATACATACAAGAACATAATATTCAATTTAAATACCTCAATCACAAGTCTCCAACTTCTACAACTTCACAAAATTATTATGCATTCCTTAACAACATAGTATCCACGATACAACAACAACCCAATGCTAGACACAATAATTAAACATAATTTCCTACATCTACCTAGGTACACACGGCCACACCCTTACATTCTTATTCTCCATAAATTTCACTCATTTTACACACTACAACATGCACAACATCCATAACACATAAGAAAAGGATGAATTCTTACCTTTTTGCTTCAACTCTTCACTTGGCTATATTTTGTAGCTTGAAAGAATATAAGCTTTTCTTGCTCCAACAACAACTCCACCTTGTTAAGGACCCTCTAATTGGTAGGAAATGATTTTGAAGAAATTTTTTGAAATTTTCTTGGAATTTTTTTCCTCTTGGCCGAAATGCCTTCTTGTTTTTCTCCTCTTCTTTTTGTTCTTCACTCTCTTGAAATTTCTAGAGAAATAATGAATATTGGAATAACTTTATACAAGTCTTCCACCCATTTTTTTCCATATTTATGAATAAGTCCCTCAACACAAAAATATGACTACATGACCCCTTCCATTCTTTTCTAGAAAATTTCTCCTTTTTCTTGAATTTCCTTAAGTCTAAATAAGGAAGACTAATGTCTTTCCATGCAAGCTTTGCCCCATATAATTTTTGTAATTCACACTTAGCCCTTCTTTCTTTCTTTTCTAAAATTTTCTCCCATTTTCTTGAGTTTTCTAAAAAATGAATAAAGAAGACTAAGTGTCTTCTTATGTAAGTCTTAGTCCACATAGGGTACACCACCACTATGGCCTTTCAAGAACCTTCATGAACACCTTGTGAAATTACCGTTTCGTCCCTAACCATCCACGTTATTTCGATGATACTAATGTTGTAAATAATATTTATAATCCACTTGTACATTGATGTACATTTGGGAAATGGTCATTCCCTCAACTTCGTCACGACTACCTTGGAATATCCGAACGTATAAAATACAGGATATAACACCATGGTCACAAAACCGAGGATTTTCGCCAGTTGAGAGAAGAGGTAGCCCAGTTACTAAAGAACGGTCATCTCCTAGATCTGCTGAGTGAACGAGCCAAAAGTCATTACAAGGAAAGGGAAGCGCATCGAAGGGTCGAGCCGGTGGAACCCCAACATACAATCAACATGATAGTTGAGGGTGTCGATGCCCCTCGGGGGCCGGTAATAAAACGGACCAAGATTTCTATTGTTCGTGAAAAGCGCATCCGAGATCACTTATCCGGGGGCTCTATCTCCTTTGATGACGAAGACGCAGAGGGCATCATTCAACCGCACAATGACGCGTTGGTAATTTTTGTACTTATCTTTAAAACTAAGGTTAAACGTATTTTGATTGACCCAGGTAGCTCGGCCAACATCATCCGGTGGAGAGTGGTCGAACAGCTAGGGCTGCTTGATCAGATCGTGCCGGTAGCCCGGGTACTCAGCGGGTTCAATATGGTAAGTGAAACCACAAAGGGGGATATCTCACTGCCCGTAAACGTCGATGGCACCATCCAACAAACGGTGTTCTACGTTATCAAAGGGGACATGAAGTATAATTCATTACTGGGCAGACCCTGGATACATAGTATGAGGGTCGTGCCCTCAACGCTGCATCAGTTCCTGAAATTCCCCACCCCGGAAGGGGTAAAAACCATCCGAGGTGAACAGCCCGCTGCAAGGGAAATGTTCGCAGTAGAGGAAGCGGCGCCTCGGCCCATAGAATCGGTTCAGAAGGAAAATGGTGTAACCGGAGGAGAGCGCGCCCAATAGCAATCAAAACACACCGGGTCAGATCCAGTGCATGAAGAGGATGATTTCGAGGTACCTAGATCGTTCGTTATGCCGGATGACTCGGATGCAAGCAAGTCAACTGTAGAGGAGATGGAGCAGATCATCCTGTTCGAGTACCTACCAGACTGAAAGGTATACCTGGGCACGGGGCTTACCCCGGAGCTCAGGACCAAGTTAATTGAATTTCTTCAAGCTAACGCCGATTGCTTCGCATGGTCGCATATAGATATGACAGGTATATCACCGGAAGTAGCAACTCACAAACTCAGCTTGGACGGAAAAGTTTCTCTGGTGAAGCAAAAAAGAAGGCCCATGGCAGAGGCAAAACACACCTTCGTAAAAGACGAGGTAACAAATCTTTTAAAAATAGGTTCTATCCGGGAGGTGAAGTACCCAGATTGGCTTGCTAATGTGGTAGTGGTGCCCAAAAAAGGTAATAAATTTCGAATGTGTGTCGATTGTAAGGATTTAAACAAAGCATGCCCGAAGGACTCATTTATGTTGCCTCACATCGATAGAATGATCGATGCGACGGCCGGACATGAGATGTTAAGTTTTCTCGATGCTTACTCCGGGTATAACCAAATTCGGATGCACCCGGGGGATCAACAGAAAACGTCCTTCATCACCCGGTACGGGACTTACTGCTATAATGTGATGCCTTTTGGCCTAAAAAATGCCGGTACAACTTACCAACGTCTAGTTAATGAGATGTTCGAACAACAAATAGGAAAAACAATAGAAGTTTACATTGACGATATGGTTGTTAAGTTCCTGGAAACAGAGGACCATTTTAAGCATTTGCAGGAAACCTTCGACGTGCTTCGCAAGTATAACATGAAGCTTAACCTGGAAAAGTGCGCCTTCGGTGTCCGATCCGGTAAATTTTTGGGTTTCATGGTGTCAAACCGGGGTATTGAAATCAACCCGGACAAAATCAAGGCCATCGAGGATATCGAGGTAGTGAATAACGTCAAAGGAGTACAGAGGCTCACCAGAAGGATAGTGGCGTTAAGTCGCTTCATATCGAGGTCTTCGGACAAGAGTCATCGTTTCTTCTCCTTACTGAGGAAGAAGAACGACTTCGTTTGGACACCGGAGTGCCAAGAAGCTCTACAGGAATTGAAGAGGTACTTGTCTAGCCCCTTGTTGCTGCACACACCGAAGGCGGACGAGCCGCTCTTTCTCTACCTTGCTGTCTCCGAGATAGCGGTAAGTGGCGTCTTGGTCCGAGAAGAATCAGGTACACAATTCCCTATCTATTACGTGAGTAGAACTTTGGGGGATGCGGAGACCCGTTATCCCCATTTGGAAAATTTAGCATTGGCATTGGTGAGCGCTTCTAGAAAGCTCAAGCCCTATTTTCAATGCCATCCAATATGTGTAGTAACTACTTACCCTCTGAAAAATATCATGCATAAACCAGAATTGTCGGGTAGGTTAATCAAATGGGCTGTAGAAAGTAGCGGTTATGATATCTAGTATAAACCTCGAACGGCCATCAAATCCCAGATCTTGGCCAACTTCGTGGCAGATTTTACCCCGGCTATGGTCCCCGAGGTCGAGAGAGAGCTTCGGCTGACCTCGAGAAAGGCTTCGGGCATTTGGTCTCTACATACGGACGGAGCCTCGAACCTCAAAGGTTCCGGGCTAGGGATCGTCCTTAGGACCCCGGCCGGGGATGCCATTCGACAGTCCATTAGAACTGCTAAATTGACTAACAATGAAGCCGAGTATGAGGCTATGATTGCAGGTTTGGAATTGGCTCGAAGTTTGGGGGCCGAAATGATCGAGGGAAAATGCGATTCACTTTTGGTCATGAACCAGGTGAACATCGTCTTTAAGGTCAAAGACGAACGGATGCAGAGGTATCTTGAAAAAACCCAAGTGGTACTTCATCGATTTAAAGAATGGACCATGAAGCACATACCGAGGGAGCAGAACGGCGAGGCCGATGCATTGGCAAATTTGGGATCCTTGGTCGAAGGGGAGGAAATCAGCCCCAAGGCAACAGTGCACTTGTCAAACACAGCCATAGAAAATGGACACGCTGAAATAAACACTATGGGTTTAACTTGGGATTGGCGCAACAAATACATCGACTACTTGCGTGATGGTATGCTCCCAAACGACCCAAAGGAATCACGGTCACTAAGGACCAAGGCTGCCCTTTTTGCTTGGTGGACGGCCAATTATATCGGCGGTCTTTCTTCGGACCGCTGGCCAAGTGTTTGGGCCTCAGGGAGACAGAGTACGTGATGAGAGAGGTGCACGAAGGTACATGCGGCAATCACTCCGGTGCTGATGCTTTGGTCCGAAAGATTATCAGGGCCAGTTACTATTGGAACCGAATGGACGAAGACACAAAAATTTTTGTCCGTAAATGCGATGGGTGTCAAAGGCATGCTCCGATGATTCATCACCCCAGAGAGCTGTTGCATTCGGTGGTGTCACCCTGGCCTTTCATGAAATGGGGAATGGACATCGTCGGCCCATTGCCGTGGGCACCAGGTAAAGCCCGTTTCATTTTGTTTATGACTGATTATTTCTCCAAATGGGTTGAAGCGCAGGCCTTTGAAAAAATCAGAGAAAAGGAGGTCATCGACTTCATATGGGATCACATCATCTGTCGCTTTGGCATCCCCGCCGAGATAACTTGTGACAACGGGCCCCAATTCGTAGGCGGCAAAGTCAACAAGTTTCTCGAAGGGTTGAAGATAAAGAAAATTGTATCAACTCCGTATCACCCATGTGCAAACGGACAAGCGGAATCCACGAACAAGACAATAATCCAAAACCTGAGGAAAAGACTCGAAGCATCAAAGCATCATTGGAGAGAAATATTACCGGAGATATTATGGGCTTACAGAACTACATCAAAATCGAGCACGGGGGAGACTCCCTTCTCGCTGGTTTACGGGGTTGAAGCCCTCATCCCCGTAGAAGTTGGCGAACCGACCCTCCGGTTCCGATATGCAACCGAGGAATCAAACGAGGAGGCCATGGCCATAAGACTCGACCTCACGACGAGCTTCGCGAAAGCGCGATGGTCCGTATTACGACTCAAAAACAAAGGGTGGAAAGGTACTACAATCGGAGAGCCAATTTTCGTCACTTCCAAGGTGGGGACTTGGTGTTCCGAAAAGTTACCTTGAACACCAAGAATCCCAACGAAGGTAAACTGGGCCCAAACTGGGAAGGGCCCTACAAGATAACCGAGATAACGAGCAAAGGATCATACCAGCTGGAGTCCATGGACAGGCAGCGGTTGCGCAATAACTGGAATGTGGCTCATCTAAAGAGATACTACTGCTAAGGTAAGAATACCCCATGTTTTCTCTATTTGTGACCTTTTCTTTTTTGCAGAAAGCCAAGTACCAGGCAGAGCAGAGAACCCAAATCTGAAAACACGTGTTGTACTCTTTTCCTTAGTACGGTTTTGTCCCAAAATGGGTTTTCCGACAAGGTTTTTAATGAGGCAACAAGTACAACGTGTTACTTGACAAAAATAAAGGATGAACGCCCGGACCAGCGAGGTCACGCCCTCCTAATGGGGACTTAATAGCACTCACCCTACCTTGCAGTTCGGATAAGTGCTAGGGGAATACTATACCCACATCAAAGATTACCCCGGTCAAAGAAGACGAAGAAACTCAACACTTGCCACGGCAAAATCACCCCGGCCACCGGCCATAGCCTTCGATGTGAGGACCAAACGATCATAATGAATCGTGTCCCATTTAGCACTCGATGTAAGGACTAAACGATCATAATGAATCGTGTCCCATTTAGTATTTGCTACGGCAAAGGCAAAAGGAATGAAAATCCTCATGTGAACAAATATTTGGCAAGCACAAAACTATCGAAAGATTCGGACAACAATATCTCGGGTATCTTTCTGATAAATGGACGGTATCCCGGTGATAACTGTTGTATTTCGACATTGCTTCATTCACACGCCCTATACCGGGCACAATGGTCGAAATTCGACAAAGGCAACGAGGTCATAGCGAACCGAGCCAAAATCGTTAAAAAATTCGACTAAGGCAACGAGGTCACAATGATCCGAGCCAAAATTTGATAAGCCTTCCCAAACGGGGACTGTTACGTCAAAATTTAGCCAAGGCCGAAGAAATACCGGCCCTAAAATATTGCCGAAAAAATACCGGCCCTAAAGAAATGCCTATCGTGTTTCGGAGACATCTGAACTCATAATGCATCGGGTAAGTCCTACGGGCACAGTGAATTAACGACTACGAGTCTATTTGCTCTAAAAAATCACCAAGTAAGTCCTACGGGCACGACGAACTAACAACCACGAGCCAGCTCGCCCCCAAAACGGACCAACACTTCTGGCAAAAGTAATGGCAAACATTCAAACAAGGAAACCGGAAAGAGGAATTTTTCATTTATACAAAGGGATGTTTTTTACATCAAAAAATCAAAGTCCCACGGAGGCAAAAAATAAAATAAAAGACAAGTAAAGGCCCTAATCTACTCGGAATGGCTGGAACCGGAGCGCTCAGACTCTGTCCGCTCGGAGTCATCGGAGTCGGAACCAAGAGTATCATTAGCCTCTCCTTCGACCCTTTTAGCCTCGGCAATAAGGGCCGGAAGATCGGTAATGCCTTGCTCGGCTTGCTCGAGAGTAATCCTCCGGGACTTCCACTTCTCGTACTCAGCAACAATAGTAGCCTAAGCCTCGGCGGCCTCGACGCTCTTCAGAGCCTCGTCCAAATCAGCCTCGGCCTGGGCTAACTTCGCTGCTAGGGCATCCTGAGCCTCCCCAAGAACATTTTG
This sequence comes from Lycium barbarum, assembly GCF_019175385.1. NCBI lineage: Eukaryota > Viridiplantae > Streptophyta > Magnoliopsida > Solanales > Solanaceae > Lycium > Lycium barbarum. The sequence continues at coordinate 120,973,970 of NC_083342.1, forward strand.
CATCTGGATGGCCGATTGAAGCTGATAACAACACGGTTAGCGGAAGACTTTAGAATTGAAAATTAGAAAGGGGGAAGGATTGATTCTTGAGAAAGAATTTCACAAGTTCAAGTATTTGATACTTAAAACGTTGTTTAATAGTGAATCAATTAAGAAGAAGAAGAAATGGAGGGAGGGAACTCAAACAACGAATCTTACCATCGAAGAATCCGAGTTGCGGTTCAAAGTAGAACAAAAAGGGCATAACCCAAAAGAGAACCTCAAAGGTCTCCACAAGCACAAGGCTAATATTATTAATATTCAAACTTAGTTACAATGAAAAAGAAAACACCCCTTTATATAGGAGAAATGGTGGCTGCCACCCTAAATAAAATAAAGAACATTCTAGACATTAAAGTTGGTCAAACCAAATTAATTAAGGTGCAATTTCCAAGCTGCATAGAAGACCACCAATTCTTTGTTCCAAAGTGCATAGAAGACCACCAACATTTCACCAAACATTTGTTCCAATGTGCATAGAAGACCACCAACACTTTGTTCAATAAAAACATTAAATGTAGTCAACATAGCATTAAATGATCTTCTAGAAACACAAGTATGGGCTGCTGAACTTGTTCCTTCTTTGGGCATGTTTTGGGCCATAATCCAACTCATCTTGGTTTTCAATTGGGGCCTCCAATTAGTATTAAGACTTTCCCTAAAGATCTCCTTTGGGCTGGAGCTATTCCTCCATTACATGACATGTCATTACCAAATGAAGCCCATTAAAGCATCTTGATATTTTTTAGTCTTCAACGAAAATTAAGCTTCCTTGGTTGCTATCATTCTCCCCCTCTTATAGAAGATTCGTCCCGAATCTTGGTGGTGACCTTTTTTGATCCTTAATGCATTTGAGCCTCCATGGTTGCTATCAGAAGCTCGGCTCGGAGGGTGTCATTTGCATCGGCCATTTCCCTAAGTTCGTTCTTCAGATCATCGCACATCCGGGCCCTGCTCTCCGCTTTCTCCTCAAACACCTTAGCACGCTCTTGATACCGGGCACTCTCAGATTCGAGCAGCCGGTTCCACTCGGCCAAGCTCGCAGCGTCTGACTTCACCAAATCTAGCTCCTCCCGGAGTTGGGAGAAAGTGGTCTCAAGCTCACCGAGCCTCGAAGAAATTTGAGCGTTATCCCGGTTAAGGCCGATCTTCTCAGCTTCGAGGCTCCGATTGTATTCGGTCGTGGCGACCAGTTCACTCCTCAGCTGAAGGTTCTCGGCCTTCGCTACGTCAAGCTCGGGCTGAAGATTGGAAAGAGCGACTGCTCGGCTCAACTCCTCCTCCTTCTCCCGAAGAAGGTGCACATACTTCTCCGTTTCCCAGCCTTGGGCGTCCAATTGGCCCTTAAGATCGTCCATCTCTTGCTGGGCGCGGACTAAGGCCTCGTTGACGAGCACCACACTCTGCAAAAGAAAGCAAGTTAAAACTTGAACGAGACAGGGTTAAAATTCTTAGTAAAGGTTGATAAGTTGGTATTTTACCAACTTATCTCTTCTTTAATCTTATATTTCTGCTATGTTTGCTTGAGAAAATAGTGCATTTAATATCATTTACATCTATTTTACAGGTTTATGTGATTTAAAAGTGATCGGAAGAAACCAAGTGAAAATAAAGTCAAAAAGAGGTCAAATTGGACAGATTTGCAAAACTGTCAAAACTGGACAGTTTTGCAAAAACGGGACAGATTCGCAAAAAACGGGCAGAATTGCAAATCTGAAATATGAGGCATAAAAGAGAGGCTTAGGGCAAAAACATTATCATCTTTGGCACAACACACAAGTTCTTGGAGGCTAGGGTTCATCACCAACACCTTGGAAGAGAAGATTTGGAGACACCAATGAGAAATTCTTTACCCATTTCTTCTACTCTTGCTATGTATTGAATATTTATGTGTATAGTATTTCATTTCAATACTTGAATTTCGTTTATGGAAATATTCTTGATTAAAGTTTGGATTGAATCTCTTGTTTTGCTTATGTGTTGAATGATTTTATTCCTAATGAAGTGAGTTATTGTTTCTTTAATTAATCTCATTTTGAATGATTCTTAAGGGAGTAGCTAACCCTAAGACTTGCCCATTTATTTCGGTTTAAACTTGGAAGAGGCAAACTCGGGATTGGGAAAGATTAATTAACAAGAATTTGGGGCGTTAACCCTCATCTAATGGAAATCGACCTAGGAATAGGCGACACCACTTGTAGCCATATTCGGGTGTTCTTAATGCTCCTAATTGCTTTAGGGATATTCAATTAGGTAGTCTAGTTAGTCTTCGGAAGAAGCTAATTTAGAGTCATTATCCGAGGCTAAGTAATATAAACTCACCATTATTTGTAAATAATGAAGTACATTGGATCGTTACTTGAGCGTAGTTTCCCTTGTATCCATGCTTGTGGCCATTGATCATTTTACTTGCTTTCTAGGTTAGTTTACATTTTTGTATTAGTTATAATTCTCTCAAACAAAACCAAAACATTATCTATCGTTTGGCTTTAGCGTAGTTGGTGAAAATTCCTACTTTTCCTAATCGCCTACATATTGTTCTCTGTGGGATTCGACCACGACTCATAGTTGGGTAAATTATATTTGCATACGACCGTGCCCATTCCAATTAATAGGGTGGATTTGGACGTTATCAAAGGTGTGCAGAAACGGCTTAAAATCCTACCCGGTTGCCCGCATGCATACCCTTGTTGATGAGGCATTGCCAGGTGACCCCGGTCATCTTCCGCTTATTCGAATCCGAGACAAGAGGCCTCAGATAGCTCGCTACGCCCACCGGCGAGAAAGGAAGTTGCAGTCCTCGGGGACGGTGACCACGACCGATTTTGTTCTCCTCGGTTCTACGCTTGGAGCCGGGAAAATACGCACCAAGCTATCCCTGGCCCCAGATTCGGAGGATCGGTTGGCCGACATCGTGGCCCGATGGATAGAGAGATGCCCGAATCCCGCAGCTTCAACGGTAGCGGGAGGGATGCCCAAGAACATGTCGTCAAACTAGTCAGGCCTTAGAGCCGGAGTAGAGGAACTTGGAGGGGCCTCAATATCTTCGGCAAAGCTCGGGGGTTCCGTGGTTGCAGCAGGCTCATGATCGGGCGTCAGATCGACGGCAACAGGGATCTCGATCTCCTGGACCGGCCCAGTCCTTTGACCGACTTCAGCAGCGGCTGCCTCCCCGGACCTCTTTATCCTTTGCAGGGGAGCTTCTTCAGAGGAAGTTTCACCTGTAATGTCGACAAAGTCAATCGACCTTAGAGGAGCCGGGGAAAGAATTTCTTCCGCACCTGTTCGTGAGACCGGAACCAGAAGTCCTTCAGCGGCATAAGGAAGAGGTGAAACGGCAAGGGCCTCCTCAAGGACCGGAGCCACGGGAGAATCGGCATCAACTCTCTGAATAATGATATCGGGCTCTGCTTCATCCCGTGAGGACCGGGCGACGCTCCTCGCCCTCTTCTTCGATCTTTGCCCTCTCTCCGAGGGCCTCTTTCTTTTAGCAGCAGCAAGGGCACGAGACGCTCCCGCTGAATCGAAATCAGGTGCCGACGCTGTGGGTTCGACGCCCAACTCCGGCCTTGGATCCACCGAGCCCTTGGGTAAACCTGAAAGCCGAAGAGACAATGAGTGCGGATAGCGAAAAATGCAGTGAACACGGGTAAAAGCAAAGTACTACCATGGTTTTGGGCAACCCATCGGCCGCGTGACAGGTGGGCCCATGTCCGGTTGTCGTGGTCATACTGGCTGAGGAGTGCCGTGACCCATTCATTCAAGTTATGGACGACCGGAGGAATGTATCCGTTGGCTAATAAAAATAAGAAAAGCAGTGAGAAAATAAGACCGAAGAATGACAAAACATACAAAGGCAATAACTCGAAGTTCAGGCTTACGCTTGTTGTTCCACTCTTCCGGGAAGGGCATGAAATCATTCGGGATGACGTCCGAGGTCCGCACCCGGACGAACCGCTCCAACTAGCCTCGGTCTCTGTCTTCATCCATTTTCGAGAAAAAGGGGTTCCGGCTGCGTTTTGCTAATTTTATTACGCCGCCCCGGAATAGCCTCGGGGAATATAGGCGTATCAAATGGGCCAACGTGAACTCTTTCTCGGCGTTATTGGCCAGAAACCGGAGGCACGCCACGACCCTCCAAACAATCAGGCCGATTTGAGCCAAGGTCGAGTTTAAGAGTAAAGGGGTAGGTGTAAACGTACAAAAAGCCTTGTCGGTGGTCGGTGACTGATTAGTCTGGCCCAGGGGCGAAAACTTAAACCAAACGTGTATTCCACCCGCAGTCAGCCCGGACCAGGTCGAGCTTATCCTCGGTAATGGAGGAGGATTATCGCCTCACATCCAACCCACTGTCGGACACCGACGAAGGTTTTTCAACCTCGAGGTCTTTGTTGAAGTTGAATTTGGCTGGTATAATATCCGAGGTTGTAGGCTCGAAGGAGCTCTTTGCTTTAGCCGAAGATACGACCTCAGTTCTTGGGGATGAAACCGAGGGAATGTCATGGGAAGTGGTTTCAGACATTTGGAAATGTGAAAAGAAGAAGTTGAATAGATTCAAAAGAGGGGCTAAAGAAAACAAAGGGCAACAAAGGAACTGGCAATGTAGAAGAACTCAGAAAACGAGAATCAACGGTGGACAGCAGCAGTTCAGTGTGGAGGATGGAGCAGAACTGTCTCCTTTTGCGTAGAGTAGACAACGAATTAGCAACAAACTCGATCTAGAAGGAGAGCAGATGCGATGAAAAGGAATAAGTGAAGAGCAGAAATCCAAAGCAAATAAGAAATGGGTTGAAGATTTGAAGGGTGCTGAAATGGAGAAATTAAGGGTTAAGAGGACATTTATAGTTTTGGGAGTTTTGGCGGTTACGGTTTTCGGCCAATCAGGAGGCGCCGCGTGTCCCGCAATAAATAAGGAGTGACCTGAAACGACGTGCGTGCGGCGGTTGTCAGAACGGACCATCCGGGATGAGACACGTGGCCGATAAAGGGGAAACGTGACACAACTGTTCCCGCCAAAATGAAGAGATAACTACGGTCCAAAGGGATCACCGGTTTCTTGACTTTTCCACTTCCCGTTACTCCAATGAAACTTCGTTCCGGAAAGTGTGGGGACTTTCTGTATGCGGTAAAAACCGGATAAGTGTAAATCGGTGAGACAAGGGTCCGAAGGAAGAAGAGGACAAAAGCATACATGGAGACCTCCATTCTGAACCGGAGGAGCGCTATGGCCGGAGCTAAGCGGAGGCACCATTTGATCCGGTTCCCTCGTCACTGGGTCGGTCGAGGTCGTGGGTCCGGAAGATCCGTTGCACGTGAGCCACACGTCGGTAGCGTCTTGCCATGGTCAACCACCAACCATGCGTGTGTCAGACAGTACGGCCAACCTAACCCACTCAGAGTTGTCCTTTCTCTTGTTTTTTAATGATTAGTATTGTATGAAGCCCATGAAGGCAACACTATAAACAAAGCTCATCCCTCTCCTTTGAGGGGGTTGGCTTCCACACATCAAGAACCCTTTGTAATAGCAATATAAATACAAAATCTCTCTAAAACGCCCGATCTCGGTCGCATTTGCTGTGTTTATTTCTTGCACTACTTCAATCGAGTAACATTCATACATTAGTGAAACACTCAAATATATAGTAAATCATCGATTATCGTTACTTTCGTCGCATTATATCTATATTTATATCTTTCTTTTATCAAGTAGATTGAGACTTAACCACATATCTTATACCCGCTCACAAATTCAATTGATTATCCAAATCCGGGGTAAACATGTATATCACTCTCTCTGCCACGTCGGCAAAAAGGTGGTATTAATTCCATTTAAAATGGGTATGTTTTTGTTGGGGGGGGGGGGGTTTCAAAACGTGTCGAGTTGATAAGGGTTTCGATGTATTTTCTCTTTTGCCATCCAAGGGTTGAGAAAGATCAATCAACATAGCTAAACCTAATTTGCACTAGTAGATAAATCAAAATAATAAGTATCGTGTCTAATGTTTATATCATCATAAGGAGGTACCACCATAAAAATAAGGTCGATTGCCAAATATGGCATCTGTTTTCGGGGAGTTCCCAAAATAAGATAGTCACATTGTGTTTTTAAGGATGTGCTTTGACAATTGAAATAACATCATTTAATTAGTGAAATCACAAAATATATTTATGAAGTAGACTGTCAAAATGGTCTTGGCCAGAGGTCGCCAAATCCAGCATGTTGGGTGCAGCTTGAATTAGAGCTGATTTGAGGGTCATTGGCACGCATAACTTATTTGGTGCCGGTTTTTTTAATTTTTGGTGCTCATAACAAATGCTAATTTTTATTTTATTTTTAGGAGAGCATAGATTTATATTTTCACATCATAATATTTTATAAATTATGTCACGCATGACTAAAAAACTTATACCTGCTAGACATAAGTTTGATTGCTACTAACGAGCAAAATTTAAGACCAGTCCTTTTGAAGGACAAAAATTAAAGACCAGCCATTTGAAGGGAAATTGTAAAATTTCTTCTTGATTTAAGATTTTAAAGCCCTTACAAAACTTCCTAATAGATCCAATTCAAATCTTTTTTTTTTGCGAGGATTGCCCTTTATTTGGGGTGGTCTTTAATTTTTGCCCTTCAAATTGGTGGTCTTTAAATTTTACCCCTTGCCTAACACCCCAAGGTTGTGGGTTCGAACCCCAGCTTAGTTAGAAAAAAAATCGCAAGGCAGAATTTTGCAAATCTGCTCAGCAAAATTCTGCCTTAACTGCACAGGCAGAATTTCTGCCCATGTAAATTCTGCCTGAAGGTAGAATTAGAATTTGCATGGACAGGAATTCGGCCTGAAGGGCAGAATTTAAAGACCATCATTTTGAGGGGCAAAAATTAAAGACCACCCCAGCGAAGGGCAATCCTGTAAATTGCCCGATTCAAATCATCCTCTCATCCCTTGAGGCTAGAGCAAGGTTGGGCCGAGGGCAGCCCATTAATCATATGCACTTTTGTCCCTATTTTGTGCTGGTCTATAATTTTTGATATTCAAATGGATTGTTTTTTCTCTTCAGTGCCGTTTGGTAGCTGGTTAGGATTATGTAAATGTTAGTAATGTAGGTATTAGTTATGCAGGGTTTAGTTATGCATAAATTATTTTTTTGAATGTTGATTTGTTATATTAAAATTTAATAAATATTATAAATTAAAATATTTGTTTACAATTAAAATTAAAATATTATATTTTTTTACAAAATATTATATTAAAATTATATAAAATATTTGTTTAGAAAAGGAAAGTATTTAAGTGGGAAGTGATGAATGCAATATTGTCATTTCAACTTTTATTCATAGTATTAGTAATTCCATCTTCTACCTCCTATAAAATAATACAATACATAGATTCCCTCATAATTTATACATGTATTAGTTATGCGGGTTTCTAAATTGGAAACCAAGCGTCGTACTAATTTTATACATGAATAACTTACTTTCTAACTAGCTACCAAACACAGTATAAGTGTGCATAAATTAATACATGAATAAGATGTCTCTTTATTAGCTAGCTACTAAACGTTGTATTAATTATTCATGCATGAATAAGTGCCTCTTAACCAGCTACCAAACTACCCCTTAATGTTTATCATTTAAAATCGAACTTATGCCTAGAAGGATATAAGTTATGCATTATAATATTAATAAGTTTTGCTAGCGGTGTTAAAAAATTTATGCCCCGAGGCATAAATTCAAATGTGAAGGGCAAAAATTAATGATCAGTCCATTTGAAGGGCAAACTGTGCAATTATTAATAGTTTAAAGTAAAAACTTTTTATCCGTAAAAAGTTTAACACTCTCTAATCTTGATATTGAATCATAAAGTCCAACGAAAACTTTTCAGTCTTCATCTTCTTTATTGGATCTCTATTCAATGATGAAACTACATTATTATGGGTATTCAAGATATAATATATGTATGTATGTAATATAAAGTAATTTTTTAAGTATGTATTTCGAATAAATATTTTATATATTAACTTTCCAATGAAATGCGTTTAATTGATGCTCTTTGCTTTATGTGGCTACGGCACCGTCGCTATTAACAACCTATTGGTTCATTTGGGGGATCCAATGTGTTTATTTTTCACTTGTTTTGGATACAGATGTTCAAGAAACACATCTTTGTTAAGTATAGATGTTTAATTTGTTACTAAGTATTCTGAGAGGAAATAAAATCTCTTGACCTCTTATAATTTGAATAAGAAAAATGATTTTTTTAGATCTATTATATGTAAAAAAAAATGAAGATATTTCGTAAAAGGGTCATAAAACTAAAAGAAAATTTGTAAAAGGTCAAATAACTATTTCTCAATTTTTGAAGTGTCTAATTGATAAATTTTGTCAACTTTGAGGGGCTACCTAGGTATTTCGCCTAGAATCATTGAAGTCGAACTCATGAGAATCTGATATACCATAGCTTTCTTAGAGAGAATACATAAAAATGTACTAAATACGCACTTCTGACCTGGTTTGGCAAAACGTGTGTGTGCACGCTCTATAGGAGCGTGAAGAAAAATTTTGGGCTTCAAAGAAGCCAACCATATTTTGCCACGTGGCTGCCCAAACTTAAAAAAAAAAAAAAAAAACGTTAAGTTTTTAGTGCTGTTATTTTCGGCATTTTTTAGCTGTTTTTTATGCAGTTTGTGTTGTTTTTGGTGCTGTTGAAAACTTAACGTTCTCTTTTTTTAAGTTTGAGCAGCCACGTGGCAAAATATAATTGGCTTCTTTGAAGCCCAAATTTTTTCCAGCCATGCCCCATTGTTATATCCCGTATTTTTTAACGTCGGATTATTTGTAAGCTGAGGTGGGGCCCACACGTCAAGATTTTTTTTGGAACATGTGACAAGTCATATGAATCACATATGTGAAGTTAAACACAACTCAAGAAGGACCCTTGGGCCAAATCAAAGTGGAAGTCCTCCGAACGAATATTTTTAAGAAAACGTTTTCGGGTGACCTGACTTTGGGGGGAAACAACGGTATTATAAATTTGGAATTTGGAAAAATACCAAGAAATATAAGTTGTAGATAATTGAATTAGCTTTCCAACCATAGGTCGTGGGTTCCAAGGTGACATCGGTACAAGGAGATATGGACGTTTTAAGGTCGAAAGGTCAGTGGGCTAGGCCCAACTCGGGACCAACCGGGTTGGCCCAAAAAATGAAGAGAAAAATCAGGCCCAACTGTGATGGGGTGGCCGGCCATGTATGTCCAAGCCCACTTGATTTAATTAATTCTCCATGTGCTAAATTAATATAAAGAGGTCATAATCCTTAGAAGGTTCAAGAAAATAAGAGAGCAAGAAAAACAAGAGAAAGAAGAGCAAAAATAAGAAGGCCATTTTCGGCCAAGCTCTAGACCAAAAAAAAAAAAAAAAAAAAAATTCAAAAATCATTTTCTACTAATTCAAGGGTCCTTTACAACTTGGTGTAATTATTTTGGAAGAAAGAGCACTTGTTTCTTCAAGTTGACAACTTGGTCAAGTGAAGAAGATTGTAGAAAAAGGTAAGAATTAATCCCTTTTTATTATGTTATGAAGGTTGGTTTATGTTGTAGTATGTAGAAATGAGTAGAATTTATGGAATTATGAAAGTTTACAAAGTGGGTGTGCATATATGTAAGTGGACATATATGTATATTGTTGTATAAATAATATGAGTTGAATTTTATGTTGTATTCTAGTTGTGGTTATGGTGAAATTTATATTGGAAATAAAAGTTGAATAAATTTGGTGGAAGTTGGAAATATGGAATGTAGAAGATTATGTCACTTTGGAATGATTTTGTGATATTATGGAAATGAAGTTGTTAAGATGTGAATTATGATTATGGTTGATGAAATTGGAAGATGGAAATATGTTATGAATATGTAGATTGAAGATTTGAAGTTTTGGATGGATTATGGTTTTGGTGGAAAGTTTGTATATTTTGTATATCTTGTGAATATTTGGTAGAAATGATATGAAATGCTTCCGAATTATATTGTAATGATCTTGATTAGTAATGAATGTAAAAACATTGAGATTGGTTTGGAAATGTGAAGTTGGAATGAAAACTATTGCATTATGTTGGAAAGAAGACTAGTTGTGTTATATTGTGTTTTGTAGTCATGATTGTTGTCATTGTGTTGATAGTTTGGCCGGGTTGAATTCCCGGATTGATATTGATTAAAAATTGGCTAAGTTGAATTTTGGGGATGGTGTATTTATAGGGGAGATGCTGCCCAAATTTTTGTAGACAAGTATTAGTTAAGATTGAAATCTTAAAGCCTTACAATTAACATTTGGTAATTGTGACCAAATTGTAGATTTTGGCGAATTTGAAACTTGATTTTGGAGACGTGTATGAAGCGGAAAAGGTATGTAAGGCTTCACCCTTCTTTCTATGGCATGTCTTAGACATAATAGGTTGGATACGTGGTATAATTGTTTCGGAAGATAGACCGCTTGTTTTATCGATTTAACACTTTGGACAAGTGAATAAAATAAGGAGAAAAAGGTAAGATTTCACTCCTTTTGTCTTGGAAGAAATATATATAGGTGTTGTGGAATGTGGAAAGGAATGTAGAGTATGAAAATTTTGTGTTATGGATATATATATATGTATGGCCAAAAATGGTATACATGGAAAGGGATAATTAAAATTTTATTTGTTATATTAATTGTGTTGTTGAAGCCTTGTGATGGAAATGGAGGAAAATGGTTTAAGTTGGCATGAAAAATTGTTGAAAATGATTATAGGAACTTATGTGATTTTAATGTAATTTTTTTTTATAATTATGGAAATGGAGTTCTAAATGTGAATTATTATGTTAGTTGGTGAATTTGGAGGGATGTAAGTTCATATTGGCATGAAAGATTGGTTGGTAAGTTGTTATGGGAAGTTTTGTGATTTTATGGAAGATTTATGTAATGATGAAAATGAAATTGTTAAGGTGCAAATTATTATTATTGTTAATGAAATGGGAGGACGAAAATGTGTTATGAATATTTATGTTGAAAATTAGAAGTTTCGGATGGATTATGGTTTTGGTGGAAAGTTGGTATATTTTGTATATCTTGTGAATATTTTGTAAAATGATATGAAATTCTTCCGAATTGAATTGGATTGATCTTGATTAGTAATGAATATGAAAACATTGATGTTGGTTGGAAAGTGCAAAGTTGGATTAGAAGTTGTTGCATTATTTGGAAAAGAATACTATTCATGCTAGAATGCGTTTTAATTCGATTGTTGATGTTGTTGGTATTGTTGTTGGTATGGTTGTTGACATTTGGAGCCGAGTTAAATCTCGGGGATGCCTTATTTATAGGGGAGATGCTGCCCAAATTTTTGTAGACAAGTATTGGTTAAGATTGAAATCTTAAAGCCTTACAATTAACATTTGGTAATTGTGACCAAATTGTAGATTTTGGCGAACTTGAAACTTGATTTTGGAGACGTGTATGAATCGGAAAAGGGTATGTAAGGATTCACCCTTCCTTCTATGGCATGTCTTAAACGTAATAAGTTGGATACGAGCCTCGGGGACAACTCCATTCTCCGGAATCCGCACCTAAAGTTTCCCCTTTTTCATTCAGTAGAATTGAATTAGAAATTGTGTAAAATATTGGAAAAACTTCCTAAACATCTAGAACTGACATAAATATGACCTGACTACCTTAAAACCCTCACAAGTGACGTCATGAAATATAATGTACGTAAATTTGGTACGCCGCCTCATTTGACCCGAGGTGGGCCCATTGTTCCCGGATTTTCCCTATTTCTCCGTTTGACTTATTTTGAAGTATAATCCAAAGGAAACTTTTGATCCTCGTTCCGATTATCAAACGATAAGTACTGTACCATTCTAATGGAAATATGTATATGTATATAAGATATGTAAATGTATATAAGACATGTATATGTATATAAGATATGTATATGTATAAAAAAAATATGTATATGTATATAAGATATGTAAATGTATATAAAATATGTATATGTATTTAAGATATGTATATGAACATGGGATGGGGGGAAGGGATACATGGGGAAATGGGAAGGGAAACATGTTTCATTGCCACCTGATCAGCTCGCTTATCATCCCGGACGCGGGATGCCCGGACGCGGGATATATGGGCGAGCCGGTATATTTCGACGCTATGTGGGCGAGCCGACATTGTTCGGCGCTATGCTATGATATGACCTACTATGCTATGACATGACCTGATATGCTATGACATGCTATGCTATGATATGATACGCTATGACACGCTATGCTATGACATGATACGCTATGACACGCTATGCTATGACATGATACGCTATGACATGATATGCTATGACATGATATGATACGACAAGATATGCTATGACATGATATACTATGAAATGATATACTATGACATGATATACTATGACACGATATGATAAGACATGACATGATATAAGTCCTATTTTCTATGTCTATGAAAAAGAAATGTTTTTAAAAGGGAAAGACAAGCATGCATGGTATCCGGCCTGAAAGGGCATTCCTATGTACAGGTTACTTTCTTGTCTCACTATATGTCCTATGATTCTATGATAATGTTAATCTTACCCTATGTTGATGTTTGTATTACTATTCATGCCTTACATACTCGGTACACTATTCGTACTGACGTCCCTTCTTATGGACGCTGCGTTTCATGCCGCGCAGGTCAGCAGACAGGCGGATTTGGTCCTTAGAAGCCCTACCAGCAGTACTTGACAGCGCTCCAGTTGTTCCGGAGCCTCAGTCCTTGGTACTATTTTGTGTATACATATATATTCGGGCACGGCAGTACTCGGCCCTTCCTATGTATATGTGTTCTATGTTTAGAGGCTCGTAGACAGATATGTACAGTTAGATGTGTTGTATTTGGAATGTTCACGTCGCCGTATAACGTGATAGCAAAGTTTACTAGTCTATGTTTACGATGATGCTACTAATGTTAATGTTCAGTAACGAAAAAAAAAATATGGCACAGTTCCTACGGCCTGCTGAGAAGTAAAGGTAAAACGATAGATAAGGGGTGCTCGGTACAAGTATCGGGTACTCGTCACGGCCCTTAGTCGGGTCGTGACACCCATGACCCCTTGGGCGCGCCGCATGGCGCCATGGCAAGCCTCTCAGCGCCTAGCGCCATGGACGGCCCCGTGGTCTCGGACGCCCCAAGTGACAAGGTTGCTTCTGCCTATGTCACCCCATCTATGCCCCTCGCGCGCGCTCCTGCGCTGGCCGCGCCCCAACGCGTGCCCAGCGCCCAGTGTCAATGCAGCCCTGCTACAGTGCCAGCGCTCAGCGCCCAATGCCCGCGCCCCAGTGCGCGCGCGCACAGTGCCCTGCGCGCATGACAGTGCCCCGACCGAGGGTGCACATGGACCTGCTCTAGTTAGGTCTCCTTTTTGTTGTAATTATAGAGTAGTTTACTTTATGTATTTTGATTGTGTTTCTCTAGCAAGTCTATATCTAGTTCTATGACTTGGGTTTTTATTTTTAAAGCATTATTAGGGGGGATCAAGCAATCAAAACTTTCAAGCAAGCAATCAATTCTTTGTACTGGTGTCTCTCCCCCTCGACACCGCTTGCTTTCTTTGTAGTAGCTTTCATTAATGCAAACAACTATTTTCTCAATTCACTTTCCTGTTCTCTCAATTGCTCTTGACATTGGTTTTCCCGCACGGCACTGACAGTCTCGTCTAGCGTGCGGAGGGGACCTCGGTTGGCGGACAGTAACCTTGGAATCATCGGTTGCTTAGCCTTACGTCGCCCTTCCAGGAAGTCTCAGGAAGGCATCGCGTAACAGTTGGTATCAGAGCTTAGGCTCGACATCGGACGAGGAACACGTTGCTATTGTTATCATTTTCTGACCATGGTGAACCATGGAGACCGCCTCTTGATTTTGGAAACTGCGGTCAATAGATTTCGACCCGTGACCGAAAGGGTGGAGGACCTGGACCGCAGGATGCGGCAGGCCGAACAAGACATTGTGAATATAGCTACTGACACGGATGCAGCCGCGCGGACGGCTGCCATCCAAAGAGATGAGGACCTCGCCCAGAGGACTCAGGAGGCAGACAGACTGATTGCCATGCAAGGAGCCATCGACGACTTGACCAATCAACTCAATGTTGTCAACGCTGCCTTACAAGGCCTACTCCGAGGAGGAGGCAATCCTATTGGGGGCGCGGCACCCGCTGGCGCAACAACCCCGAAGCTCAAAATTCCTGAACCAAAACCCTATCAGGGGGCTCGAAATGCCAAAGAGGTGGAAAATTTCATCTTTGACATTGAGCAATACTTCGACGCTGTGGGAGAATTGGAGGAGTCCAGGAAGGTAGCAACTGCTGCCATGCATCTACAGGGTGATGCCAAACTCTGGTGGCGGGTGAAATACGAAGCCATTAAAGCGGGTGAGGACGCTCTGGAGACATGGGAAGAACTAAAAGCAGCCATTCGCTTACAGTTCTTCCCCGAGAACGTCGAGTATAATGCACGAAGGAAACTTCGCGAACTCAGGCAAACGAAGTCAGTTCGAGAGTATGTTCGCGAGTTATCTGCCCTCATGTTGAACATAAGGGACATGGGTGACAAGGACAAGCTTTTTACGTTCATGGAAGGCTTGAAACCCTATGCCCGCATGGAAATACAAAGACAAAGGGTTGACTCTTTGCCCAAAGCTATCCAAGCTGCAGAGTGCCTCAGCGACTACCAAGTGGATACTCGAAAGGATAGACCTCAACCACCAGGCCGTGGGGGATTCAAAGGAGGCCAATCCTACAATACTGGCCCCAGCAAAAGTGGGGGAGATCGGAGTGCAGCCAAATCTAAAGGTTCCTCCTCAGGCAGCAATAGTGTTGCGTCTCACAATAATGACCGGGGGCGGAGGCCTCCGCCCCCCACAGGATGTCATACTTGTGGCGGACCACATTGGAACAAGGAGTGCCCGCAGGCACAGATGAACGCCCATCAAATTTTCGATGATGGGACGGACGATGATGAGGATGATGCGGATCAGACAGAACCAATAGGTCCCTTCAATGCACTTGTTTGTTCCATTTCCAATACCGTAGGGGGTACCAGTGTCGGCATATGCAAAAAGAGAGACCCAAGCTCATCTGCCAAGAAGGGAAAGACAAAGGCAGGCAAGGGGCCTCCTCCCAAAAGGGAGAAGACCCTGATGTTTGTCGACTTGAGAGTAAATGGCAAGCCTATTAAGGCCATGATCGACACAGGTGCTACGCACAACTATCTGGCCACCACAGAAGTAGAACGCCTTGGCCTGGTTGTTGGAAAAGGTAAGGGTCGTGTCAAAGCTATCAACTCACCGCCCCAATTGGTAGGTGGAATAGCCAAAGGAGTGCCGGTAAAGATGGGCCCTTACGATGGCAAGTTCGACTTGCGGGTAGTGATCATTGACGACTTCGACTTGATAGTGGGGTTGGAATTCATGAGACAAACTAACATCATTCCTATACCCTATGCGGATGTGCTTCTGATGATGGGAGCAAACGGGGCCAAACCCTGCATTGTCCCCTGCACAACCATAAAGATGGCTTCAGGAAATATCTCTGCATTGCAGCTGAAGAAGGGGGTCCAGCGACAAGAACCCACGTTCCTAGCTACCCTCTGCGTAGAAGAGATTGAGCGTTCTTCGGGTCCCATTCCAATGCCCGTGAAGGAGCTCATGAAGGAGTTTGAGGATGTCATGCCGCAAGATATGCCGAAGCGACTCCCGCCTAGGCGGACGGTCGATCATGAAATTGAATTGGTGCCGGGTGCAAAGCCACCTGCCCGAGCACCCTACAGAATGTCACAACCCGAACTCACCGAGCTTCGGAGACAGTTGACGGAGATGCTGGACACGGGGATCATTGTGCCCTCCAAATCGCCTTATGGGTCACATGTGCTATTCCAAAAGAAACAAGACGGTACCCTAAGGCTCTGTGTTGACTATCGGGCCCTCAACAAGATCACCGTGAAGAACAAGTACCCCATACCACTAATGGCGGACTTGTTTGATAGATTGGGCGGCGCCACAGTGTTCACCAAAATAGACCTGAAGACAGGTTATTGGCAAGTCCGCATTGCTGAAGGAGACGAGTCCAAGACGACATGTGTGACAAGATATGACTCGTTCGACTTCCTGGTCATGCCGTTCGGTTTGACCAATGCTCCAGCCACGTTTTGCACGCTAATGAACCAGGTCTTCCGAGAATACATTGATGAATTTGTGGTGGTATACCTGGACGACATTGTGGTGTACAGCAAAACGTTGGACGAACACCTGGAGCACCTGAGGAAAGTCCTAACTCGGTTGCGAGAGCATGAATTGTACGTAAAGTTGTCCAAATGCTCCTTTGCCCAAAAACAGATTGACTTCCTCAGGCATGTTGTGGAAGAAGGTCGCATCAAGATGGACCAACAAAAGATCAAGGCTGTCACAGATTGGCCGCCACCCAAGGATATCCATGCCTTGCGGGCGTTCCTTGGCCTATGCAATTTTTATCGACGGTTCGTCAAGAACTACTCCATCATTGCATTACCACTGACAGAGCTCCTCAATAAGATCACACCTTGGGACTGGTCGCCAAAGAGAACAGACGCCTTCAACTCACTAAATGCGGCTATGTCTAGTAGTCCTGTTTTGGCCTTGCCCGACTTGACCAAACCATTCGAAGTGCAGACGGATGCCTCTGATTACGCCTTGGGCGGAGTTTTACTACAAGAGGGGCACCCGGTAGCATATGAGAGTCGAAAGTTGAAGGACGCGGAACGGCGCTATGCGGCCCACGAGAAAGAATTATTGGATGTCGTCCACTGCTTGCGCCTTTGGAGGCACTATCTTCTCGGGTGTCCGTTTGTGGTGACGACGGACAACACGGCTGTCAGTCATTTCATGACCCAGCCAAAACTGAATGGCCGCCAGGCCAGATGGCAGGAACTTCTGGCAGAATTTCACTTCAACCTGGAATATCGAAGCGGGAAGACCAACCATGTTGCGGATGCACTAAGTCGAAGGGCTGATCTAGCGTCGGTATGCCTACTCGCCACCCTTAGGGGGAGTGAGGTGGATACCACCATAAAAGATCAAATCCAGGATCTTCTCACCAAGGACCCTTCTGCACAATATTTGCTCGACTTAGCAGGTCAAGGAAAAACTCGCCAGTTCTACATGGAGGACGGGTTCCTGAAGGCAAAAGGGAACCGCCTTTATGTCCCTAAAAGAGGAGATCTGCGGAGGATTCTCCTGATGGAATGCCACGATACTCTATGGGCGGGCCACCCAGGAGAAGAACGTACCATGGCACTGCTACGCCGTGCATATTATTGGCCCCAGATGGCAGATGATGTCGCTCAGTATGTGAAAAATTGCCTAGTATGCCAGAAAGACAAGTCTGACCGCTTAACACAAGCGGGCCTGTTGGAGCCATTACCTGTCCCAAAGAGGCCTTGGGAAAGCGTCTCATTGGATTTCATCACCGGTTTGCCCAAGGTTGGAGACCTCACGACTATCTTGGTCGTGGTTGATCGGTTCTCTAAGTATGCCACCTTTATTGCAGCACCCAAGTATATACCAGCAGAGGAAACAGCTCGACTCTTCTTCACCCATGTTGTCAAATATTGGGGTCTGCCCAAGGATATTGTTAGTGATCGCGACTCTCGCTTCACCAGCAACTTTTGGACCCAGCTCTTCAAGTGCTTAGGGTCTAAACTGAGTCACAGCTCGAGTTTTCACCCGCAATCCGATGGTCAGACGGAGCGGTTCAATGGCATGTTGGAGGAATATCTGCGGCACTTTGTTACCGGCTCGCAGAAGAATTGGGTGAAGCTATTGGATGCGGCCCAATTGTGTTTCAATTCACAAAAGAGCTCCAGCACAAACAAGAGCGCTTTCGAAATTGTTACCGGGCAGCAACCGCTACTCCCACACACTGTGAATGCCCCAAATATGGCCAAATCTCCACGAGCAGCTAGCTTCTCAAAAGAATGGAAGCAGAACTTAGAGATAGTGCGGAGCTATCTAGTCAAGGCACAAAAGCGGATGAAGAGACATGCCGACCAGAATCGTCGCTTTGTGGAATATCAGGTTGGAGACAAGGTGATGGTGAAGATCCCAAAGAGATACTTATTTGCAGGGGTCCATGACCCTCTCCTATTACAAAAATACATTGGACCTCTGTCCATTGAGAGGCGCATCGAGAAAGTAGCATACCGGGTGGCTACCCCAGCATGGTGGAAGATTCATCCTGTGTTCCATGTCAGTTTTTTGAAGCCTTTTCGAGAAGACACAGACGATCCTTCACGCAGCCAGCTCACAATACCCAGTATTCGAGGCCCACAAGCAACGGGGAAAAGGGTGGTAGAAGCCATCCTCAACGATCGAGTCATACATGCCTCAAGAAAAGATCACCAGAAGTTCCTGGTGAAATGGCTGGGATGTGATGCCGAAGAAAATACATGGGAGAGGGGCACCAGCCTCAAAGCCTACAAGCACCTGATCGATGACTATCTTGCAAGCAAGGCGCCGGGGACGTCGCCAACTCAGGTGGGGGAGAATGTCATGGGCGGCTTTCCAGCCATGCCCCATGACCTCTTGGGCGCGCCCCATGGCGCCATGGCAAGCCTCTCAGCGCCTAGCGCCATGGACGGCCCCGTGGTCTCGGACGCCCCAAGTGACAAGG
This sequence comes from Lycium barbarum, assembly GCF_019175385.1. NCBI lineage: Eukaryota > Viridiplantae > Streptophyta > Magnoliopsida > Solanales > Solanaceae > Lycium > Lycium barbarum. Next base: position 120,992,735 of record NC_083342.1, read on the forward strand.
TTGCTTCTGCCTATGTCACCCCATCTATGCCCCTCGCGCGTGCTCCTGCGCTGGCCGCGCCCCAACGTGTGCCCAGCGCCCAGTGTCAATGCAGCCCTGCTACAGTGCCAGCGCTCAGCGCCCAATGCCCGCGCCCCAGTGCGCGCGCGCACAGTGCCCTGCGCGCATGACAGTGCCCCGACCGAGGGTGCACATGGACCTGCTATAGTTAGGTCTCCTTTTTGTTGTAATTATAGAGTAGTTTACTTTATGTATTTTGATTGTGTTTCTTTAGCAAGTCTATGTCTAGTTCTATGACTTGGGTTTTTATTTTTAAAGCATTATTAGGGGGGATCAAGCAATCAAAACTTTCAAGCAAGCAATCAATTCTCTATACTGGTGTCTCTCCCCCTCGACACCGCTTGCTTTCTTTGTAATAGCTTTCATTAATGCAAACAACTATTTTCTCAATTCACTTTCCTGTTCTCTCAATTGCTCTTGACATTGGTTTTCCCGCACGACACTGACAGTCTCGTCTAGCGTGCGGAGGGGACTCCGGTTGGCGGACAGTAACCTTGGAATCATCGGTTGCTTAGCCTTACGTCGCCCTTCCAAGAAGTCTCAGGAAGGCGCCGCGTAACAGTGTGTGAAGAAAAATTTTGGGCTTCAAAGAAGCCAACCATATTTTGCCACGTGGCTGCCCAAACTTAAAAAAAAAAAAAAAACGTTAAGTTTTTAGTGCTGTTATTTTCGGCATTTTTTAGCTGTTTTTTATGCAGTTTGTGTTGTTTTTGGTGCTGTTGAAAACTTAACGTTCTCTTTTTTTAAGTTTGAGCAGCCACGTGGCAAAATATAATTGGCTTCTTTGAAGCCCAAATTTTTTCTTCACGCTCCTTCCGAAAGTACTATGCCTTATTGAAAAAAAAGTGCAAAGTGCAGGGTTTTTTTTTTATGTATTCTCTCGCTTTCTCACAACGCGGTCGAATCGAGTTACATTAAACCCATGAACTCTCCCTATCATCGTCAGTAAGTACAAGGGGTTAACCCATATTTTAAAAATTGAAAACTAAATTTCCAAATTGGTCACTCTATTCATCGGCTTAAACCCTATTATTATCTCTCTCTCAACATCAGCCCGTGAAGATGTTCAGGAAGTAAGTACAATCTTTTTTTTTCCCGCTCTCTTTCTTAATCTTGGTTTCAATTCGCGATGTTTTATTTATTTGATTCGCTTGCGTGGAATTAGTGATTCCAGTTGCAAGTACATTTTATGCCTGATTAGTGATTTGCTTTTCTATACTATTTTGGTTAAGAAGGGTAATTAGGGTATTTGCAAGTGATTTTTGTGAGTAGGTTTGCCTTTTTAATTGCAATGGGGAAATTGATTTTCGTTTTTGTAGTTTAGAGGGTAAGTAAGTGGGTAACCTTCCTGCTCCCTCATCCTTACCACTACTGTAGTAAATTGCTTTAGTTTCGAAAAAAAAAAAGTTGCTTACTTTGGCTGTTTTGTTTGATTTTCTTGATTGTTAGGGAAATTGAGCAATGGGTGCTTTGATAAAAGAGCTGGAAGTACTCGTTTATACTTGTATGCTATATGTATATGCAGAACATTGATGTTAGTCAGTTTTAGTGTAAGAAATAGCAATTCATATCTGGTTTGATTCTAATGCCTTGCCATCTTGTGATGTGCTAAAGTTTAAAATTGTTTGTTGCTGGCTGCAATTCATAGCTGGGGTATGATGCTGTTCTTTTTCTGTGGTCCAGGTCTCTGTATGTCCTTGCTTAATTTTTTAGCATACCACTAACAAAGACTTTACAAAATTATATTTCTTTTTTTCATTGGGTGAAGATTAGTGTTTTTTGCGCAAGAAGAATGTTGGTAGTGTTTCGGAGGTTCTCAACTTCAATTTAGCTGATCACTTTGTCTAAGTTTGTGTAGACTAAATGTTTTTTTTTTTCTTGTATGGATTTCTTTAGCCTCAATTTAGATGAGGGTTGGGAGGATAGCTCATTGAAACTATTTTAATAGTTCTCAAACGACAAAAATTGCTGTTGGTTTAAGAACATTAAGGGATCGGTGTTTGATACATTTAGAATTTAGAGAGACACATGTTAGATGCTTGGGTGTTGAATAGCTACCTAGAATGCTTTTAATAGAGAGGGAAAAGGGGATTATCAAGACTGGTTCATAGTTATCAAACGAGAAATACATGATGCTTAAAGAGAAGCAGGCATGACTCGGAGCCAAAGTTCTTGCTCAAGATTCTGTTCAACATATATAAATATATTAGTATTGATTACATGATTCAGGAAATGATGTTGACAATCCATCTGCTGATCTCATTAGAGTCACCTCCTTAACTTGAAACTCTGTGAAATATGCATCTCACTGGTAGCCATTAAGCTGTCATAGACTGAAATGACTGTAACATCTCAAAACATAGAGGTAGCTAACACCCAAAGAAGGACGCAACTGAAAATCAGCTACTTGTTCTTGCAATCTGCTTTTGCTGGAGTCTTTCTTGGGTTTGGAGATTTGCTTGTCATTTACCTACTTTTTGCTGTTGTTTTCTCCTGTTTGATGTCCTTACTTGAAATTCTATGTTTTCTAGTAACCAAGGATTGAAATGATAATGCCAAATCACTCTTGTAAAGCTGATCATTGCTTAGATCTTTAAGTACAAATACAAATCATCTTACGGTTCTTGTATCCGAACTCTTTAGCTTCCAACTTGAAGCAGTACCTGCATTTGCACATTTGAGTTCCGTATGATTCTCGTCCACGGAAACTGCTGGCAAATGTTGTATACCTGCGGATTTGGGTCATACAAGGTTGGAAATGGTCACATCCAGATTTCTAATAACAACACTTTCCTAATAAATTAAATACATTCTAAGAAGACAATTCGGGAGCCATATTGATCTGACTCTGCCAATGTACAAAGTGGCCTTCTCCACGATATACTCAGCTAGCTTGCTCTGTCATCCCTCTTACCTACCTATGCTTCTATTCCCTTCATTAGTTGATCAACAAGTTAAAAGTCGTGGGTTGCGTACAAAACACAATGATAACTTGTCACCTGAGATATGTGGACAGGTCGTACGTGTGACTATGATGATTGAAGGAGGTGGCGACTAGAAACGAGATCGACTTAAATCATAGGGAGAAGTCATCTTAAAGAACTTTTAATCTCTTAGAATTCATTATTCATTATGGATTTAGCTAAGAATTTAACACAATGAAGTATATGAAACTGTATAGGCAATAACTACCTGTTACGATCAAGGCACAGTTGTTGTACTTACTTATGTCTGATGCTTGCAAGAGTCTCCTTACTCTGGTTTAGAACTTGCATATCCGCGTCGGAAAAAAAGGTGCAATTAAAAAGATATTTAGTTCTTGAAGAATCCTTGAGTTGCCTTAAATATAGATAATCTAAAATCGCAATGAGATATGCTTAAATAGAGCGGAATGGGTATGGAAGATTCATATAGCCGTCGGATTGAGGCCTAGTTGATCGATTGTTGAATGATTGATTAACTTGTTGGGCCATGTCTTTGGTAGCATAGATTTCATCCAAGTAGTAGTTGATGCCGTTACCTGCGTGTACAGTGCGGAGAGCTACGATTGGCCCCTCCGACAGACTTACTCATGGCTTTCAGCAGTCCAACTACCTGATTGATATAAAGTATATTTAATTAACCAGAAGGAATTATATGCTTTTTATTTTATATTCCAACCAATTAATAGACAATTATCATGCAACTGATTTAACCAGGTAAAATAATTCAAACTAAATAGGCCCTTAAACTTAAATATCGTTAAGTCAAAATTTTCTAAAAGACAATGTGTTTGTCATTTGTCTTATATCTTAAGTTCTTATGCTCAAATTTATCAAGTTTGTTGTGGCCCACTACAATTTATGTTGCTAAGCTAAAATAATTTGGTCAACTCAATCTATGTTAAATATGTAGGTTTTCAAATGAAGAAGTGTCTGGACAAAATCAAGTCAAGGCATCTGTGCAGCGTAGAATTCGTCAAAGCATTGCGGAAGAGGTCTTGACTATGCTATGACTCACTTACTTTATTTCTTCTAAACTCCCTAACAAATCCCACATCTATAAAAGACGGGAGAGATGATGGGTATATAAGAAGCAAGGCCTTAGATTCTAGTGACATGTTTTAAAGCCGTGCGGACCTAGGCCCAAAGCGGACAATATCACTAGTGGGATGGGTTGTTACATATGGTATCAGAGCCACTCCGCGTGCAACCTTCAATGATGGTGGGCAAACCTTAGCGGACATTGAGTCCCTAAGAGAGGGAAGAAGGGAGGGGGGTGTATGTAACACCCTAGGCAATCCCACATCGGCAAAACACGGGAGAGATGCTGGATATATATGGAAGCAAGGCTTAGATCCTAGTGACGCATTTTAGTGCCATGCAGGCGTAGGCCCAAAGCGGACAATAGCACTAGTGGGCTGGGCTGTTACACATACTTTATTCCAACTAAAGGATTTCCGTGAAATCATTGTGCATGGTTAAAATGTGTTAATAATGCTAACATTACTTCCTTTTTGCAGTATCCATTATTAGAGCCAGTGTTGGAAGATTTGCTTCCAAAGAAGTCTCCGCTCATTGTTGCAAAATGGTTGAGTTCATTTTTCTTCATGCAGACGGCTTCTTTTATCTGCTTTTTTTCTTCCATTGACAATATATTTCTATCATTCATCTTTTCTTTTGCAGTCAAAATCATCTGAATCTAGTTGTGGTAAACAATGTACCCCTGTTTTTCAACATACGTGATGGACCTTATATGCCTACTTTACGTCTTCTACATCAATGTAAGTTATCCGTTATTTTTGTTCTTTTCTTCCTGCTTTATTTTCTTTTCCATTAAATCAGTGGTCATCCTTCCTTTAATGGTCATCCTTCCTTTCTTTTGCTAATCTTTCTGATAGTTGTGGCATGTCTTTTTCAACTCTTTAATGCTTTACTGATAAGTCTTATGCCTGTTATTAGTGTTGGGTTTCCTTGGTTACTGGCCTTTGACAATCCAGATCCGATATAATTAGAACTTTCGGCCTGGTAAAGTTATTTGTTTTACCAGTGAAATCACTTCAAAAAATTGGACTGGTTGAGTGTGGTCAGTATTAGGACATTTTTTGTCATCAGCATGTATTTCCCTCAATGTGCAGCCAAGTTGGCCCTTGTGGGCTGTGAAGGGAAAAAGAGAGCTTCATAAGAAATTTGAAGAATGTAAAGAAAGAATAGTTGACTTCTCATCTGTGGAGTTTTTTGAGATTCTAATTGAACATGTATCAAGCACGACAAGATTTGGAATAGCTATGACCAATGCAACAAATAATTCAAGCCAGCTGAATGCTGCTGATTAGCATATTAAGATATATAACCAAGCAACAGTTGATTGGATATGTGATTCACATCAGTGATCTGATTAGAATGCTCTTGATATCTAATGTCTTAATGCCTCATTTTTCTTTTCCCTTGGTATGCATAACTGGTACTATTCAGAAGATATACTTTCTTGATTCAATAAGACTAGCAGTCACAGTCAAGGATCAAGCATTTGTGTACTTCCGATAGGCCTATAGGGAATATTTAAATTATTGAAGTTAGAGAATCCCTTTTTGAAGGGGAGCCTTGGCGTAACTGGTAAAGTTGCTGCCATATGACCAGGAGGTCACGGGTTCGAGCCGTGGAAACAACCTCTTACAGAAATGCAAGGTAAGGCTGCGTACAATAGACCCTTGTGGTCCGGCCCTTTCCCAGACCCTGTGCATAGCGGGAGCTTAGTGCACCGGGCTGCCCTTTTTTTTTTTTTTTTTTTTTTGAAGTTAGAGATTTCGTTCACAATCTCGTTTGAAATTGAATCTAGGAAATTAAATTACCATGTTGAGGTCATTGATTTCTTTAGAAGGGGAAGGACAAAATATAAAGTAATTTGTTATGCTTGGGATTGTAGATGATGTGGGTGCTCTGAAACTCAAGGGTGCATCTTTCATTCAGTTAATTGGGTCTTACTCCTTGTAAGTATAGGCATGAAAGACACGCAAAATATTAAGTAATTTTTGACAAGTCTGGCTCTTGAAGCCATGTTGTTGTTGTTGGCTCTTGAAGACGAAAAAATATTATGCAGTTGTGAGATGGAGCGAGTAGGTTTCTGATTTGACTCATCGTCATATACGTATATGATTTGTTACTTTTCAATATATACCATTGATGAACTTTATTTATTTAATCTGTTGATAATTTTATTCACGCAGTGATATCAATGCTCTGTATGACCTTTCCTCTTTCCCACTATACAGATCCCAATATAATGAAAAAACTACAAGTTGACAGGGGGGCAATTAAATTTGTCCTCTCTGGAGCCAACATAATGTGTCCGGGGCTTACTTCTCCTGGGGGTGCCTTGGATGAGGAAGTGGGAGCAGAAACTCCTGTGGTATGGATAAGAGCAACTTTATGCTATAATATTATTAGTTGTCATTGCTGCAGTTTCTTTTGGAATTTTAATGTGCAGCCTTTTGTTTTTAGGCTATTATGGCTGAAGGGAAGCAACATGCTCTAGCTATTGGGTTTACAAAGATGTCGGCAAAAGATATGTGAGTTGCCATCTCAATATTTACTCGGCTTCTGTTTCTCTTGTATGCCAAAGCATGCTTCTCCGTGTGATAGCACTGAGATGTTTTACCATTTTTAGTTTAAATATGTTCCGTCCTTTGCTTGTTTAGTTTGCTTATTGCCCCTAAATGTGTATTCTTCATAACAATTTATTGCCTCACTTGTCGTGAGCAACATATATCTTATATAAGTTTCTATGAAAATCCTTACCCATAAGAAAAAATGGTTTCAGAAAAGCCTCCAAGTACCTATGTTGGTCTCTTTGAACTTAACATGTTGCCTCTTTGTGTTAAGGTAATCGGCTGATAACACCTTCTAGCTTTAAAAATCCATATAATTCTCTGCTGGACCTTAAATGATTTTGGCAGCTTCAGGATAGTGAGTTGTTGAGAAATGATAGATATACCACTTTTTGTTGTCATTGAATTAATTTTCAGTAGGGAATCCTGAGGTATTTAGTAATCAAATTTTTCGATATTCTAAATATTCGTGTTGGGCACTAATATAGTGTATTCTCTCTGTATGTTTCTGTACATGTGCATATATTATATGAGGTGCAAGACACAGATAGTATGAAAGAAAGGATGCTGTTGATAGCATTCCATCTGCTTCAAGTGGTGGATGTTCTGGTTAGTTCTGGGAAGGGAAGATGACTGTCGTGTTGTCCAAGACTGAAATTTTGGGGGGAGGGGGAGATGACTATAGAAAAAGATATATTTTGAGGTTTCTTTGGATATGATTAGTTGTATATCAGCTTAGAGTTGGTGGAAGGATCCATGCTATAACATACATCCCGATTAACAATTGTTATTTGGTGATCAAGGTAATGGTTACAGTTGAATAGTTGGTTTCCATAACTAGAAGGGAGATGTTACGTTTCTCCATACCTAGAGAGCTGATGCAGAAAACTAAATGTCGAGAGGGGTCTTTTAAACCTTTTCTGGGCATTAATGGCTAGTTGGTTTCCATAACTAGAAGGGAGATGTTACGTTTCTCCATACCTAGAGAACTGATGCAGAAAACTAAACGTCGAGAGGAGTCTTTTAAACCTTTTCTGAACATTAATGGCCTTTGATTTTTCAAAAATGAATAAATAAAATAAGATGATGAATTGCCTTTGGAGCTGCAATCATCATTCTATCTCTTACGAACTGTCATTTATGTTTGATATATTTACATTGGACCACCTATTGGATTGTCCATCTCTTGTGAGACACACTCTTCTTGTCAGAAGTATGAGATTACATATTCAAACTTTTTCACACTGATGATCTTGCTTGCTTTACTTCTATGTTTTTCTCAGATTTGAAAAAGCAGTTTGTGAAGATATACTTCACGGGGACTAATAGACTTTCTTGATTATATTACACAATCTATCTCCATCTCTCTGTATGAGTGAAAAGGAGACACTTTATGTTAGGAGTAACAAATGGTTTTTTAAAGCTTTGGCATTGCTGATCTTTCTTACTTTTATATGAGCCATTTTTCAAGTTCTGTTATTTTTATGTTTCTCATGTCCGAGGTGGTCTATACTCTTCTGTTGTTTCAACACCTGAAAAATCATGTATTACTTTTGCAGAAAGGCAATCAATAAGGGAATTGGTGTGGATAACATGCATTATCTTAATGATGGCCTCTGGAAGGTACTCTCTTGTCACGATCCTATACGAGCAGTGAATTGTTCCCTTTTGATTTATAACTACAGCGTTTTGTTTGTTGATTGAACATGATTATGCTCTTATAACCTAAGCAGTTGTAAGAAATATGAAAGCTATTTCATTCTCTGCTTCTTGTTGACAGATGCAGCGACTGGATTGAGCTCGAATATAAATCAAGGCCCATCTTTTACTAGATGGCAATGTTTACCTGCTGCAAATAGCCAGACTTGCTCATCGTTATGCAGCTTTTATTTCGTTTCTCTAGATGTTAGTGATCAAGCTGAACAAAATTTTCTTAAATTTAGTGATGGCGAGGCAAATTTTCCAGGGGATTTATATAATTTATGATCAGTGTTTTGGAACTGTACTCCTATTACCTCTGCCCGCAATGTGCGGTACACCAACTTCAACCACATTCAGAATCAGTCGTCACTTCACAACCATTACTATCAACCACCACCAAAGTTGCCACTACAGCTAGTATTTAAGTGTGTTTCATCATACAGAGTTTTTACAAGACCTTGTAAAAGTACGATTTTCTCTGCTATTTTGTTGAGTTTTATCTTTATTAATTTTTAACGAATAGAAATTATACACATTCAATTGCTTAGAAAATAAATGGATTTAATTATGTAATCAGATATCTATTAAACCACAGACAACTTCTTTTTTTTTTTTTTTTTTTTTTTTTTTTTTTTATAGAAAGAAGCAAAATGAGGCCTAAGGTGTGTGCATTGTTATATGGAAGATGAAAAAAATACAAGGTTGTGATACAGACGAGATACAAGTGGGGATCTTGTAATACTGAAGATAATATGACGGTTTATTTTATACGGAAACATCTATTTTTTTTAACCAATAAAATCGACTATATACTGTCAAATATTCAGTGATCCACAGCCGTTCATATATCTATAAAACTATCAATAGCAATATCCTAATAGAAAATACAACAGAAATTGCACAAAAGGGCCATAGCAATCTAATTAACGACTGAGCAGATCATTCTAAGCTCTTTCTCCTCTAATCCTTCTGGCAAGCTGAATATGATATGAGATACGTATGGTGCATTTAAGAATGGATCCTACTTAGAACTCCAGTTCATGACAATGATCCGCTTGATCAGAATATATCAAGTAAAGCTTTTCAATTTTTGAAACTATTTAATCGAATTAAATAGTGTATAGGGACATACATTTTTGGGAAGTGGGCAGTAGTGGAGTTAGGATTTTAATTAGAGGGATTCCTAGTATAAAGAATTAGACACAAAAATAAGTTAAGCGGATTCAATATACAGTGTATATATAATTTGATTTATCTATGTAATATCATTTTTTTGCCTAAGGCAGGGAGGAAGGGGGGTTGGGGGGGGGGGGGGGGGGGATTTTATTAACTCCTCCTAGACAAGAATAACTTCGTCTCTAATCATAAGGTTTTTATAAACTTGAAACGAGACAGGTTGGAAAATTTATAAAATCAATATATAACCTTGAAAAGGGACAAGTTGAAATATTTATAAAATTAATCTTCTATTATGAAATAAGTATTCACTTAAAAAACTTCAATATATGAATAGGGAATTTAGGAAAATAAAATCATTATGCTTAATTCACTTTCAAAAAATGACAAACATGATAAACAAATAAATAAGAATAATCATGGTACTCAATACAAAATAATAATTAAAAAAAAAACATATTATTTGACGATCTATTTACATTATTACTATTATATATAAGGGCAAACTTAGGGACTTTTGTAGTCTCACAAGAATTTCTAAATTTTTTTTAAACATTTTAATTAATTACTTTTAGGTCCTAATCTTGAGGCTGCGTACAATAGATCCTTGTAGTCCGGCCTTTTCCCGAACCTCGCGCATAGCGAGAGCTTAGTGCACCGGGCTCCCCTTTTTTTTTTTTACTTTTAGGTCCTAATCTTATTTATTTAAGTCAATTTTTTTGTTTTGGTTTTTAAGGTCTACTTTTCAAAAGCTATCGAATCTCCTACCTCATTTTTCATGTTCTTTGGTTTTCTGTTTAGTGCTCGATATCCGCATTTGAGCCCAATTAATCCAGATAATTCGCACTGTATCGCGCCCATTCGGGGGAAGCGCTCCCTCCAAAGATTTTTTCCATATCCATGTTCGAACTCCTAATCCCTAATTAAGGGAGAAGCAGCTCCATTCGCTGCACAAGTTAAATTATGTATTTGTCTTAGAAGTTCATTAACTATGTATAGATTATTTATTTAGAACTAAATAACTTCAGAAAATTAGGATACATAACTTATAAATGTCAAATTTTGGCTCCGCATTTGATTTGAAGTAAATAATTTCATCAAAATGAAAGTTAAAATATTAAAGGAGTGAAATGAAAGTTTTGCTTTCATATATTGAAAATATACTTATATGAAATTTAATTATTACTAACGTAATTACCCACTTGTAAGACTACAATGGGTATATGGTTGTTGTTGTTGTACACTTGTACTAACACAAATTATATTTCTTTAATTAAAATATCTACGTTTATATCTTGAGTAAGCCCGGGCCTCACATAACTAGTTATCCTAACAAGTCCACATCATATTAATTCAATTTACTTCCCAACCCAATTTATCCTATTTTCACCCTTGGGATTGGTTCTTATCTGTGTATTGTTATTCTATATTTTATCTAGGTCGATGATAAGTTGGAAAAGTGAAAAAATATAAAGATGAAATATTGTAACATTGAAAGAAGCATTCTCGCCAAAGTAGAGTCGTTAAGCTTTGAATTTCTCTACATATTGATGTTTACATGCTAAATGATAATAAAAAATTATATTGTAAGTAATTCAAATGTTCAATTCTTTAGATTTTTGTTTCAAAGATCCAAATTCAAACCATAAAACAAAAACACTAAATTCTTTATAAGGAACTAAACCACAATTATCTTTCTATTTTCTTTAGTTATTTACTAGAGCAATAATGTGGAAGTCGAACTGGGGCAAGTGTTCGAATTTATTATGACATAGCCTTGAGGTGCTCAACAAACCTTTTAACATTTTAAAAACTTTTTTGGTTTTTGGATTGATCCAAAAACACTTTTTATCTACGTTGGGGTTGATTTTTTATTTTAATAACGGAAAAGTGCCTAAAATACTCCTGAACTATTGGATTTGGTATAAAAATACCCCCCCCCCCCCCCCCCCGTCTATCTTTTCGCTCCAAAATGCCTCTGACGTCAGCGTATTGGTCCTAAATTGCCCTTATTTATAACGACAATATAATTAAGAATTTCATTTAATATATGCCATGTTCTTACTGGTTAGTTTTATAATTAACCTAAACTAATTAAATCTCAACCCAAAACTCGAATCCACCTAATAACCTGTACTCGCTCCAAATAAAATCCCCCATCAGCCAAGAAGAAACCCCCAATTTAATACTATCATTTATTGTGAAAAATTGTAAAACGATGTGTTCTTACTTCTTAGGTAGTTGTTGTTCCTCTTATATTTCTATTTGCGGACAAATTTTTTTCTATATATAAAATAATCAAAGAAACACTTTAGCATAATTGTCCATGGAAAAGAATTATGCCAACATGTGAAGGGGAAATTTTTAAATATAACTAAATAATTAAAGTATTGATCACACATTTAACACTAATTATAAATAACGTTCAATGATTTTCATTTGTAATAGTTGTTAGCAGTGAGGTTGTTCGGTCTCATTGATTGCAAGAGAGAGAGTGATTATAAAATAAAATGTGTCAAGGTTATCAAGAAAAATAATTTTTAAAAATAATCATAACTATACTATGGTAGAATTATAATCCACTACGTTATTGAATACATATGAAACGAGTTATCGAATGATCAAACAAACACTAAAGCAATTATCAAAATTGATAACCTTTGGAAAAAATACGACCTAATTTGACATGGTAATAATCACCAATCCCTTTTCTACAAGTCAAGTAATTTTATTAACGCGGGAAAACCCTTTTATACAAGTAGTATACTAAAAATAAGAGAGTTTATATGGAAATATGATTCTGTACTAAAGACACCTAACTATAATTACAAAACAGGACATCATGGAGGTCAAAAATTAAATTAAAACAAGGTATTTCTCAATTGTACAGAGTCATTTTCTAATTCCTCAAATACTCTTATTTCTCTCCTTCTACATAATGCACACAATGACTAACGGGAAACATTTCATGTGTTGCATCTTCTCTTTATTCATCTACAGGTCTTGCTGTGCAATACATTCTTTTTCCCTCCCAAAGATGTGGTACATTTCACTTATCACAACATCGTCTATTTATCCTTTAAAGGAACATTTTACAATGTATGTAGTTACATTTATCATATTAGAAACATTACAACCTCAAAACGTTAATTAACATCTAACTATTTATATCTCAAATGAACAATCACGTGCCTCAAGAAACTACCTATGGTCACTAACTTGAGTAGCATGCTTTCACCTGCCAGAATTTCTTACTTCTAACATTCAGGTTTCTCTATTTGCCCAACCCCTCTTTGTCCAACTGTCTCCTCCCCTTATCATTGCTCTATCTCCCGTATGATTCGACCCCCTATCACAATCACTTTCTCCCCTGAATCTCCTCCCATGTGCTACCATTTTCATTTTCGCAAGATTGTGTTAAAATGTTTTTATACCTTGCCATACTATTTTATTGTTTTTTAAATTTATGTTCAAACAAAACGCAAAGCATTTATACTACAATCAAGGTACTGACTCGACGTTTTTGTTAATGGACACTTATGAAATCATATTTATCACAATACTCTTCCTTAAAGTTGCTAAGACATATTTTCTTCTCACTCCTTGTTTTTTCGTGGATACAATTGTGGTCTTGTCATTATCCTCTCGACATGGAAGCTCTACATCGATGGTACAAAGTATAATCTGCCCAAAAGTTATCAAATTAAAAAAGCATAATGCACTAAGTCAAGGTTCACTGTGGAGAGTAAGTTGCATAACAATTATCAAATAGAAAAACATAATACATGAACAAGGTTTATGAACGAAGAGCACCACATAACACTAAAGATCAAGACATTGACTCTGGGGTTGCCAACTCACATGATTGATATCATCATATCAATTGTCATTTTTCTCAAAAGTATTGACCAATAACAACCAGAGGAGTCTACATAATGATGATCGACCTAAAATCAAATAATAAAAAGTTCAAAAACATACAGGCATTATAACCAGAAATATCTAAAAAGAAAAAATAGATAGATTATCAAAATATATAAATTACATGCTCATCACTTGAAAAAAGAAAATTTCATGACTTTAGAACCCGTTCGAGTCAACTCTTATGAAAATATTTCTTTAGAATCAATATTAGAAATTAATAAGATAGCGAACATACCCATAGTGTCAATATATAAGACACCATATGATTCTGGTCAAGATCATCTCTTCGCAATACAAACTTCATTACAAAAATTGTAAAAGAAAGTTTAAAACATAGCCTATCAATTGAAATTTTAAATGAATGGTTTGTCATGTGATTAAACACTAGAAAGTGATTGAATAACACATCCAAAATATTAGGAGTGGATTGATATGTACTAATGAATATGGGAGGTCAAACAACCGTATAGTAATATGAGCTGGTGAAGTAATCAACCGCGAAATGTTCTAGCGCGTTTGATGTCTCAATTCTGTTATAGATAAAATCATAAAGTCAAGTATAGTAAATGTTAGTCTAAGCAAGTACATCAACTTAGTATATGTTAAGTGAGGAAAGAAATAGGGTTAATCAAATTTCTTGTTTTACAACTTACAACTCAATTTTGATTATTTTTCTTGTGACATTTAAGTTAAGATCATATTATGTATCAAAATTAGAAGATCAAGTTCACATCAAGATATCATAAATATGACTAGTTTTTCTCATTTTCGGCATGGTATCAAAGCATAGGTTTTTAATATCATTAGTTCCTAGTCCTTATTCCCTTTCTAGTTCCCATTCATGGTCCCATTAAAAGATCCATTCTATCTGAATTTTCTTTTTCGACTTTCATCATTTATTGTCTGTTCAAAAGATACACTGGAGCAGTCCAACAAAATTTGATTTTTTTTTTGTTAAAGATACTATCTGCAATAAATTTTCATCTTTTATTAATGAAGATGATTATTAATTTGTCACCCCTGTCTTAAATTACATCCAAAAAATAGAGACAAACAATTTCATCCTTACTAGTGGTATTGCGTTGTTAAATCACAGAGATAGTCGAATAGGTCTTAATTCACTTTGCATCAATTAAGGAGCTATCACGTGGTCAAGCCTCCTAAAACAAACAGAAATTTGACACATCTCTATTCCAAAGATTCAAAACAACACTCTATTGCATTTAGTAATGCTGACTTCAAGAAGTGCTCATATATTGGACCTTGGAGGCCATCTTTTATCTATAAAATCGTCTTTCTCAAGTACTTATTACCTTGGTCTACTCCTCACTCTTCAAATTCTTTGTAGGCTAATTGCATGTTTATCTCATTTATATAAGGTCAAGTGAACAAATGAGAGTAAGATGTGTCTTCGTTTTGTGCTGTATTCGCAAAGTAGGGGGTCAGATTCTCACACAGATTAGTGCATAGATTGTGTGTTTTTTTAGTAAGCAAATGCATAGGTTGCAATCTGGTTAAATAGTTTTAGATATTCGACTCCATATCCATTTTTCAACACTTAAACATTACCAAAGAAACTAATTGGAGTACCATTAACACAATAGAAAAAATGTATACATACGTTGTTATCATCATGGAGATAAATCGACAAAGTCTCTCAAAGCCCAACCGATGTCTCCGTCAGTGGTAATAATTCAAGTAACTGATGAGTTGTAACATGAAAAACAATTACAATGTTTAAATTCTTCCTAGCAATTTTATTGAGTTGTAAAATATATACAAATACATACCGCACTGTATATGTCGTAGAGTGATATCCTTAGATGTCTTGAATAACTTCCTATCGATCAACTTATCTTTTATACTGTAGGAACGATAATTTTTTTTGTAAGGATCTTGTGCGAACGAAAATTTAAATAATATATTAATATAATAAACATTTGAAACACAAGTAGACAAATGGTTTACTTTAATTCCTCCACGTTACCAACAAGTTGCTCTTGGATGTCTTTAACGTTCTCGATATTAAAGTAATCATACATACTTCGATAATTCTGCCAAAAAATAAATTAACTTCTTTACATAAAAAGAAATTATGCAATACAAATGCTAGATATACTCCACAATAGATGTTACTATCTTCAACAAGAATAACCTTTTATCCCTTCTAATAAAGTTTGCTTCACACCATCTACGCTATGCGTTCCCGGTTAAATCATAAAACTGACATTCAAAGTGCTCCATGATTGACCGTTAAACCTTGTGCTTTTTGTAATACTGGCACCTATTCATCAGAGACGATGTGTGGGTTTATTGACTTTGACCAACTAAGTATTTGTAATAAATTTTTTTTAGTAAAACTACAATGCCTATGTTTCTATTGAATTATAATTAACAAGAATGTGTTAATAGTTCTTGTAAAATAACCATGATTGACTTCTTGTATCTTCTTCAATCGCCTCCATGATTGACCCGTAAACCTTTTGCTTTTTGTAATACTAGCATCTATTAATAAGAGACGATGTGTGGGTTGATTGAATTTGACCAACTAAGTCCATGTAACAAAAAAAATATTGAAACAACAATGCCTATGTTTCTATTGAAGTAGAATTAACAATAATACGTTAATAGTTCCTGTAAAATAACCTATCAAGGTGATTATGTATATTTCTATCCTAAATGCATTTTAGTCTCCCGAGGCTCGGGTTCAGAAATGTGCCATGTTCGACCTATCTGCAATCAAGAATTCGTTTTCCCAATCAAATTCAAGATTCATAAATAGTACTAATCGTTGGACTGACAATCATATAATTAAACACGAGATTGAATAACGAAACTAATATGATGAATTGATAAGACAATTCAAGCTTCAAACTATAATATTAATGAAACATCATAACCCTAGACCAATAAATTACAATAGCAGAGAGACAAGAAAGATTAGGAGTGATGACGCTAGAGTCGTTCTTCCACTTGTCAAATCTCCCATCCCTCTTTGGGATTTCTCCTTTAAACTAGTCCAATATCCTAAAAAATCAGTGTTTAACATTTATTTATAGTGTGTGAAAACACATGAGGACTAAAATACCTTTCCTAAACCAAAATTGACCCGAACAGACTCGAAAAACATTTATTACATCGTGTGGCACGACATAAGCTAAAACTTCAGAGGGCATAAAATTATGTAGGTAACCCCTACTTTGACCATACGACGTCGTGTGGCACGGTGCCGTGCATCATGGTAGGCTAAAAAAGTTTCTCCTTTGCACTTTTGTCGGCTGATGTCGTGCGCTCTCGGCCCTCGAACCCCAAACTTGATCCCAATTAGTATTCGTCGACTTTTACTTAGATTTCAAAATTATATTTGATTTGTATTAGGTCTAATGCTCTAAAAAATTAGTATCTAACATCTATTTATGGTGTGTGAAAACACATGAGGACCAACATACCTTTCCCAAACCAAAGTTGACTTGAACAGGCACAAAAAACATTTATCACATCGTGTTGCATGGTGTAAGCTAGAACTTCAGAGGGCATAAAATTATGTAGGTAACCCCTACTTTGACCACACCACGTCGTGGGGCACGGTGCGCCGTGCATCATGGTAGGCTAAAAAAGCATTTTTTTTGCACTTTTGTCGGCTGATATCGTGCGCTCTCGATCCTCGACCCCCAAACTTGATCCCAATTAGCATTCATCGACTTTTACTCAGATTCAAAGCTGTATTTGATTCGTTTTAGGTCCATATCTTCCATTTGCTCAAAATTATGTCCTACGCAAGAAAATCCACATATTAGGCACAAAGTAAAAGGATTTGAATTCAAACACAAAGTAAAGCGTACAAAACACAAGGCAAAGTATAGCTAAAATTATGTGTTTCTAGTCTAGTATCATATATGAAGTCACCTTCTTCCTTATCATCCCTCTACCATGTAGTAGCACCACAAGATCACCAATAGTTTTACATTGTTGTCGCCTTCAGTCATTAGAACATCATCGAAAATCCACCGAAATTATTGAATTTGTAAAAGACCTTGAAACCCACTATCCTTAAGCTTGAAGTTCTCAAATTTAACAATCAAAATTCAGAAAAAAAATGCTTGTAATTCGATGTAGGTGTTCGAAAGTCTTGTCAATAACATAAGTGTGAAGCTTATACTAAATTTTGAGCTCATTTCAAGTTGACTTGAAGAGTTGCTAGTCGAAATGTAGAGATGATGCATCAAATAAGTCGAGTTGAAGCGTGGTGTATATCACCTAGTGTTTATAGAGGCGTTTTCGGGGCGAGCCCTGGGGCGGGGCGTACCAAAAATGCTTCGGGGCGTAAATGAAAGGCGTAGATACATAAGGCGTACGCTCTAGAATTTGGGGTGTAAGTCCCGGATGCAAAAGCATAAGCCCCGGGCGTAAAGGAGTACGCCCCAGGCGTTAAATTTGATTTTTATTGTTTTAAAAGTAATTTTGTTATAAATTAGGATTTTTATTATTGGTAAAATGATATTTATATTTTATGTTATCATGTTTTAGTGATTTTTCCTAAAATATATAAATAAATAAAGCAACTTTCATAGAAAATAACACTGCCAATAAATATATTTTTAGATGATTATGCCTTAAATTGATGTGATGGAGATTTCATTGCACTATGTTGCTGAAGCAACTTTATCCGTTTTTGTCATTGCTCTTATACTTTTTGCCCTTCTACTTCTTTGAATATATAAATAAAAGATAGTGCAAATATTAGTTGAGGGTGGGAAGGACTAATAGATCTGAGATTGATTATGAAGTGAATGAATGATTCATTTTAAAGATTATCTAAGGTATTATAATTTTTTGTGTTGTTACCTTCTCAAATAAAATATATAATAATTCTTTTTATATTTTTGGTGATTTATTTGAATTTATTTGCAAAATTTTAATGAAAACTTTATTATTTTTGCTTATTTATAGTAATAAAATTATAAAATTGAAGATACATGAGACATACGCCCCGTAGATCCATGGGACTTACGCCCTGTGTATCGGGGCTTACTCCTGGCCCCGTGCTCCGTAAAACGCCTCGCCTTGCGCCCTTGCCTTTTAAGACACTAATATCACCATTATATTAATGTATGTATTCCGCATGTATATTTGTGTGTATCTCCTCTATGTATTCGTGTATCTTTTGTATATGATATATATCAACTAATTCTCTATGTAATGTACATTGATATATAAGGATATACATGATGTACATTGTTATAGTGATGTTTTCCACATATCGATTTCATAAGTGAATTTTGCCCTTAAATCACCTGCAACCTTCCTCAATTTTTATATGTAGTTTAGTCCAGGTTTTTTAGCGAATTCCAATCACTCCTACTAAAAAAGCAGCTACTTCCTCTATTTCAATTTATTTGTCCTACTTTCCCTTTTAGTATGGTTAAAAAGGGAATGTTACTTTTATGTCTAGTAACCTTTTTTATTGCAACGATCCACATGACACGTTTAAGATTACACAATTCAAAAAATATCTCAGTACTTCTTAAGTTTAAACTATAAGGAGTACTAAATTGGATTGTTAGCTAGTCACTTAAGTTACAATTATATAGCTGAAACTTTCTCTTCTTTTAGTAGGATCCTTAATAGGTTTAATTGATACTCCGTTTTAAGCTTTAAAAAGTCTAAACTGGAAATGGATTTATATGCACTGATAATTCAACATTTTTTACACTATTAGAATATCTAATATATTATAACATGTTAAAGAAAAGAGGAGGAAAATCAAAGAACATTTTCGATTTAGTGTGATCACGTTGTTATATTTTTTTACCCTCATTTTTTCCTTGCTTGTTATTTATGGTCATATTTTATCATTTCCCTACCTTTTTTTTTTTTTTTTTTAATAATAGCTCTATTTTGTATTTTAATTTTCCTTTGTAATGTGGAAAGCTTATATTTCAAATTGTCGGGGTATGACATTTGAAATGACAGAAAATGATATACTTTTCCTTCTAATGGGCTGGTCTTTAATTTTTTCTCTTCAGAATCGAACTTATGCCTATAGGGGCATAAGTTACGTATCATATAATCCGCAAGTTACGCCCAGGCATAAGTTACGTATCATAAGTTGAATTTTGAAGGGTAAAAATTTAAGACCGGACAAACCGTGCAATTACTTGATATTCAGCAAAGCATGATGGGCAAAGTATGATGGGCCAAGATAATCCAGCTTCATATGTGGGCCGTTTTAGGGCTTCATCAGAAACCCTAAGAAAAGCCCATTAACAGCCAAACCTAACATATAAAACCTCGCAATCTAGGTTTCAAGAAACATCAGAGTGTTTTCTCTCACAAATCAACACTCCTCTTCCAGCAGCCATGGGTATCGATCTTAAGGCGGGAGGTAAGTCTAAGAAGACCAAACGTACTGCCCCTAAATCCGATGATGTTTACCTCAAACTCCTCGTCAAGGTAACACTAAACCTACCTTTCTTTAATCTGAAAATGAAGTGAGTTTTCTGTATGTGCTTTTACTCTAGACCCCATGACACTCACTGGGTATGTTGTTTTTGTTGATTAAAGTTTTGTTGTTTTGATGTGTGTATGCTAGCTTTACCGATTCTTGGTAAGGAGGACTGGAAGCAAGTTCAATGCGGTGATTCTCAAGAGGCTTTTTATGAGCAAGATTAACAGACCTCCACTATCTCTCTCGAGATTGGTTTCATATACCAAGGGAAAGGTATGTTTTTCAAGTCTTTCTTTGTTCATACTTATTTTTTGTTCAGATGTATGGCATATTTGTTGGGAAAATTACACCATGTTTTCATTTTTGAAAAGATTTACCCCACTTAGCTCATACTTTGTGTATAAACACCCAATTTAGCCTATATTTGTGTGTCATCACGTTCTATACACTATTTTACAAGGTTGATACATCATGTATGATGCTTCCCCCCAAGGTAGAATGTTATATGATATTGTATACTGGGCTAAGTGGCGTAAATATTTTCCAAAGCTTTATATTTTTGAAATATTTGAGAATATACCTTATTTAGTTGTGGTTAAAGTGGTGGTTTTGGGATGTGTTTTTATAGGAGGACAAGACTGTTGTTATCGTGGGTACTATTACGGACGATGTTAGGGCTTATGAGGTTCCTAAGTTGAAGGTGTGTGCTTTGAGGTTTACAAAGACAGCTAGGGCAAGGATTGAGAAGGCTGGTGGTGAGTGCTTGACATTTGACCAACTTGCTCTCAGGGCTCCACTTGGCCAGAACACGGTATTGAATTTGCTTTGTTACTTTCAGTATTTTATGGATCTCTGTTAGTTATTTAGTGATGTGTGTTTATATTGCACTTTAGTTGCTGATTTTTGGTCACAAAGGGAGACTTCCTTGAGTGCATGTGTTTATTATTCGCACCATTTTGTTCCCTTAATCGTCTTGCTGCATTTTCTTTGTGACCACATGTTGTGTCTTTTTTCATTGTACTTTTACGGTTACCTGTCCAATTGAACAATTGGTTCATTTTATATAGGAAGGTGAACACTGTTTTTGGATTGTCATGGTTAAAGATTAGTTTTTTTACAGCATGCCAGTGAAACAAGTGGTAAAATGCAGTGTGGTGGTTGTTTCTTATAAAGTACCAAATGACTCAGTGAAGCTTACATGTGCTTTCATGTTGACCTATTGACATGATTTGGGTGTTCTTTCTGATTGGTTGATGCTAATTGCAATAGAACTATGTCCTCTGTATTTAGTGGCTTCTGCTTTGTCTGTTGTACTATGTTTTGTTGACCTTAGGCTTTCATTTGTCGCACATAGATCTTCTTGGAAATCTTGTTATGGTTTCAAAGGTTTTTATTTGTGCGTATAGCAAACCAGAAAAGATCCTATCTGCTTAAGCCTTTTCCCAACTGAATGTATGGAGTTGTGCTTCAATGTATTGGGATTATATTTTTCCAAGTAAATTATCAAGTCTCTTGTGGATGCACATCTTAAGTGCAACATATTCCACTTAATTAACCAGATATTTGAAAAGAAAGCATAGAACAATAATGTAACGTGAAAAAGTACTATTTTCTAGATGACTGCAAATTATAAGAGGACCTTAGTTATTCATTTTTCGCACTTAGTTCTTCTTGGAAATCTTCTCATGATTTCAAAGATTTTATCTGTGCGTATAGCAAACCAGAAATAGGTCCCGTCTGCTTAAGCCTTTTCCCAACTGAATATATGGATGTGTGCTTCAATGTATTGGGATTACATTTGTTTCCAATTAATTATTATGTCTCTTCTGGATGACTGCACATTTTAACAGGAACAACCTATCATCTTAATTAACCAGATGTTGGAATAGAAAGCATAGAAAGCTAATGTCACATGAAAAAAGTACTATTATCTGGTTGAGACCAACTTTTAAAATGACCTTGGCTGTTCATTTGTCGCACATAGTTCTTCTTTGGAAATCTTATTATGATTTCAAAGATTTTATCTGTGCGTATAGCAAACCAGAAGAAGATCCTGTCTGCTTAAGCCTTTTCCCAACTGAATATATGGATGTGTGCTTCAATGTATTGGGATTACATTTTTTCCAAATAATTATTATGTCTCTTCTGGATGACTGCACATTTTAACAGGAACAACCTATCATCTGAATTAACCAGATATTGGAATAGAAAGCATAGAAAGCTAATGTCACATGAAAACAGTACTATTATCTGGTTGAGACCAACTTTTAAAAGGACCTTAGCTGTTCATTTTTTGCACATACTTCTTTGTTATTACGATTTCAAAGATTTTATCTGTGTATAGCTAACCAGAAAAAGATCCTGTCTGCTTAGGCCTTTTCCCAACTGAATATATGGATGTGTGCTTCAATGTATTGGGATTACATTTTTTCCAAATGTTTATTATGGCTCTTCTGGATGACTGCACATTTTAACAGGAACAACCTATCATCTTAATTAACCAGATATTGGAATAGAAAAGCATAGAAAGCTAATGTCACATGAAAAAAGTACTGTTATCTGGTTGAGACCAACTTTTAAAAAGGACCTTAGCTGTTCATTTGTCGCACATAGTTCTTCTTTGTTATTATGATTTCAAAGATTTTATCTGTGCGTATAGCAAACCAGAAAAAGATCCTGTCTGCTTAGGCCTTTTCCCAACTGAATATATGGATGCGTGCTTCAATGTAATGGGATCGCATTTTCTTCAAGTATTTGTTATGTTGCATATATATTTTTTATTATGTATTTTGACTATTGTTGTGTTCTATTTGGTTGGAAATTGTTTTTGTTTCTTAGTATTGTACTGGATCTGTTGAACCTCTTAGTGTTATTTTCACATCACCAGAAAAGATTTCTAAAATTGAGCCTTTTATTTGATTTCATGGTAATTTTTTGAAACATTTTCCAATGGCAAAGTACCCTTATCCATCTTTAAAGAGATAGCAGACTCTAATCATTCCTTTTCTGTGCATGGTTATAACAAGTTCCAGTTTGTTTGGATGCTAATATTTTTGATGGATTTGCAGCTTCTCCTCAGAGGTCCTAAGAATGCACGTGAAGCAGTGAAGCACTTTGGTGCAGCTCCGGGTGTTCCACACAGCCATACCAAACCATATGTGCGTGCCAAGGGAAGAAAGTTCGAGAGAGCTAGAGGAAAGCGAAAGAGTAGGGGTTACAAGGTTTAAGTTGAGTTATGTTATTAAAATCTCAGAATGGTTTTTATCATTTGTGTTGTGGCAGTACAAGTTTTGCAGACACTAGTATGCAGTTGCTTATGTTTCTTGTTAAGGATATTGGATTCTATTTACTTTGAAACTAAATTTCTAGTTTAAAATGAATGCAGCGCATCTGTTTGTTGCTTTAGTAATTGGGTCAGAAATTGTTACTAGTTTGTTTTAATACTTTCTCCATCATCTCCATTCTATTGACTTGGTGGTTGGGAAAATTTTAGGGTTTTACAGCTTGTCGCAACAGAAGAATACTAGACCTGTGGTAGTGATAGGCCCTGGGGAGTAGGGGTTGGCATACCCTTTCTAAGCTTTTGTTCGTTCCTCATTTCCCCTTAACAATAGTTATCCACCTCTTGCTGCACTTTGCTGTTGCTGCCGCCTGCCCCAGTCATTAATTTGTGTTTGGCCTGTGTTGCTACCATATTCCTGGTGCTTGGGGAGCCATCTGCAGTGCTAATTTCTCTTCTTGGGTAGCTTCTTTTATCCAGCGAACAGTAAGTGAATGAGTGGATATATCTTGTTGCTTATTGTTTTTGGCCATGAATAGCTGGTTCGTTAATTCTGAGGCAATTTTTATGTTACCATAATACCATATTTAATGGTATACATTCTTAATAGACCGGAATGAGTAGTTAATGTTTAGGGTAAAACAGAAAAAGGAATGAGTAGTTAATGTTTAGGGTAAAACAGAAAAAAAGGATTTGCTATTTTTAACTAGACAAGTAAAAGTAAATCGAGAGTTATTTTTACAATTTCATATCTCCGTTAAAAGGTACTAAAATTTTCAACTGTAACTCTTTTGGAAATGGTGTTATTGTACAAAGCAAAGTGGCAAAATGGAGTAGTATAATTGGGTTCGTTCAGACCAATATAATTACAAGTGAACACCGCCTACCCGGTGGTAATCATCATGGTCCGTGGTATTCCATTTTAGGAAGAAACTTTATCAATGCAAACACTAAACTGGTTAAATGGTGCGCATTTGTGTTTTTACTAAATGCTAGCATTCTACGAACTAGAGATGTTCTTTAAAGCTTTCCAGTCTATTTGATCAGGATAAGGAGTTATATTTTACTTGCGAGTGTAATTTTTTTTCTATTGGCACAACTAAGAAGAAACACAATGGCATGAGGTTAATTACACGCGTGATTATTCAGCTTTATCCACTAATAGTAGTAATATTATTAAGTGTCGTTGTGTGGCTGGACACAGCTCAAGAGTGAAAGATTTTTATCTTTATTTTTTATAATTTGTGATCCAATAAAACAAGTCATAACAATTATGATAACAAAACCTACCTAACAAAATGTAACTTTAGTTTTATAGTGATTACAAGTGAAATTAACCCGAAAAATGAAAACCTAAAAGAACTGTAAATGCTTTTTTCAACTTTCCTCTTCTAGCGTCAATGCCACTTCCCCGACGTATAAACAAAGGAAGCTTGAATTGGTGATTGGTCATGGTGGGACGCTCAAATGCCTAAACTAAGAGAACCAGGAAATGTTAGAATTATATGAGAATACGGATATCATATAGGAGATGGAGAAGATGAAATTGATGATCTTGCTTTCGCTTTATATATCATGCTATTTATGAGGAGAAATCTATATATATAATATAAAGCGAGGAATGAGAAAGGTGATGTGACACCTCTCAAAAGCAAAGAAAGTTATTTATCTTTTTTCTCAATTTTTTGGGGTTTTCTTCTAAATTTTCCTATTAATCTTATTTTAGTAGGCATTAAAGTTTTCTGCATTCAAAACATTCAATTAACGTACGGAGCAATTAACCAAATGAACAGAAAAAGACGTCAGTTTCAATTTTCAAGCCTCTATTATCTTCTAACAGTAACACCTAACAGTTGCACCCATTATTCTGACACTAATTAAGTGCTGGTAATTAAAGAGTAGAAATATAAGGAAGAGATAAATAGAATGATTAGCCCACACCCACCAAATTATCATGGACAACGAATCAGGAGCAGCCATGAACAGATAAAAGTAAAGGTACTGATGTTTCTGGTGCAGAATTAGTGCAAAGAGTGTATTTTGTAATTTTAACCATCTCAGTTTTCTTGGTTTGTTTTAGGGAGTGAAAAGGAAAGGACAGGAGCAGTCATGGATTATGGATATACAAGAGTGCAGGATTTGATGTTTTTGGTGCAGACTTGGTGCAAAGAATGTATTTTTAATTTCAATCATTTCATAAATTATGAATTTTTAATTTTCTTGGTTTGTTATAGGAAGTGAAAAATAAAAAGAGGCTTCAGCAGTAGGTATTTTTTGTAAAATTAAGTAATACGTGTTGTCCTGATCTTGAATAAATTATCAAAATTTCTTGGATAAAATTTTACTATTGTATTTCTGATCTCCCTTTTTCTTTTGGCAGTTGGTGTCGTGTATAAAGCTTTCGAGGAAGATATGACACCTCTCTGCTAGCATTCACAGTTATGTTTTTTCTCATTTATTTAATTTTTTATCTTATTTTTCCACTCATTCTTTTTACTCAGTTTGTGTTAGGAATCCAAAAGACATGTTGCAAAAAGAAAAAACAAGCCTAAAATCCATGATTAAAGAAAAACCATTACTTTCATTAGAGAATCTAATTAAAGAAACAACCGTCTCTTCGATTAGAAATCCAATGCCTCTATCAGAAACAATTGTGGGGAAGTTGTTCCGATAAAAGCCTGCGCGTCATTGATAAAATTGTAAGTTTTCCTCTTTAACTATTCTAGCATTCTTTATGTCAACAATTTTTTACCTTTTCCATATGTCCATTTCATGCAACAGTTTGTTTTCTTTTGCTTCTGTCATCGGCAGAGGTGAATTTAGTATTTTAACTCTATGGTTCAGTCTTTTAAGGTTCTTCGTATTAACTCATTGTATTTTTAAAGTTAATAGGTTCTTTTCATAGTTTTTGTCATTTTAGTGAATTATTTTACAAATTTATACTCTGTAACAAAAGTATACCATAACGGTGGATCCGTCCCTAAACACTGAATCGACATATTAACAGAGTAGGCTGCTTAGATTGTAAGGATGTTGTGGTTGAAATAACACTGTTTAAAATTCTTTTGAAAAGTGTTACATTCATGTATGAAGGTCTCATTACCAAAGACAGATCTTAGAAGGAGAAAAAAATATATATATCCCCTGGGGCACTTTGATGTTCCTATTTCGTCTGCACTATTTGCAATTTAGAGCCAAACCAAGTTAGTTTTGAGAACAAATCCTGTTGTCCAAAGCCAATTTGTTGCCATGGCCAAGGTTGATGTGTCCCCTTTTTAGGGCCAATAATATAATTTTTTTTTTGGGTCTATTTATCCAGTTTTTCTGATAAAAAATTAATATGATTATGGAGTTACAATACAATTTAATGTTTACACTATAAGATTAATGTCAATGAGAATAATGAAGAATTGTGAAGGCAATAAAGAATAAAGAGTTGTAATAAATGACGAGAGGATAGTGAAGAGTCATTAGCATGGGTCTTCTTCCTAACCATGATAAATGTTTCCTAAAGCTTCATTTTAATTTTATAGTTCATCTTTTTCTAAATGAAATTGTTATCGTGATAGTATTATTTTTATCGATATGATATAACATATCATCCAATTTTGAAAAGTGACACGATAGGACAGTAACGTCTATAATTGATGAAGGCTAGGGAACCCAAATAAAGAGTAATCAACCTTGAATATGTTTACATTAAAGAACAACAAATAGTGTTACCTTTGGGGAATATAGAGGGGAAAATGAAAAGCAACGATATATATTTTAATTATGCAAATTATAATAAAATTTTTTAATCATATTTTTGTTTTCTAAAACGACCGAGTGAAGCGTGGATATATTCACTAGTTAATATGAAATTGGAGTGATCAAGGACGAGGGGGAAAAGGACCACGAGCAATCAAAAGAAAACCATCCGAAGAATAGCTAATGCATTCTTCTTGAACAAGGAAGTACTCTACAAAAGAACTCCTGACCACGGACTACACGCCATCCGGAGAATTGCTAATGCATTCTTCCTGAACAAGGAAGTACTCCACAAAAGAACACCTGACCGCGGACTACTCAGATGCGTGGATGCCACAGAAACCACTAAATTGCTAGAAGAGGTACACGTCAGGACCTGTGGGCATCACATGATTTTAGGATTGGAGAGGGGGGGGGGGGGGGGGGGGGCGGCACCTCTAATTCACTTGGGGCTTTTACAGATACTCTGCATGCATAACAATTCAGCTGCAATTTAAGATAGCTAAAACAGAATGAACTAGAACTGATAGCGCCTTATAAACTTTCAAACATGCAGACTCGTTCAAATTAACGATACCAAACCACATTAAGCCAATTCAGTAAAGCAGAACATCTTTATTAAACAACCAGCTCGATCAGAACTTTTTGATGAAGTCATGAATATGAGAGTTAGTCTCTTGAGCTCTTTCTTGATTAATGAAATGGGCAGCTCCTTTAATCACAACAACATCCCCCAGCATCGGCACATCCTTCTTGAAAGCTCCTCCATGCACATACTCTTTCATTCCTGGTGTTGTATACATCATGTCCATTTCACCTACCACGAATTTCACCGGCACCATCACTTTTACCCCCGTCCACGGAGCTGTAAGCTCCCAGTTCCTGCCAATAATTCAACAATGTAATTAAGCAGCGTAAATGGAGAACGGATTTGGCATATGTCACACCTCGCACTTTCAGAGCATGAGCATGCTACGTACTTCACCGTATTAATGGAGTATCGGAGATGTCCCATGAAGTTTTGGAAGGTACAAGCCATGAGAAGTACATAACAATAAAGTAAAGGATGAATTACGATCTCGTAAGTCGTGACCGGAAGGACAACCTTGAAACACAAGGACGTGACCATTATAAAGTATAATAAATGATAAATATCATGTAGGGGGAGTTTTGAAAGATTCCGGGACAGAGCACATCGAAGAAAATAAATTTGTCAAAAATTTGAAAAAAGTTGGCAGAATTTTGGACAGATTTTTAGTCAAATTTGGAGGGGTATATCTCCTAGTATATTAGGAGTTTTAAGGTGCTTCAAAAGCCTCAAATGAAGTTAGTCGAGTCTAGTTTCCAACACAACAAACTGCTCATCTATACGACATCGAAGTAGGGAATTATGGACGTTGTAATTTAGGCTGACAGAGCAGAAACGCGCGCTACAGTGCGCACTGCTACAGTACCCGAACTGACTCTAGAGCTCTAGAAAAGGGGTTTTACCCTTATTTTTTTCATCCAACATCTCTAAAACATTCCCCAACCCTCTAGAATATTTCCCCAACCTCCACCCATGAAATTTCACCTCAAATCAAGTGAAAACAACCCAATCTTCCGTTCAGAAAGTTAGAGACTACAAGGGTAGCAAACCTATGGTGTTGCCTAGTGATTGAGGGTAAAGTGGAACTAATGCAGCTGTGATTCTTGGGTTGTATGTACTGCTTAAGGTATGTATAACACCCCGTTGGTCGTGTGTTAGCTTAAATTGATGTTGATAAAGTTGTTTGAGGCTAAACACCGCAAGATTACATCGAAATAAGTTAAGCCACTGTTTTCTAGGGGTTGTTTTGAATGTTTAAATATGACTTCTAATGGCTACAAATTGTGGATTATAACCTGAATATATGATCACTATGATTATTGGGATTATTCATGTGTTAGTGGGAAAAATGGAGAAGAAAATGTATAAAATCTACGAATAGAAAGTAAAGGAGGAGGCGTAGGAGTATGGATTGTTTTGGAATACATTTAAGGATATTTTGAGCTAAATATGATAGGGTAATTATATGTGTATTGTTATGAAGGGTGTGGACTTAATCATGAAATGAGAGTTGGGTTTGAATGACGTTTTCTATTCGTTAAACGAGCTTGCCGCTCAATATGATTCTTAAAGTAATCAAAGAGGGTTATATTGGATTATGTTGTATTTGTTGCTATTGTTGATTGCTGTTGTTGTTGTTGGGCTGTTTGATGACCCTTAGTGGTCTTTTGAAGGTAGTATAAACAGGGGAGATGCTGCCTGAATTTCGGCAGATTCTAAACGGAATTAAATTGAAGGCTTAAGATAAGCGTATGACATTGACCCTAACCATAGTATGAATGGTTTATATGTATATTTACAAGGTTGGAAGGATAAACGTTGAGTGGCTAAGGAGGCTGAAAGGTCTGTTAAGGTTGTTCTTTCTTTTCTTTGGCATGATTCCTACTATTGAGCCACCTTTGACTATTCGCACCAGGATGTGCTATTCATGAAGATTATACTCAGGTTACCATAACCCCAGTGTAATAATTCTCTCCAGTTAAGGGCAGGTATACAAATAGTTGGGTTATATAAGATGATAGAATGACAAAAGGAATAACTAGTGTACATGTTGTTTACAGGCTATTATGTTTCCTTTAAGTTATCATTACATGTTTGTATATGCCTGGCCTATGAGCCGTGGAGTTGATCATACCTGACCAACGGGTTATGGAATTGTTAACTGACCTACGGGTCACGGAGTTAATTATACCTGACCTACGGGTCATGGAGTTGTTACTTGACCTACGGGTCATGAAGTTGATTATACCTGACCTACGGGTCATGGAGTTGCTTATACCTGACCTACGAGTCATGGAGTTGATTATACCTGGCCTACGAGTCATGGAGTTGATTATACCTGACCTATCAGTTATGGAGTTATCTATGCTTGACCTTTGAGTCACGGAGTTATATCTATAGAATTATGTTATCTTGCCTCAGATGAGAGGCAACCTAGGTAGAGTACCTCCAGATGCTTTCTTGAGATATCCAGAGTGCAATTTGTTATTTTATTTCAGTTGTTATCTTGCCTTACATACTCAGTACATTGTTTCGTACTGACGTCCCTTTTGCTTGGGGGTGCTGCGTTCATGCCCGCAGGTTCAGGTAGTCGGACAGATGATCTAGCTCAGTAGGCCTTCCACTCAGCCGCAGTCAGTGCGCTCCACTTGGCCCGGAGCTGCAGTCCCGTCGTGGTATTCTATTTTGACATGTATATACGGATATGACGGGGCTATGTCCTGTCCTTTCTACGACTCATGTTTCCTAGAGGTCTTTGGATAGTTGTACGTTGTTGGGGATGTTATGCAGCCTTGTCGGCTCTCATTTTGTTGTACAGCAAACATGGCAGCCTCGTTGGCTTGCTCAATTGTGTATTTATGTTTGGGTGTGTGCTCAGTTCAGAAATGATGGTCAATATATATATATATATATATATATATATATATATATATATATATATATATATATATGAGATTACAGCCTCGCCGGCTTGTCGGTATTGTTTGTGTGCAGGTAGGCCTTATTGGTTTAAGTTGGGGGTTACTCCCAGAGTTGCGGATTTAGAGTGGTTCGCTAGGGCCTAGGCGGGCATCGAGTGCCGGTCACGTCACTCCAGATTTGGGGTGTGACAGCATATCATACCGATAACAATGTAACTAATTTCTATACTACACATAATATTATTACATATATAATCTGTTGTACTTGCATATCTCATTTTTATGTTTCTAATCCCACTTACTAATGAAAGCTAGTAATGTACTATCTTTTAGATGACTTAACTAATCATTAGTTGACAAGCTTTACACTAGATGCTAGCCTACCACAACCCACCTTCTTTATCTAGACTTGGGACAGGCAATGTGACCAAAGCTCATAGGGGGCAATTCTTAGACGCTTTTATCAAGCAAAAAGATATTATGTCATGGGAA
This sequence comes from Lycium barbarum, assembly GCF_019175385.1. Lineage (NCBI taxonomy): Eukaryota > Viridiplantae > Streptophyta > Magnoliopsida > Solanales > Solanaceae > Lycium > Lycium barbarum. Next base: position 121,023,662 of record NC_083342.1, read on the forward strand.
TCAAATTCAAATTCTTAGAAATTATAACATATTTAGGGGTAATAGGAACGTACAAATCGAGTGTGCGGTAGTAGTTTAATCCTCCAGTGAAGCCCTTTTGGTCAAATTTGGAGGAGTAGTACTTGAGGTCTTGTTGAGAAAGCCATACAGGTAGCTTAGCATCTTGGGAAATGCCAAAGGGGTTCTCCTTGGGCAAGCAAGGCGGTCCTGGTTTTCTATCTGTCAGTATCTTTTTCAGCGCTGCTTCACTCCCGTATTTGGCTATCTCATCTTCCATGCCTGGGTCCTATAAAAATAAGGTCACATTAAATAAACAGAGATATTCAAGCCAACCTTAGACCAAGAATGTAGCAATTTTTATAAAGTGTAACTTCTATTACTGATGAAGTAAAATCAGATCATTTTTATAATCACAAATACCTCTATTTAGTACCAGTATTGATTGATAGAATAAATGGCAATGAGTCATTACACTGTATATAATTTAAATTCCTTTTAATTTGGCACCTTTAATGTCTCTAGGTCTTTCAACCGTCCCAACCAAACACTAATACCAAGATATGGAGGCATCTGAAAATACCTAATTATGTGTTCACGTGCCCAATTTTAGCACTTAAATACGCCCCTGCCAAGATTTCATAATGAGTTGGTGTAGTGGAACACCATTCCGGCAGAACAGCATTTATTGAACCAGCCATCAGTTTGGCTAAAGTCATGCAAAACCAAACCCGAGGCAAAAAAAAGAAGAAGCAGTAGCTGCTGTAGAGATTTAAATTTTATCAGAAAAGGTCTTGTCCTCGTAGGTATAAGCACACCTAGGCACAAGGAAACCCCAAAAGAGAGCATGTTACTACCGACGATCAAACATTCAAACTATTTACTGAAAACATATTATTGAGTTATCCAATTCTACCTTTAACCATATGTATAGTAGAATAATACGTTTTCGAGTAAATTGTCCTTTTGAGTTTTTACTAATTTTCCTCTCTTTTTGGATGGATGTGTTTTAACGAACTAAACTAATAAATTATCCGGACACTTGCACGCTACATCATTAAATACCACTATACTAGCATTCTTAAATTCTATGCTAGTGCTCCGCTAGTATTATTGGACCCATTTTGATCCAGTAAGGGCAAAAGTAGATAGGACTGTATTAATTGGATGGACAAGTTGACAATAATAGTGCCAACTTTAACTTCTATGTGTAACAAGGACTTTTAGATCTATTGCCCTCTAGCTGAAGAACAAGGGGTCAATTTATGAGTACTTGTTTATTTATGCAATCCCTTTTGTTTTCAGTACTTTGAAAAGCTTAAGCATCTAGAAGCTAAAAGGAGTACCAAAGCCAGTTTGAATGTTCCTTTCGTTTTCTTGTTTGCTTGCTTTGAAAGAAAATAAGAGATTAAAAAACCTTTTCTGAATAAAGTGGTTTTAACAAGACATTTTCTTTAGAAAAAGGGGTGTGCTTAGAAAACTAATGAAAAGAGTTGTTGTCATGTGACCATAAGATCAAAGGTAAGATAATAGCGGGAGTTTAGTGCACCGAACTGTCTTTTTTTATTTATTTATTTATAAGAACTAGTAATAAAAATAACGAAACATGATTAGTGATATTAATAAAAATAAGACAAATACTTTAAAATAATCGCGTCAAATACTGTAATTCTTAACAATTGCTCTTAGCACTGTAAATTTTAATATAACTAAGAAAATAACTTATATCTAAGAAAACAATCGCGCTGAATACTTTAAATTTTAATGCACAACCCGGAATGATCTCTTCGAATGGATTAAACAAAATTGTAACCACAAATATTGTCTAGGGTATTCAAAATCTTATACTATATATGTAGAAGAAAAATATATAATACAGTATATCAACTATACTGATAAAAGCAACGTAACAACATAGAGACAGTGTAATCCCACAGGTGGGATCGATAGACCCTGGCTGACTGATCATCCTTGAATTTATTATGGCTCTGTGACTGTATGCACTAATTAATCTACAACGCCAATAGATTGATCATACATGCAAGTTCAAGATAATCTTGATAATATACCTTCTGTACCAAAAAAATTATGCTCTTTTCTTTTTTAGTCTGTTCTAATTTTTTTTATTTTTTTTTATATTTAGAAATAATTTAATTTTATGAGATGATTTACAGCCACATAAATATCTAAGCCTTGTTTGGACCACACATTTCAAAAGTTTTTTTTTATTTCTTAAACTTTGTGCCAAGTCAAAAGAGGACAATCTTTTTGAGACGGAGGGAGTATATTTTCTATCAATCAAGTACATACCTGGAATCTGCACATGTAGTAATCATCTCCAAAGAAAGCTCTCATGGTAGGAATAGGCTTCATTTTAGGATGCCTTGGCCTAAAAGGCACAGAGAGACAAACATATGCTTTCACCAAATCAGGCCTGAACAAACACAAGTACCAACCTAGCATAGCACCCCAATCATGAGCCACAAGGAACACACTCTCTACTCCTAAAGACTCTATAAGCGCTACCAAATCCCCCACTACATGAAAGTACGTGTAGCTAGTTACTTCAGTAGGTGCATCAGTGTCACCGTAGCCTCGTAAATCGGGCGCCACCGCACGGTAGCCTAAGTCTGCGAAGGCTACCAACTGGTGGCGCCACGTGTACCAGAGTTCGGGGAAGCCGTGGAGGAAGAGAACTACGGGGCCTTGACCCTTTTCAGCTATGTGCATGTTGATGCCATTAACGTTGAATGTTTTGTGTTCGATGCCCTCCATCTCTCTCTCTTTCTCTCTTGTTCACGAGATAGTTGCTTTGTTATATGGAAGGTTATAGTATATCATGTGTATATTTATAGGGTAGTTATATGAAAAGAAAAATGGGAAAGGGATGGTGACCGACGAGAGTAAATGCGGCTGCCATAATAGTATTCATGGATCTGAATCCGACTTAATAATGGTGCATTGGAAACGAGGGCCCTGACTATAGACTACTCTTTTCATATGCACTTTTTGAATTTCGAGAGTCAAATAAATTATTTGACCGCGATCATTTTACTTATTTTTTAAACATTTTAAATTATCAATTATTGCCATTTATAGTTGTTTAAATGTAGCTTCAAATATGTAAATTTATTTCACAAAATTTAAAAGTTTCATATTCAAACTCACGATTGAAATTTAAAAATTGAGATTCAGAATTCAAAAGGTACCACGTACATTGAACAGAGTAAATTTAAAGACGGAGACCAGTGGTGGACACTAATACCTAAGGGGCTAAATGTAATGTATTTTTTTGTGAAGAGCTTATGAATTACTATGTGTTACTATGACTTATGTATGATATATGAATGCCACGCTAGTGCCTAGTAACACCCCAACATTTTTCCTTTTGTGCTAGCCGCAAGGTAGTTGGGGTAAGAAACCTAAAGTTTTCCCTTTTTATTTAAATGGGAGACTGGAGGTTTGGCGACAGACTCTAGAGTCGAAGGGTTTCAAGTTGAGCAGGACTAAGACAGAGTACTTAGAGTGCAAGTTCAGTAATGGGAGTCAAGTAGAGGACGAGGACGTGCAGCTGGATACTCAGGTCATCCCGAAGAAAGAAAGTTTCAAGTACCTGGGGTCGATTATCCAAGGGACTGGCGAGATTGACGATGATGTCACACATCGTATTGGAGCGGGATGGATGAAATGGAAGCTCGCATCGGGGGTGTTGTGTGATAAGAAGGTGCCGCCTATTCTAAAGAGAAAGTTCTACAAAGTGGTGGTTAGACCAGCTATGTTGTATGGGACGGAATGCTGGCCAGTTAAGAAAGCGCATGTCCAGAAGATGAAGGTAGCTGAGATGGATGTGCGGGCATATCAAGAGAGATAGGATTCAGAATGAAGTGATTCGGGATAAGGTGGGTGTGGCCCTTGTGGTGGATAAGATGCGAGAAGGGAGGTTGAGGTGGTTCGGCCACGTGCAGTGGAGATGCGCTGATGCGCCAGTGAGGAAGTGTGAGAGGATGGCCGTGGTGGGCCTGAAGAGAGGGAGGGGTAAGCCAAAGAAGGCCTGGGGAGAGGTGATTCGGCAGGACATGGCGTTACTCCAGCTTACCGAGGACATGACCGGTGATAGGAGGGGGTGGAGGTCGAGTATCAGGGTAGAGGGCTAGTGGGGGGCCGCGAGGTTTCCTTTCTCGTATTAGGAGTATTTTTATCCTGCTTCTATGTGTTGGTCTTGTCTATCTTTGTTATTTTATCATGACTTCGTTGCTCTTGCTATTTCTCATTTTCACATGGTTTTGATTTGCTTGTCCGTATCTGACTCTTTTCCTTTGTTTCTCTTGTTTTCCTTATTTTCTTTGAGCTGAGGGTCTTTCGGAAACAGCCTCCCTACCTTCCAAGGTGGGGGGTAAGGTCTGCGCACACTTTACCCTCCCCAAACCTCACGTTGTGGGATCCAACTGGGTATGTTGTTGTTGTTGTTGTTCCCCAAAGGATGGAGATTGAGTCATTAAAGAATGAAAATGTACTAGAAAGTTGTACTTGTTAAGGGTGTACCAAGTCAAACATAGACAAGTTAAAATGAACGCAGGAGTATAACATTTGTGTGGTTGTATTCTTTCGATCCATATTATATGGTGTTTTTAACTTGATTACACCCCTTAAGAATTCACTTACCCGAAGAAAGTAAAAGTCGTTTTTACTAAATTACCCTTAATTAAATAGTGTACCTAGTTAATAAGGGTTTTTGATTATATAAAAACTCACTTATCTAAATAAGGATAAATTTGAAAGGAAAAATAATAAATACCTTCTTGATTATGTAAAAAAAAACTTTTAATTTAGATTAAATATAAAGCTAAAACCACCATATAATACGGATGGGAAGGGAGTAATACTCTTGAAACTTGTGCTCTTAACATGCAATACTATTTGTATGATTTTAAAAACTTTATTAAGAAAATATATATATAAATTCACTAATAAAAATTACAAATTTCCGATAGAATTTCTGTGAAATACGACTAAAATTGACTTGTCGGAATGACATATTTCCGATAAAGTTTTGATGACAACGGAAGGAGGCAAGGAGCAGTAGTAATTGACCCTACTAATGGACTCCCGTACTTTATTTTGGGAAGGAATTTTTGATGATATTAATATGAATGCCAGGCTAGTAACACCCCAATTTTTTTTGCACTTTTGGTGATATGGGTAGTTGGGGTAGGAAATCGAGAGTAATGAATATACTATGTACTTCTCCACCAATTCGTTCTGACTTAGTTTGATTTGACATTAAGGACCTGTTTGGAACATAATTTGATCGGTTTGTTTGATGAGATAATTACACAGTTAGGTGAAATTGAGTATAATTGGAGGGTGTAATTACACTCTCCAATTCTAGAGGAGGGGGGGGGGGGACTGAAAATTGGGTGTAATTACCCCCTGTAATTATAGAGTTACTTTTTAGTTTATTTCTTTTTTAATTTATTTTAATTTATTTTATTTTTTAATTTATTTTTAATTTATATTATTTTTATTTTTTTAATTTTAATTAATTTATTTTTTATTTTACTTTTTAAGTATTTTTATTTTACTTTTTAAGTATTTTTATTTTTATATTATTTATATTTTATTTCCTTTCTTCTCATTCCCAACCTTTACTTCTTTGTGGTTCCATGTAATTGCTCGTATTTTTTTTTTTTTATTCATTTAGCATGACCGTGTTATTATTCTAATTTTTGAGACTACATCTCTTAATATTAGAAAGAATGAGTCATTAACAACTTGACATATAATGAGTGATGTTATTAGAGTAGAATTTCATTATGAATGTGGTTATAGACTTATATTTTTCCTTTCTTTTGAATTATAGGAGTATTTACTTATGTTACGTTGGAACTTACTTATGTGATGTTGGAATTTGACATAAGAGTATTATGTTAAATTTTTTTCTTTTAGATTTTGAATTTAGGTTATATTTTTTACTTTAATTTATTTGCTTTTAATACTATTGACTTGTTATTTCACATTGCTTGCTGTTTATTTTTCACTTACAATTGATAGAATTTTTGTTAAACATTTGAATAATGTTGTGGCATTATATTTATAAATATTCTTTTTTTTTTGTCAAACATCCAATCCCATGATGTTCTCACAAAAAAAGTATTCGTTTAAGTTTTATAATCAATTAAAATTAATCTTATACGGAGACTGGTGGAGCAGTATAGGGAGAGGAAGAGGGTCTTTGATCGACCTAGAAAAGGCATACGACAAAGTACCGAGAGAGGTTCTATATGCTTGGAGGCTAGAGGTGTACCTGTGGCGTACATTAGGGCGATCAAAGACATGTATGATGGGGCCAAGACCAGGGTAAGGACTATGGGAGGAGACTCAGAGCACTTCCCAGTAGTGATGGGGTTGCACCAGGGATCAGCTCTTAGCCTATTTTTATTTTCCTTGGTGATGGATGGATTGACACAACAAATTCAAGGTGAGGTGCCATGGTGTATGTTATTTGCGAATGACATAGTCCTAATTGACGAGTCTTGCAGCGGAGTTAACGCTAAACTGGAGGTTTGGAGACAAACTCTGGAGTCTAAAGGGTTCAAGTTGAGTAGGACCAAGACAGAGTACCTGGAGTGCAAGTTCAGTGATATAGTGCATGAGGTGGACGTTGAAGTGAAGCTTGGCACCCAGGTCATATAGAAGAAAGATAGTTTCAAGTACCTTGGGTCTATTATACAAGGAAATGGGGACATTGATGATGACGTCACACACCGTATTGGTGCAGGGTGGATGAAATGGAGGCTTGCCTCCGGAATGTTGTGTGACAAGAAGGTGCCACCAAAATTTAAAGGCAAGTTCTACAAAGTGGTGGTTAGACCAACTATATTGTTTGGGGCGGAGTGTTGGCCAGTCAAGAAATCTCATGTTCAGAAGATGAAAGTGGCGGAAATGAGAATGCTGCGATGGATGTGTGGGCACACTAGGAGCGATAAGATTAGGAATGAAGTCATCCGAGACAAGGTTGGAGTAGCCTCAGTGGAAGACAAGATGCGGGAAGCGAGACTGAGATGGTTTGGGCATGTGATGCGGAGAGGTGCAAGAGGCTGGCTAGCGACGGTTTCAGAAGAGGTAGAGATAGGCCAAAGAAGTATTGGGGGAGAGGTGATTAGACAGGACATGGCGCATTTCCTGCTTACCGAGGACATGACCTTAGATAGGAGGGTATGGAGGATTCATATTAGGGTAGAAGGCTAGTAGGTAGTCGCGTTTATCCTTTCTTACGAGTAGTTTTATTGCTCTACAGTTTCTTGTCTCTTGATTTCTGCGAGTATCTGTTGGTTTATAATGCCTTATTTACTTTCATTTTCATAATTGCTTTGATTTGTTTGCCCGTATCTGACCCTTCATATGCCTTTTCTTGAGCCGAGGGTCTTCCGGAAACAGCCTCCCTACCTAAGGTAGGGGTAAGGTCTGCGTACACTCTACCCTCCCCAGACCCCACGTTGTGGGATTCACTGGGTATGTTGTTGTTGTTGTAATCAATTAAAATTAAAATATTATTAATTTGAAATTATATATCAACTATTTTTTACAATGTTAGTTACAAATATATAATTATTAATTAACATATTTTCAAGAAAAAATGTGTTATTAAATAGCTAATTTAATATCATTTATAAAGGCGCATATTTTTTAAATATTAATTTTAAATTTTTTATAATTAAGTTTTATTTTTAAATTAAACTAACCGTGTAATTACACTTGTGCAACGAAACAGCACGCTTGTAATTACACAGTAATTACATTATGACAAACAAACAGGTCGTTGTAATTACAATACTGTGTAATTACTAGGCTGTGTAATTATTAGGGTAGTAATTACACCAATTCCAATTACCAGGTGGCTTTCCAAACAAACCCTAAACTTTAAAGAAGTATTTTAAATTTGTGATTTTAAATATGCTACTCTCTTCTCCAAATTTATGTTTATCCGTAAATTAGCACAGTTGAATTTGTATACGTGGTCAAAGACACGTGAATCAAAGTGACCAGAATAGTAAAATAATTTGCAATAAGAACTAGTATAAACGAAATGTAATTGAAAGTCAAGAGTTAGAATAGACTGAGCCTTGGAGAAACTTTGAGTTAGTTCCAATATTGCTAAGCTGAATTGAAATAAGAAACTAGAGAATAGAGCCAGTGTGAATTGTATGTATCTCTTGGATCCTTTACAATGAATAAATAGGACTCAGGGGTACACGTTCCATGAATCATGTCTCCATCAATATTGCAAATGAATGCTATAGTAAGGATGGACAATAAATGTGACAATAATGCTTATTAATGTCCCGCGTCGGGAGGCACAAATTCTTCTTGTAACAGTTGATTGTTGGCCTCTTCAACCGGCGTCTTATCATATTCGCGAACTCCACGAAGTCATGAATCTTAAGGCGCATTCGGAGACATTCAACCACCTCCAGGGGCATCAAGTGCTGACTTAGATTTGACTAATACTCATGACAGGTGTCACTACGGCATACATCCAGTTGTATTCTGCGAATTTTCCCCAATACAGGTAGTACCCCCACTTTTCGGGGACTCGAACAGGTGTGGCCGGGAAGTGGAAAGGTTCATATTTATTTCCCTTCACTCGACGCGACAGTTACCAGAGTTGCCACTGAACACTTTATACCCAGGTGTTTGAATATTGAATACGAAGTTTAAGAATGAAAGGAATATTTTAAAATATATAAATCATCTCATTAAAGGTAAAATGAAAATTTTAAGTTAAATTATAATTGACTATAGAAATGTGTCACTCTTTTTTGAACTGACAAAAAGGGAAAAAGTGTCACGCAAATTGACCCAGAGAAAATATATTTTCTAATGAGTATGATTTTAAACATGCTAGAAATTTGTACAGACTATTGGAACTTCTCATTATAGAAATACAATATATTCAAATAAAATGGAACTGAAAAAGTAGTAGTAATTGATAGCCCTACTAAAGGACCTATATATATATATATATATATATATATATATATATATATATTTTATTTTATTTTTGGTTGAAATGTTATGTATTAAAACGTGACATAATGCATGATTGTACGTTTCAGTTGGATACTCAAATGGTTATAATCCATGTTATTAAATTGGAAGGGAGCCACACCCATTAGTTTCTTGGTTGGAAGTAGTGGATTTTTTCTATCTGCTGAGCTTATAGCTGGAATTTGTATCTTCAATTTGACAATGGAAAGCAAATATGTATTGAGTTGTCCCAAATTGGTTGTGGATGAGAGTTTGATTTTGTTATATGGTCTTAGACGATTCTCATCTAATGAGTATGTTTTTGAGTTGTGTTAGATTCAAGATTCATTTTTTATTATTACAGTATTAGAGTTAAACCATCCAAATTCTTCTTTATTTACTCGATGTTGGGCCATATTATGTTGCCGACCACATTCCTATTAGAACACCGTCAGAAACGTTTCCGACAAGTCAATTTTGATAGATTCTAACAGAAAATTCAATATAAAGTTCGCTACTTTTTCAGTAGCGCACGCTTCAGTTGGCTGGCCTAGGCATGTGTTGGTGCAAAATTTTCCCACATTTCTTGTGGAATATAAATTTAATTTTTTTATATTATTTTGAACAATTCTCATTTTACGAACTAATGGTTAGACTTAGAGTTAGTTACGTTCCAAGTTCACGTTTTTCATACTTTTTTCCTCAACAAGTTAGCCATACAAATTGTGGAGGAAACCAGAGTATCTCCCATGAATAGACCGCATAAAAGGTCGTTATTGGCTAATATTGTCACGCGCTCATTTTGACTTTTGTTAACACTAGCTGGTGGAAGTGTTAAATTGAGGTCCTACTTTAGACTTTTTGCTCTTAATTATATCCACACGGTCAAAGTTAACTGTCATTTTCTAAGTGTATGCTGATTTGCATTGAAAAACCATACTTCGAAGGCACATCACCTATATATCCACATCATTATTTGACTATTTTGTGCTAGTGGTGACAAAAATAGACTTTATAGTATATGTATAATATGAAATGCCAGGACCCCATTTTTTTTGGCGGTAGGGGTGGTTTATTGAAAAATAGATTCAGTGAGAATGAATATGTACTCGTACGCCGTAAGGTGTAAATATTGTCCTCCTATTGAGCTCCACCTTAATTAATTTCTTCTATTGTAACCCTTTGGTTTCGTTTTTACTTTTTCCAATATGTTATTTTTAAATGACGTGGCCTGACGAAGTTAAATGATTCTTTTTTCCTTGCTAGAGCTACCTCAATAAGTATATTTTTTGTTGGTTCAAGTGTTCAATAGGTACTGACCCTAGTTGAAATATCATAATAAAAATTGTAGTTAATTTTGAGGACCGTCCTCTATACATTTGGTCTTCTTTAAAGGATGTAATGGCGTAATAGGTACTAATAAATATTCATAAGAAACCAAATTTCAACAACTTCAATCGTTATTTTTTCCCTTTACTCATTTTCACTAGTGATCTCCATTATTCCAAAAAATAATTAAGAAAAAATCAGGAGTGGGATCTCCAAAGTGTAATATTAAAATTATTTCCTAATCGGTATTTATTCTCTCCCATCCGTATCACATCACTAAAATAATAAAAAGAGAAATTTTGTGGTTAGGACTATCCAATAATAGAGGAAGTAAATGAACCACCATACGCCAACCCACCTTATTAAATGACTTACAACTACACCACTTAACTGCTTGTTGTTTTAGAGTCTAGACCACCTGCATGGCTATATCATTTATTTCTCGTCGTTTTCTTATTTCTATTCAGTTTGGCAAAGATCATATCACCTTTAAGAAGAAACGATGGATTTCCACAATTGTTAACTAAAACAAACGTGGCTTAACTTTATTTCAATCTTAACATCCTTAATTTCAATCCCAAAGGGACAGTTTTGGTAAAATTCGGACATTGGTGGCTCTTTACTTTACAAAGGGTCAAGTACTGGGCACTTTGAACTAAATTTAATCTTAACAACTATATTAATATCGAAACTTAAGGACAAAAAAAACATTAGGCGGCTTATGATTAGTAAGTTTCCCTTCAAAAAATTTCCGTTTTTTGCCCATAATCAGTAAACCTCTTTAATCAACCCAAAAAAGAAACCAGTTTGTCTAATAATCTTCAACAACTCAAACAGACAATTCATAATCATAGTGTCTTCCTTAATGATAGCATAAAATTGCCGTTATACAAAGAATGAAGATAGAATCCACTGGAATTTGGACTTATCATTAATTTGTTATAACCTGAAAATGATAGTCTGACCTGGCTTAAGTGGTGGATAAAATAGAAAGTCTAATTAAAAATTTATTGTATGTAATAATAAGCAAAACGGAAAAGGGCCAAATATACCCCTGTACTATCGGAAAAGGGTTAAATATACCCCTCGTTAGACTTTGGGTCCAAATATACCCCTATCGTTATATTTTAAGCACAAATATACCCCTCCACAGTTAAAGTTGACCAATGTGAACTTCTAATCCCACGTGGCATTAATATTTTAATGAGGTGGATGTCACGTGACATGCCACCTCACTAACCCTTTTACTACCCACCCCCAACCCCACCCCACCCCCTTCCACATCCGTGTATCTAACCTCCATATGGATCTTTCCATTCTCCATAAACTAAAACGAAACATCCTAAGAAATGCGGAAAATATTAGCAGGGACTTCAGAATGATCCACCGTCACCATCGTTCTAAAGTGATCGCTTGAAAGGAAACGACCAAAATGGTACCCTCCAATGTACTAAGGAATGCCAAAACAGGATAGGAAGTAGTTATAAGAGATACTCCATAACAACATAAAAAAAACTTAATTAAATTTGGGTTTCCATAATAACTTAATTCAACGCCCCTATCCATTTTGCTCCTCCCCTCGATTTGTTCTTCCACCACCAAAATTTTCATCCCCTCCACCATTACCATGACTCCGTGAGGGTGTTTTCGACATGTGGTAAGCTAAAATTTTGTTGGTTCTATTATTCACTGCCGCTAATTAAGAGCTGCTCTTTGAATTAAAGTTTCAATTGCTGCTAATATAAGATAAAAGATGGCATCTTTTCTCTATTTCTGAGATAATTTTCTTCTTTTTAGATCAATTTTCATCTGGGTTTTTCTGTTTGGTGAAGAAGACTCTATTTTTGCTTGAAACCTTTTGGCTCATGTAAATTCATGAGGGCCTATGTGCGATAGAGGTGTTTGGTTAAATGGAGGCTAAGTTCGGGGGAATGATTCACCAGTTTTATGGTCCAGCTATGGAATGGGATTTAAATGATTGGAAGTGGGACGGTGAGCTGCTCCACTGAATTCCGTACCATTGGATTATCGGAGCAAACAGTGGTTCCCTTAGGATCAAATATTCTTGGAGTCTCCGATCCGGTGGTTATGAAATGGTATATGGAAGAGGGGGTGGGCGTGGGGGTGGGGAGTAACATTGTGTGTGGTCAGTGAGGTGGCATGCCATGTGGCATCCGCCTCATTAGAATATTAATGCCACGCGGGATTGAAAGTCCATATTGGTCAACTTTAATTGTGGAGGGGTATATTTGTGTCCAAAGTATAACAGTAGGAGTATATTTAAACTCAAAGTATAACGAGGGGTATATTTGGCCCTTTTTCGATAGTACAAGGGTATATTTGGCCCTTTTCCGTAAGCAAAATCCAATAACTATTGACCTATGATAAGAACATTTTACATTGTAAAAATATACAAATAGGGGTCAGCTCAATATCAAAGTTCCCAATTATAAAAAAACTACTACTTAAATTCTGACTATGCTCAAGTTACTAAACACCAGTTAACCCAAATTCATCTATAAATTATATTGTTACCTTTGAGTTTTGATAGTGGTGGTTCAAGTTCAAATGGATACCAAGGGTTTTAATAGGAGTTGAAAATTGATTTGGAGGTCTTTCTTTGCAAAGTTTGGTTGTTGCGTGCAACCTTCTGTTTCTTTAGAACTAAGCTTCTCATCAGGATCCCTTAACGTAGCTTGGGCTTCTTTTGGGTGGTCTTTAAATTTTGCCCCTCATATTTGCGGTCTTTAAATTTTGCCCCTCATATTTGTGGTCTTTAAGTTTTGCCTTTAGCTTGGATACCTGAGGTTCTGGGTTCAAACCCCCGCTCAGGCATAAAATAAACAAATAATTTCGCAAAGCAGGGCTAGAGGGAGTGTATGTTAGATCCGGCATAAAGTCCTTAAGGAAAAACTAAAGTTATGCCGGAGAGGGCATAACTTTTCCTCAAGGCATAGTTTAGTTATGCCTTATGGGGCAAAACTTTTCCTTAATGAATTATGCCTTATGGGACAGACTTTTAATTAAGGCATAACCAAAAGTATGCTTCATAAGGCAGAACTTTTCCTTAAGACAAACTTTTAGTTATGCCTTAAGGAAAAGTTCCGCCTCATGGGGCATACTTTTAGTTATATTTTATGGGGTACACTTTTAGTTAAGGCATAACTAAAAGTATGTCCCATAAGGCGGAACTTTTCCTTAAGGCATAATTAAAAGTTTGCCTTGAAAAGTAAAATATATATATATATATATATATATATATATATATATATATATATATATATATATATATATATATATATGTCTCAAGGCAAAGTCTGCCCCCTCCGGCATAACTTTAGTTTTTCCTTAAGGATTATATGCCGGAGTCTGCCCCCTCCGGCATAACTTTAGTTTTTCCTTAAGGATTATATGCCGGATCCGGCATAAAGTCCTTGAGGAAAAACTAAAGTTATGCTGGAGGGGGCATAACTTTCCTCAAGGCATAGTTTAGTTATGTCTTATGGGGCAAAACTTTTCCTTAAGGAACTATGCCTTATGGGGCAGACTTTTAATTAAGGCATAACCAAAAGTATGCCTCATAAGGCAGAATTTTTCCTTAAGGCAAACTTTTAGTTATGCCTTAAGGAAAAGTTCCGCTTGATGAGGCATACTTTTAGTTATATTTTGTGGGGCACACTTTTAGTTAAGGCATAACTAAAAGTATGCCCCATAAGGCGGAACTTTTCCTTAAGGGATAATTAAAAGTTTGCCTTGAAAAGTAAAAATAAAAAATAAAAATATATGTCTCAAGGCAAAGTTTGTCCCTTCCGGCATAACTTTAGTTTTTCCTTAACGATTGTATGCCGGATCCGGCATACACTCCCCCCAGCCCTGCCTTGCGAAATTATTTTTTTATATGCCTGAGCGGGGTTTCGAACCCAGAACCTCAGGTATCCAAGCGAAGGGCAAAATTTAAAGAACACAAATATGAGGGGCAAAATTTAAAGACCACCCCAAAAGAAGGGCAATCCGTGCAAAAAAATGACGTAGCTTATATCACTTTGGTGGGCTTCGGCCCATAGACTTTGAAACCCCTACTTTTCATTCAAAGTTTTAAGACTATAACCACTTTGCCTTTAGTTAAATACGGATGTTATACAAATACACTATATACATTGAGATGGAGGGAGCAGTACTTAAATATAAGGTTACTTTTTCTAAGAGTTTTAGATTTTTTCTTACAATCTTTATCTTTTTCTAAAATGTGACATCATCATAATAATTGGCATCAAAGTTAAAGATTTGTTGGAATAGTGCGTCATCTTAATTCTTATGTATTTCTAAATTTGTTATTACTAGATTGAGCTTATGATTTACTTATAACGACAAACAGCTTAGGTCCAAACAAATCAAGGGATCAAGTTAAAAAAACAAATTAAGGGGTCAGCAGTACGTAATAGTTTGTTTCTTTTATTCCATATTGGATTTACTGGGGCTAGTATTATTATGCTTCATATATTGAACTGAGGGAAGTACATAAACACCAACTATATATCCCATATTGCACAAGTGACTCTATTTAATACAAGTGATTAATTTATCCATCAAATCATTAAAAGTGACAATTGTGATAGATGTTGGCATATAGAACGTGTGCGAGTGTTGTACACATTTATTAGGAAGAGCACTACAATTTAACCAACTCAATATTGAGAAGGAGGGGGAGCTGCAGCATCTTGAGAAGGAGCTTCAGCATTTTGAGGAGGAGGAGCTTCAGCTTTTTGAGGAGCTGCAGCATCTTGACCACCACCATAACCGACAGGAGCTGCATTATTTTGAGAGGGAGCTGCAGCATCTTGAGAAGGAGCTGCAGCAGAAACTTGACCACCACCATAACCGCCAGGAGCAGCAGCACCTGAACTTAGAAGCTTAGAAGTTCCCCGGCCTAGACCAGTTTTCTGCGACGAGCACATTTCTGGCAATGATACCCCTGCACCTATTTCATTTTAGGATAACAAAATCTAACGCTTGGGGCTACACTAATGTATGATATGATATAAACTGGAGTATGAAATAATGGAAGCAGCCACTAATACTTGCATTAGGGGTAGGTGGTCTACCAATGGCGGAGCCAGGAATTAGGCTAAGAGTATGCAAATTTTCTTCTCACTTGTGTTAAGAGTGTGCAAAATCGAATATATACTCATAATAGCGAACATTTAACCTATGTATACCGTGTAATTTTCCGGCGAAGGGTGTGCACCTGACCACCCTTCGCCTAAGGTGGCTCCGCCCATGCTGTCTACCCTTTTCCAGACTCTACTAACGCATGGGATGCTTTGTGCAAATAAAACTGAAGAAAGTGGCCAAGTCTAGTGTTGTCAAATTAGAGAAAGGAGAAAGCAATTTGCCGAGTGAATACATCCTAATGTGCTCTAATTATAATGGCATATTGTGAATATATAAATTGTATCAGCTACAAAAATCAGAAATGTGACGAATGTAAGTACTGACAAGACTTAAAAGAGTATTTACTAAAAAGATAAACGGTACGAGGAGAATAACAAAAGAAAAGTCCCTATAGGTTGTTGCGTCATAACTTCACAGTCAAGTCTTCACTTGCAAATAATGACTTTACAAGTTCAAATATGACTAAAATACTTATATAATTGAATTTCAATTGAATTTTTTTAAAAAAATATCGTTTGATGAAGTATTTTCAAGTGAAAATGAATTTTACTCCAAAAATTTAAACTTTTGATCTAACAAAATTCATATCCAACCACATTTGGAATTAAATATCCATTTTTGGACTTCAACCAATTATTGTCAAATGCCTACTAGTTTTTCTCCTGAAATCAACATAACGACTGATGCAAATCATTCATTATACAACAAATAAAGATTAATAATGAGAAACTACAAAATAAAAGAAGGTGAAAGTATATCGGTGGCACAAGCTGACAAGCATGCAATGCATACAACCAATTGTCTCTTAAGCACATAAATGATAAATTTAGAGTTGTTAAAGACCGAAATTTATTAAGTAACTTGTCTAGAATATCTTGTAAATAATTTTTACATAATCAGTGTAATTAAACATATAGATATCTTTTAGATCACCTAATAATGTATTTTTTTAACATCATCAATGTATAGAAGTCATAAAATGAAAATTTTCCATAGAACTAACAAGCATGAAAAATGAAGAGCAAGGTTATTACCACCTTCTGCAGAAGCCAAATTGGAGTAAAGATCAACAATGTTGGGACAGTTGTTGTAACACTGATGTGAACAGAGCTTGGAAATGAATTTAGAATCAAGAAGTGAGTCTGAAGACAACCCAAGAGATTGTCTATCAACCCCACATGCACCAACACATTCATCTGTCTCTATATATTCCTGCAACCTTTTGTTACTTGCAAACACTTCTGAAGTCTGGCACTGCATTTCAAACTTTCCTTCTTCACCAGACGTGGTACTCTCCAGAACACACCTCTTTCCACTTGAATCAATTGAAAGCGTACACATTTCCACTGGTAATTCCTCGCATATCAGATCACCTGAAAAATAACTCGAAACAAAGAAGGCAAAAAATTAAAGAGGTTACAACTTGAAACACTACTAAAGTTATTAATATTAATTAAGGATGAAGAAGAAATTAAAGTAGGGCCTTTATTTGTTTTTGGTTTTGGAGATATATCAATTGTATTACCAAGAGCTCTTTGGAGGAACAAGAATAAAGCAAGGAAGAGTATGAACTTCATGTTGATTTCAAAATAAAGATTTGATGAAGGAAGAGAAAGTGAAGTGTGTTTGCAATGGGCGGAATATAATTGTGGAAGGTGAGATTTTATATAGTGCTGCTAGGACAATTGTTCCCCCAAATGGTGTGGGGCCGATGTCCGTCAAAATAAACTATTTATTTTTGGCCCAGGAGGTCAAAATAAACTCTTTTTTAGGGCAGAAGGTCAAGATAAATTGGAAGGGAGAACTTGTTGTCAACTGCTTTTCTAAATAATCAGGAGAGATTCACCTTAGATGTGACCGTGCCCAAAAGCAAAGGTAACAAGTTCTTGTCATGTAATGAGTTCACTGCATTGTTTAAATTTTAATTCACAGTTTAGGTAGTGTGACATTAAAGCCTCGAGTGAAAATTGCATGAAACCTTGCTGGCAGATTGTCTTTGTCTATGGAAAGTACAAAGAGGAGCTTAGCTAGAGCCTACGTTTGCTTCAAGATAACCAAACCGTAACACCGATCCTTGCTGGCAGTTTGTCCTTGTACTAGGTGGAGCTGTAAACAGAAAACAGCTTACGTTTAATTTGTCTGTACACAAGAAACAGACAAGTTCGAAGTTTGTCTCTTCTAATTTTAGTAAGTTTAAAATTTCTTCTCTTGTTGTTTGCATTAATGCTGAACTATAATAAACTCCTTTCGTCATTTCGAGTAGTGCCAATATTTGGCTGATAAGCGTTCTGCAGCGGAATTTGGGATTTAATGTGCGGTGGATTGTACGTAATCATTTCACATTTATTTTGTTCGGGTGAAAGAGTTGTTTTAGGAAGAAGATAACCTTCAGCAAACCTTAGTTTTGGCCCTCATCAGTAAGCACAAGACACCCAAATTTCTATTCATCGTTTGCTTAAGAATCTATCTTTCTCACTAGATGAGTATTGGGAAGAGACGGGACAAAATCATCAAAAGGTGAATGAAGAACCAGTTTCAAACGTTATAATGCAACTGATGCAGCTCTTACGCAACAGGTTCATCTTAAGGCAATATATATGTGAAAATGCTCTAATCTTTCAAAAAATGTTAAATCCAATAAATCCATAGTAATTTTAAATGTACAACAAGCTCAGTATTAAGAACCTTAAAGACAGATCCATCAAGTTTAAATCTTAGATCCTCTTTTCAACAATAAGGGAGGAATCTTTGATAGAATGTGTTATATAGATTTAATATGATTTGAGGTTAAAACTAGATAAAACGGAACAATCCGAAATGACTAATATGATTTATTGCATGTTTGGATAGACCTATAACTTATGCTTATGGCTTATAAGCATAAGCCATAAGTTGAGCATCCTCACTTATGATTTTTGGCTTATTTTTTTTGTTAGTGCTTAAAAGCATTTTTTTTATCTTATCAAACACTATAAAAGTGCTTAAAAACTATTTTGACTTAAAAACACCTAAAATAAGTCAATCCGAAGATTTTGGCTTTGGGAGTTTACAGCTGACCTTCGGACTCTAAAGTCTCTTTTGTTCAAGAGTGGAAATGTGGAATGCTAAGCTTCCATAGATTCTGAGGAGGTCAGGCCTTAAGTTCCCCCTCTCCAGATGCGCTTTTGCTATGTTGCTTTCAATAAAATGCCCCCCTTTGCCTCAAAAAGAAGAAAAAACTGATAATCATGTCAATTATCTTCCACTATTTTAGATTTAAGCGCAGGATTGTCTTTCCTTGTTTTCCATATGTAGAGGTTCCATGTACATAAGTAAAATAAGTAAGCTCGTGTTTTCATAAAATCCTTTTTATGCATGTACTAAGTAAAGACATTAAATTGAAACAATATGATTAGTCATAGTAAGACTATAATTTCTTGTTCTGTAGTGTATGCAGATGTAAAATCTCCAACATCCTCAGTCTATTTCAAAGATGATCTTCATACAACAAGAACTAATGAAGCTAAAAACATCACAGGAAATGGGAAGGAGTTAGACCTGAGGCTGCGGGGAAGCATTCAACAGTCAGAACAGGAATAACGAACCCTAGCTGGCTGTCGAAGATTAAGTTAACCAGGTGGTCCAAAATGACTATTATCCTTAAACATACGAGATTATAAGGAAATTCTGAAATCGAGCAAGCAAGTGTGGAGGAAATTCAAGTGACAACCTACGGTACGCAAGGTCGTACGAGTTCCTCTTTGCCTCAACCAAAAAGGCAAACACATTTAGCAGCAGAAGTTCAATTTTGATCACCTAATTACACTTGGTAAAGTATCAAGGGGTTAATTTATAATAGTCAAATTATGGTTTATAAGCCTATATTGAAAATTGAGACGTGGTCAGCCATTAAATAAGTTGTATGAAATTAGACAGTTCACTTTGTAAATTAGTTCTCATCAGAAAACAAGGTTGGTTCCCCCTCCCAAAAATAGTCAACAATGATCAGCCAAAACACTTCAATAATTTAACATTACAGTGTATGGTATTGCAAAAACATGTATGAGAGCTTGGTGGCGTGGTGCTTTCCCAAACTTCCCACACTGTTAGCAGCAGCATGATATTGAACTACAACTGGAGGCTGGATTCAACCAATATCATCACCAAGAAAGGCTAAATGAGATCCAAGTTCTGTATACAGTGAGAGCATTTTACTTGAAGATATATTGCCAAACATTTGCCTGAACCTTTGGGAAACTAAAGGCTAACTTTTAGGCTTCAAATAATCAATCATAATTTGCATTCAGAAATTTGAGTAATTCATTTCGTTTACTCTCTGCTTCCTTGTCCTCCTTTGTCTTGTCTAGCTTCAAGAGAATCTACAAATTAAGAACATTAAACACTATCATTCCACAATAAGAAATGAAAGTAATACAGCTTTAACGCCACCCATGTTCAAGGCGATTAATACACAAGCTAAAGGTAACAAGCATTAGTAGCAACGTTTCCAAAAAAGATGAACATACCTTTTTGCCAGAGACAGCACTCCGACGGACGCCATCATCTTTGTCACGCCCCAAAAACTGGATTTGGTAGATTACGCATATGAAAAAAAGAAGGGAGAAAAAAATTCTAAACGAGAGCTAAAAATTAGTATAAAAATTAAAACCTTAGAGAGCTGCACAGGGCCACTACTTTCCACCTTCTGCTTCTGCACATGGCTCGTATTGCCACCATAATCCACAAGCAAGTAACAAAACCAGACAGGTCATCGAGCATCCAGTCATCATGTCACAGACCACAGCTCCAAATTCGAAGAGCCGTAAAAGATAAACAGCAGAAAAAACTATAAGCATCTCATACTTTAAAAGTGCAATTAGTCACAACAACTGAAATCTAAAATGTTCATATGGGCTATGAAACTGTACTTAGTTTTATATGCTCGGAGTAATTGTGAAAAACATTTGAACATAAAATGCAGAAGTAGTTCAGCAGAATAGATGAAGACTGCTTGATCAAGAGAACAAAAACCTACCTCTTTAATTTTATGCTTGTGACGTTTTTGCCGGTGACTTTTCCCTCTCTCTTTATCCTTCTTCTACAAAGGCAACAAAAAGCTGGTAATATGTCAATATTCAAGCAAAACATGTAATCGAATAAATAATAACCAAATCTTCTCAAGCAACCACCTTTGTCGCTCTATCTTTTTGTACGTGTCTTTTTGAACTGTTGACTTCTTCACGCTCACTGTCTGAGGAACTGTCAGCAAAAGAGTTGAATTAGATGGTTACAAGGAAAATGAAAGCAGCCATCTAATTCAGAAACACTTGAGACCTCCCACTAACAGCAGGCTAGAATCAATAACAATAAGCACTTTGTGGAACACATAGACATAGCATGTCCTTCTAAAAGCATGGTAAAATTGGCATCCAATTAGGTACCAGAATTTTTACTATAAGTTGGAGATGCATTGTGCATGCAGTTACTATTTACTAAGATAGCAATAAGAAGTCCTCCACAATATAACGCAATAACACATATGAGAATGAACATATTAGTGTAAGTACTATTGAGAGGATAAAATCATGGGCTAAACAGTTTTTTAAATAGAACTTTTACTCTAGGTTATATGCTTTCTACGAGTAGTTTAACCTCTAAAGGTCATTTAGTTCAAAACAAAGTTATCCCAATTATAATCCCGGGATTTTGGTATAAATTTATCCTGAATTCAGCTAATACCCACAACCAAATGCAAATTTCGTCTCAAATTTTATACTGGGATAGCCCCCCATAAATCCCTGTAGCCGAGTAGCCCCTAAGAGATTTATACGTTTCTAATTAGTTTTAAGTATTTGCCTAATATTGGCATTAGATGAGTGCAAATAGAGTAAAATGGTCAGTGACAATTCATATAGCCAAAGACACAACTAGTTTGGGACAAAAGCGGAGTTGTTATTGCTGCATGACTTATCGCTAACACCATTGCAAGCTGCAATTTGGAAAATTTCTTCCTCTTGGTTTAGAAATAGATGACATTATTGCAAGATGTTGTTTAAGCTTTTCCAAATTGCAAGCCAACTTTTGCGTGCAAGTCGTCACTATGCAACTTCCCTAACTAGAATAGAAAATAATTCAAGGTATATTCCTAACATTACATTACCCTAAAAGAACACTTGTTGGCTAGACTAAAACTTGAGTGTTACTACTTTTCTGGCTCTTAATCGTCTGCTCCCCAGATTTTGGAGATTAACAATGACTTAAAAGGTATAGTTACGGCGCTAGGGGAACACCCCTCACCATCTATTTATATTTGACAAGGCGAGAAATATCTCAGTGAAAAATAATGCTGTTTCCAATACCTAGAAAACTAATTTCAAAATAAGCAAATAAATCTAAGCAATAATTTGAAATAACTCATACACCAATTTACAAAAGTAATGAACCCTAAGTTGATAAAAACAAGATGGTCAAAATCCCTAAACCCTTCTCCATAAAGCAAATTGTTTTACACAAACAAACAAACCTGTAATCTTCGGATGACGAAGAATAGGTGTCGGAAGATGAATGACGACTAGTACGACGACGTTTGGTGGTGCGAGAGCGGCTCTTCTTGCGGACCTCCTTGTCTTTCTCTTTGCGGTGGCGCCGATGACGCTTACGATCCCTACGAGAAGAAAGTGATGAAGACTCCGATGAGGATGATGTGGCCGCCATGGAGATCGCCCGATGAGTTAGATAGCTTTTTTCACAAACTGTATGTGCTTGGCGACGCTTCCTGGATTTTACTTTTACGTTTCCCCCCAAACGGGTAATCTTGGTATTATAATGCTAGGTATTCCATTTCAATTAAACCCCCTAAACTTTCAACTTATGGCTTCTTTGGCATAGGTTTTTGATTAAATAATATTTTAAGAACTTAATTAAAGTTTTCTGGTATTAAATTTGTACTTTTTTTTTGTTGTTGGTAATTTAACGTTTATATAGTAAATTTTAAAAATATAGGTCAAATACAAATAAAAGCACTTCCCAAATAATTTGACAAAACACAAAATCCTGTAACCCCAAATACTTTTTTTTGTGAAGGGCTTTGTCGAATTTAAATAATTAAATTTTGAAAGTTTCGTCAAAAAGCTTTTAAACTAGGTATATCACACAATATAAAAAAAAAAAAAAACGCAAAACGCAAAACGATCGAGAATGATTGTATAACACTATAACTAATGACACACAATTAGAGGTTTTATTAGAAAACTAGTAAATTGACCCGCGCTTCGCGCGGTTATCAAAATCTTATTAAATTTTTTAAATTAATTCCTACATTAGCTTAAATAATTTTTTTTCAATAAAGAAAATGCATAATACAATTATAATATGCATGAAAAATTGAACTAATTTGGTAATAAACATAAGCCTTAGATTAACAGGAAGGAAAGAACCACACAAAAAGAGAGCAACAAAAGAGAAATAAGCACAAAAAAAGTTATCTACAGTTTTCTTTGACAAACACTTCCAATTGACATGAACATATAACATTGGAAATTAAATCTATCTTTAAATAAGCTGTAATACTACAACAATTAATATTCAATATATATCTTTCCTTCATTCTCCTTAAATCTTCCATTGATCTTCTTATCTCTACCATCCTTCAAAATACATTCAACTATTTCTCATTCACTTTCATCTTCTTAGACTCTGTGCCCATAAGCATGAGAAAATAAAATTAAGAAGAAAAAAAATGAAACCTACGCAACAATTTTCAAATCAATTGAATGGACCAAAAAAAAAAACTACTATGAAATACATATATGTGTGGAGATTCCAACGATTCTTTTGAACTATAATTCAAAGTTGTCAAACATAATCTTGCTTTAAATGTCTTAAGGGTGCCACATCACTTTTCTATTGCCCATAATGATATATTATTTATTCACGAAATTAAACGAAAGTGAGATAAAATAGAAGTAATTAATGATAAAGTAACATAGAATAAAGAAATTAGATAGATTTAAAGAGAATTTTGAATGAATACATTATCTCTTTAATTAAAGAGTTGGGTTGTTTTTTGGGGAATTCTGTGAAGGTGTGTATCATCTTTGACAATGCTAATTATGGGAAAGTTAATGCTAATTATAGGGAATTAGTGGGCTCAAATAAAAGGAATAAAAAGCAAAAACATTGAGGTAAAACATAATAAAGATTTATGTTTTTACATTTAAAAATTTCTTTAAAAATAAAGGAGAAAACATATTAATAGAACACTTACTTTCCTCTCCACACCAGTTAAATTCTCAGTTTTCCTCCTCGAATCTCTTTTGCAAAATTATCATTTTTTTGAAAAATGCCCTTTTTTTTCCTCAGTTAACTTTCCGTATCATTCCTATAATAATTATAAAAATTTAAAGAGGGCAAATAATAAGTGGGTGACATCATATATGCACAACTGAGAAAATTTTAAAAGACACGGAAGCATACCCAAAAAATAGAAGCCAAAGTACTGTTAAAATTCAAAAAGTAAATTAATAATAAGGATAAATAAAGAGAAAGAAACTCTATATTAATATCTCAGTAATGAAAAAAGAAATGGCAGTGAAAAATCATAAAGGCAAAATCAACTGTTTTACGTATATTAAAACAGATCAATATAGAAGTAGTACCAATGCTATTAATTGGAGAAATGCATAGCGATAAGGAGGAGGCGTAGGTTGTGGGTTAATGTAGCAATAACGAAGTGAGAGATAAGAGGCAAAGTTGCGACGCTACTGCTTTAAAAAGGCAGCCTATGGAAACGGCACAAAAATATGCCAAAAGGATATGTCTGTTTGTTTTTTGACTAATTAACTAATAGGAGTTAAAATGGATTAAAAGGCCAAAATTCTAAAAAAAAAAAAAATGAAAATCCTGCATTTGTGTTGTGACACGTCAGCGGGCCTATGTCCTGCTTTTATATATATATATATAAGATACTTTCCTCTCTCCCTCCAGCCTAAAGTATGAAAGAAAAAATTAAAAAAATATGATTTTTGGGGGTGCGATTCGCAGGAATGCCCTTATTTTGGGTGGTCTTTAATTTTTGTCCTTCGTTAGAACTTTTTTGGTTTCGGGTTCGAACACCCCGCTCAGTTAGAAATTAAAAAAAAAATCGCATGGTAGAGTTTGGATTCGCAATGCAGAGATTTGCATGCCTCATGCAAGTTTGAAACTCTACCTTAAGGTAGAGTTTACTGTCAAACTCTATCAAACTCTGTCTAATCAAGTAGAGTTTTGCCTTCAGACATGCCAAAACTCTACCTTAAGGCAGAGTTTTGCATGTGAGGTAGAGTTTTGGAAACTCTGCCCGCAGGACAAAACCATGCATGCAGGCAGAGTTTTGCATTCAAAATTCTGCCTGAGGAGAGTTTTGCATGCAAAATTCTGCCTTGCGATTTTTATTTTTATTTTTTACTGAGATGGGGTTCGAATCCAGAATCTTGGGGTATTAAGCGAAGGACAAAAATTAAAGACCACCAATTTGAGGGGCAAAAATTAAAGACCAGTGCTTTTGAAGGGCAATCCGCACAAAAAAAAAATGATTTTTTGGGGGTGAGTCTGAATCAGTCGGGCCCAAAATGATTATCGACCACTGGGTGAGAAAAAAAAAACTAGTAGGGCACACACATTATTTTTTGTTTTGTTTGCCCAAGCTTCTGGAAGTCAACAATGTTTATTTTAGAGAGTTGAGGTGTTTAATCAAGTTAATTTTTAGGAGAAAAAATAAATGCTTTTGAGCAATAGCAGAGGTTAAAAAAATAATCCTATTATTCTGAAAAACGCATTTGAAACTTGGTCAAACACAAAAATAGTAAAAGTACTTATCAAATTGAATAGACAAACGTAAATTGCTATTCTCCAAAAAAATAATTCCAAAGAACTTCTTTACAAAAATCTTTTTTCTAAATAAACATATTTGGGAGCTAGATCAAATATGCTATTACTCACCATTAATGTTTACACCAATCAAATAAATACATGAAATGTTTTTATATGTTATTGTTTAACCTGTGCCGTTTTTAGAGAATGTTAATAAAATCCAAAATACATTCTGCCAGCCAAAGGCATTTTATGTTGTTCAAAACTTATTGGAGAACGATTAGAAAGCAATTAATATTGATATTTTTTGCTTCATTACTCAATTAGTGGGACCCCTAGAGTCCACTCATACTACAAGAGAAAGGGGGAAAAAAGCAAAAGTTACCATTGGCTGGGGTATTGGTGCAATATTACCTGCTGTTAAATTCCTAACTTTATTTTAAAAAATAATAATTAATATACATTCTTGACTCATTTTTATCACTAATCATTAGAGGTGGCAATCGGTTTGGCCTTACCGGTTTTAACCGGTAACCGGACCAGTTAAACCGGAACCGGAATCGAAACCGGTAGAACCGGTTAACCGTTTAATGGTTTACCGGTCCGGTTTCAATATTTTGAAAACCGGAACCGGTTAAACCGGTAAAATCAGAACCGGACCGGTTTAACCGGTAAAAAATTAAAAAAAAAAAAAAAAAAACTAAAGTATATAAGTAAGTATATATAGTATATAGTACATATATATAAGTATATATAGTATATAAATATATATAGTATATATATTAAGTATATATAGTATATATAGTAGATATGTATATATAGTATATTTATTAAGTTATACATATATATAAGTATATATAGTATATAGTACATATATATATATAAGTATGTATAGTATATATATTAAGTTATACATATATATAAGTATATAGAGTATATGGTACATATATATTAAGTATATATAGTAGATATGTATATATATATATTTAGTATATATATATATTAAGTTATACATATATATAAGTATATGTAAGTTATACATATATATGTATACGAAAAGCACTATTCTGTATTGCTGACTTGCTGTTAGGCTGTTAGTCGGTAAATATTTAAACTTTAATTATAAAGTTGTATAACATATGAAAATATAGCTACAATATACAAATAAATACTATAATATATATATATAATACAAAAAACAAAAACAAAAAAAGATTTTAACCACTCCGAACCGGACCGGTTCCGGTTTGAGGTTTAAAACCGGTAAACCGGAACTGGTTAAACCGGAACCGGTTAACCGGTTCCGGTTTTTTAACCGGAACCGGCCGGTTCCTTAACCGGTTTCATAACCGGTTCCGGTTGGAACCGGTTGCCACCTTTACTAATCATGATAACTAATATAAATTGGCATACGCACCAGATATGCATAATTAAATTTATGTGCTTATGTGTATGCAGAAGCGGATGCAACCTTATAGCACTAGGTTTATCCAGCACTTTCGAAGCAGAGTATAAATTTATGTATAAAAATTCATTAAAGTTGCGATAAATAATAGGTTTGAACCCATAAAATTTAAAATATAATATAGACTCAATGCTAAGAACTTTAAAAATTAAACCCATAAAGTTTAAATTAAGAATATGTCTCTTTATGTATGCATATATAGAGTAATAGACATCCACGTGACACTGCTTGTAAGATAATGTTAAGAGTAAATATCACTTTGATATAGAAGTTAAACCTTATTAAATCTTCACGACCTTAAACTCAAAACTCATATATAGCTGAGTTGTGACGTAGACCAACAACGCTTGCATAAAAATTTCCATATGCCATCGACTATAACAAGAAATGTCCAACATGATAACAAAATCAAGTTATGATCGTCGCGAATTGATCCTTAAGATTCAAGTAGAATCAATCATTATTGTCCAGGGGTTTGAAGGAAAAAAATGAAGATCAAACCTTTGGAAAGCAAGCTAAACTAAAAAGAATGATTATAACTTTTTTTTTTTTATTACAGTTAGCAACAGGAGCTGGATTATTAAACAAGAAAATAGAAATAAACAGTGAGGCCGAAACATCATTTTTTGCGCGGATTATCCTTCTTTTGGGGTGGTCTTTAATTTTTGTCCCTCAAATTGGTGGTCTTTAATATTTGTCATTCGTTTGACACCCAACTTATGTCTTAGGTCCAACTTATGCCTGCTGTAACAAACTCGAAATAACCAGTTGATACACAAGGAGCTGACTTGTAGTATTGCAATAACTGAACAGAATTACAAGGAAATAGCAATGGAAATGACTTAGAAGAACTGACAAGAAGAAGGAGATGAGAATTAGACTCAGAGAATGGGGATAAGAGAAGCAAACTTTTGCCGAAGCATCACAATACGCATAACCGTTCTTTCTAACCCCTCGTCCTTTTTAACAGTTCCTACTTGCTAATTGGGCCTAGATCCCAAATAAAACTCTTCAATATTATGCTTGGCCCAGTATTCTCAACCGGATTAGTCTTATTTACCATTTCTAGCCCATAGGCCCTTATGTAGTCCGCATGGTTCACAACAATACTCTCGCCCCCAAAAAGAACTTTATCCTCAAGGTTCAGGTTAGGAAACTTGATCCGGCAACTCGGAGTATTATAAACTCCTTGGTTGTAGTTGGCCAAACGCTTTAGGAACAATATCATGATTTGGTTGACAGCTTGGAGTATTTCGGACTTGGATTCATCATTCTTGCTTAGCTTTCTGAACAATAACCACTTTGTAAAGAATAACATGGCAAATATGTGTAATAATTTGAATGTGTTCAAAAGAGGACTAGAGTGCCCAATGATGTTACTCAAGCTTCCATATATCATGGTTATTGATATAACATGTTCACGCTGTCTCCATCGATCAGGGAGAATGGATACATCTACTGCATTGGGCACAATATACACATGATGAGGAGACCGTAAGTCATCCCAAGGACTCCACCAAGCTTCATCTTCCAATTTTGTTTTACCATAATGTAACACTGATCCTTCACCAATGAAATAACTTTTCCTTATTTCTCCTGGAATTTTGCTCACTCCCTTAGCAATCTTCTCTAACCAATATCCAGTTAGTGGCAAACCTTGTGGATCTCCAAATACTATGAAAGTTGTGATACTAGGAAAATTAGGGAATAAACCATATCCAGCAATCTCCACAATCAGTATCTCATGGACCTTGTGTAAATAAAATAGAGCATGCTCGAATACAACAAGTATTAGGTCTAGTGTTCCAATAGAAGATTTCTTTCCTCTTCCATTTGCATTCTCAATGTCAATATACCAGGTTGTGCTTCCCAGAACTTTGGTATAAAGTTTAGCACAAACCGGAGAAAGCTTATAGATTATGTTGAAGATTTAAGCCTGATTCCATGATTGTATTAATCACCCAAAACATAATTTTCGCTACCTCAGTTGGATACAAATGCGGTTTCTGCAGTTTGACATCTTGTAGTAAATTCGATAGAAAAATACCAGAAGCAGAGGAGTGTAAGGCTTGTTCGATCTCACCTATACGAGCACCACAAACATCCCAAACCTTTGACAATATTGGCCTAAGTAGGAGCGAGTGTTCATCAAAGGTCCGAAGTAGAAGTTCCTGATAAATTACACAAAATGTCAGAGAATTTTCCACACTCCATGGGTTTAATTCATTTAGCTGCTTCCAGAGGTCAAAAGCTTTGACAATATTTTGTGCCTTTATGGAAACTTCAATAATCCTAGTAAAGGTTCCAATATCAGCTAGAGCCATCTCAACCAAGATAGTATGAATTTTTGCAGCCTTATCCAAATTGCCTCCTTGTAGAAAAGTCAATGATAACACCAGTTTGTATGAGCTTAGGAAGTTCGTAAGATAAACCTTGACAAACTGTTGCTTAAAGCTCTCAAAGAAAAGGAGAAGACCACCTGGTAGTCCACTAATCTCAATATGACCCAAAGCCCAAAGCCCCAAGCTCATTTTCCCCAAATGGAAATAAAATTAGGCATTTTATGTCGTCGTTATGGACTACAAAAAGTATGGCTTCACCGAACTCCCATGACAAATATTCCCACTCAAATACCCTCGCCGCAACGCAATATAGTGATTTTTCTAGAGCCTCAACACAAAGTAATGAAAATTTCGTCCTTGTAGGCTCCTGATAACTTAAACTAAACACGACAAAAGAAGAGCCTCCAGGATCAAACACTACGCTAGTTTCATCAGGTAGGGCACAGAGTTCCTCGAGGACTTTACCAAGTTGTTGGTGTATTGGAGCACCGTCGACACCATCACCAGACAAACAAAATATAACTGATTCATAAAACCAAGGACTCTCCGCTACAATTTTAACTACTTATACACCTGAAATAGTTTCAATAACATTGCTCCCCGTTGATGTATGCAAACATGAACCCGGATCAAATGGGAAGTTGAATCCGACGTGTTGAGGTGGAAATTGATGCAAATTTATAAGCTCAGCAGACATGGTGCTAATTTCAACAACACTATAATAAGAATTTATCGCATCAGTCGGAGAGACATACTTGCCTTTAACGTTTTATTAGGGAGTTTCATTGAGCACCTTGGCCGTTACTGATTTTCCAACACTGGAATCAAATAAAATCTCAGGACTAATCACCACTGTTGCTTCTTCGTTGGCATTATCAATAGCTACAGAATCCACTGGTATTAATGGCAGCTTAATATTGACCAACTTAGTTTCACTTGGAAGAGAACTAATGTTGAACACTTCGGTTGCAATAGTCGCTGAGATGTCCTCCTCTGAATTCATGACCACAATATCACGTGAACACATCCAATTTAGCTGAAGGAGCCATCAACGAGTCAGTAGGTTCAATTTTGCTTGGCGCGGTTGATGAATCTCGTTGGGGGTTTTCATCAAACACTTTGTATTCGGCATCTGCATACTTGTCTGTCTCTACTGGAATGACAACTACACGTCTTGTCATCGCTGTGAAGGTGGTGTGATTCCGAAAATAGAGCAACAATTTCTCCGTGAAATGCTTCCTATCGTAGAACTGTTTGTTGCGATATAGCCAATCGAACCAAACGAGTGCATTGGCTTCAAGGTAGTGGTAGGGGAGAGATAGCCAATACTTCTCGGGAAAACCAAGAAAGGTGAAGTATTGTTCCGCCTGAAAAATCTAGTTCTCTGCATCGTTGAATCGATCTAGTACAATCGCTCCCATGGAGTTCGAAGGATGAAACACCAATGTAACAAACCCGAAATAACCAGTTGATACGCAAGGAGCTGACTTGTAGTATTGCAATAACTAAACAGAATTACAAGGAAATAGCAATGGAAATGACTTAGAAGAACTGACAAGAAGAAGGAGATGAGAATTAGACTCGGAGAGTGGGGATGAGAAAAACAAACTTTTACCAAAGCATCACAATACGCATGAGCGTTCTTTGTAACCCCTCGTCCTTTTTAATCGTTCCTAATTACTAATTGGGCCTGAATCCCAAATAAAACTCTTTAATATTATGCTTGGCCCAATATTCTTAAGTGGATTAGTCTTATTTACCGATTCTAGCCCGTAGGCCCTTATGGAGTCCGCATGGTTCACAATAATGCCTGCAAATTCCAATTTATACCTTGCAATTTTTTTTTTAAACTTTTGATTGAGCAGGAGTTCGAACCCGAAATCAAAAGGCTTGTAGCTAAGGGTAAAATTAAAGATCACCCCCAATAAAGGACAATCCTGCAAATTGCCCTCGAAACATTTTATTCTATGTACAGGAGGCCCAAAAATTAATATGATTGATGAATGAGATAATTGCGTGACGGTGCCAGTCGGCCATCTAGTTAACCGATATTAGCCTAACTATTACGTTTTTACCCGATTTAGCTCTATTTTAACACTTCAACCATCTGCTTCTTAAAACACAGATTCCCACTCCTCTTTCTTCCATGCTCCTTACAACACATATTCCCGCTCCTCTTTCTTCCCTCTTTCACGTCACTTCCTCCAATTCCCTATCCCTTTTTTGTCTTTCGTTGCATCTTATTTCTCTCTGTTACCCAAATCTCTTTTTACTGTTGTGTAGGGGTGTCAAATTTGGCCCAAAAGGTGATGATCCGCCTATCCCGCTCAAACTTTTATGGGTTGAGCTCAAGATAATTTTAAATTGGGCTGATTTCAGCCTAACCCAACATAACCCATTTTAAAGTGATCTCCAATTTAGCTCAATATTAGCTCAATTCTTGCCTGTTTTAAGATTTATTTAAACTTGAGTTTATTTTATTAATATATATACTTTTCTTGTATCATGTATCTTATAAGTTTGTGGTGTGTTCAATATGAAGGGTAAGGAGAGGAGGGACCATTTTCACGAGAGAGGGACGAGCAAGTGACAGATTGGGAAATAGTTTTCACGAAGAATGTTTTACTCGAAAAATATTTACCACGAAAAATGTTTTCTTAAAAAATATTTTCCACGAAAAATCAGTAAAAATAATTTTTAGGAAAAATAATTTTCGCGAATAATTATTTCTAGAAAATATTTACTAAAAAAATATTTTTCTAGAAAATAGATCCTTTAAAAGAATTGGGTCAAGTTGGGCGGGTCATGACCCAACCCATTTTTAGCCTATTTCAGTCCAACCCACTTCAGCCCAAGTAACTTTTAGGCTAATGTTAGCCCAACCCATTTATTACCTCAGCTCATTTTGATTGAGCTAATTTCAGCCCATAGTATATTCATCCAAACCAGTAGCCATATTTTTCCGTCATCGTTTGATTGGATTTGGGGGAGTCAACAATTTTAAGATTCTGATCAATGATCTTACTCCTGATTTCCAGTCTCATGTTTTCGTTCTTCTCAATTTTGTCTTGAAGTTCACCTTTAATCTCTCAGACCCATCATCAGTCCTCTGTATTTCTTCTCAATTAGTCTAGTTTTTCAATTGCCTTTTTTTTTCTTCCCACATGCAGTTTTCGGAAAATACATTTTGGGGAATGAAGTACACTTAACATGCAGAACTTCCTAGTAATGCTTGAACAACGTCTTATTATTAGTTTAACTGGTTTTAGTACCCGCGCGATGCGCGGAAAAAATTAAAAAATATTAATTACTCTATTAAATTGTGATTTTACCTGTTTATCATATCTGATCATATTGGTTTAACAAACTTCTAACTAACATATTAATTTCCATGTAGTGTATCTACTAACTTGAACACTGAATTGACAACCTTAGCTTACAAAGAATGGTTTTCATCGAAGTCCTCATCTATATGGGGAACAGTTCACGCCATACAATGAACACCGTCTAAACTACAACATGCTTTCGTCTCATTGTTGGTAAAACAAACAATGAATGTTTATGAGGTAGTGAATTCAGTGTTCAAGTAATTCTCTATATTTACAATGTATAATACTTCCTTGTCACGACCCTTCCCAAATATAAATAAACCTATCCTGCAAAACCAAACAAGCCACATCATACTCTGAACCAATTTGTTTATTACTTAACGTAAGTGGGAACCAATTTCTATAGAAAAATAAAAGTATCTTTTCTTAAGAACAAATATATTACCTTCCTAGGTACACCATGTGTAACTTTCACATTCAAGCCAAAAACAGGATCCAAAAGGTAACCGAAATTAGAGAAGAGATACAAAATTGTTTCAGAAAAGTTTAAATTCTTAAAAAAACAAACAAATCCTAATAAACTTAAGCAAGATCCATCTTGTATTTCTTAATATCCGCTCCCATACTCTCTAAAATAATAATAATCTCTATTCCATTAGCAATCCTTGCATTTTGTTAGCACTTTTGTCTATTGACCTCGTGCGGTACTATTTTAATGAAAATTTACAACCTAACAACGATGAAAATTTTAACTTATTAACTTACCTTTTATAAAAATATTTGTATCCAAATAAAGCATTCACCAAACTTATCAACTTTAAACACTTTGAATAATTAAACCATTTCCGACAAATAATTTTCTTGTTTCAAATATACGTTGTGAATTCAACGGTCAACCTCCATTAGCTCTTACTTTGAATGAGTGATGTCCTTGAGAAAACGTCTCATCAACATGCATGGTCTCCTCTCTATCAAACCTGATGTTAAAAGAATGAAAAAGAAAAAGATTAAGAAAGTCATTTTATATCATAATTATGCAAAAGAACATATAATCAAGGAACTACAATTATAATAAAAATTCATCATGTTATAACACTAAAAATTTTAAGCAATGAAAAGCAAAGGCAGTAGGATGTTTGGAGAATTGGTTGATGGAAGAGAGATAACATTCTGGACATTTATCACTCTTATTTGCTTAATAATTTGCACAAATAAATATACCATAATCATGTATCATTATTGATTGATATTCTATTATTTCATACCTTATTTATGTGCTGCATCTTCTTAAGTAACTTCCTCTCAAATCTCTCTTAATTAACTTCCCCTTAAATCTCTTTTAATTTTATGATTTGATTATATTTAACTGATTACTTAATTACCTCCACAAATGTCGGCAAGTTTTTTGGACTCAAATAAGGCACCGATTGATTTTTTTCCTAATAGTAAATGTTGGTTTCCTAATATAGATTGCTTGAAATTATTGTATTATCATTAACATTTTCGAGTATTATTTATTTACTTCAATTTATTTTAAAATTAATTTAAGGTATATATATATACCATGCTGCTGTCCTAATTATATTTTTATTCTCTACTATAATATTTTAGTTAGTTTCTCCATTTATTGTTTTATCTATAATTCAAATTGTTGTTGATTTTGTTATTGAAAAATTTAATAAAAGACAATTATCTTCAAACTACTATAAAATTTGCTCGCTTAAGATGGCATATCGGTGATTTTTAAAAATTGTAAAAATACCTTTCTTAATGTTTAACTGATCGTTTTTATTTCTTTTAAAAAGCTAACAACCTTGGAAAGTAAATAAGGTAAACAATGTAAATATTTTAATTAGTTTTTTTTTTTCATTCATCAATTTATCCTTAATCCAAATAATATTATATTTTATTATAAATCTCAATATTTATTTAATCCAAAACACAAATAGATAAATTCTTCTGTCTTCAATTCTAGTGGTGCTATCACTAAGTAGTTTTTCTATTAAGTGAAATAATCAATTAAATTTCTTTTTTTGTCATAAAATTTTGAATCTACATAAGATTTTAGATGGCTTGCCGCTTCTTCAAGATTATCCATATTATAGTTAAGTATCTGTTATTTATTTGTTTTCTAAACTAATTCAAATTATAATTGCCTTCACATTGTCACTATTTTATTTTCATTATCCAAATTTTTATCATCTCAAATTAAAATATTTTGGTCTTTTTAAATTTAAATTAAATATTTTAATATTTCAATTCAAGCATAACCTTTTTGCTCAGTTCAAATATCTTTATCTTTTTTATCCCAATTCGAACATTTTCTAATAATTTTACTCTATTGCTTAGAATTTCTCTAGTTTCAAATTCTTGTTTTCTTCTCAATTCATATATTTTTATGTTACCATTATAACTCATTTTTTAATCTCAATTCAATATTTTTTTTAATTAGACATGCTTATCTTATTGTTTAAAATTAATGTTTGATTTTAAATTCAAATAAATATTATCATGAAAAATTATTTTCAGAAACACTTTCTTGATTCATGCAAAAAAATGAAGAATTAAAAGCATTCCATAAAGAAAAACTGTAAAATAAAATAATACTTACTGAATTATCCAATGATCATGCTGTACATATAAAATGATATCATAGGTGTGACCAAATGGTACTTTTGATCTTTTATCGTTTTTCCTCCAACCTTTTTCTCAGCACCTCTTCTCTTTTTTCCAATGTAAAAACTGAAAAGGTTGAACCGTGAACATGGGCCTGATCAAATTGGTTTTGGTTTGAGAATCGTGGCATCTAATTGTAAAATGTAGTGGCTTATGTAGACTTGAGCGGTTACTCTCGTTTAAAGTGGTAACAACACAGTTACACAGTGGAAGTTTTAATTCAATTGATCAAGAAGATGACTGCAACGATATGTTGTGCAATTATTTATGAATCTGCAAACGTGGAAATTTTTATTTATATTTTGCAGTTTTTTATGAATTTGCATTTTATTTTTTTGTGTTTTAAAATTGAAAGTTTATGGTGATGACACTTGTCATCCCTACATTGTTTTGCCTCTCCTATTATATATAGATAGATAATTGTAATATCGTTTAACAAGACTCATGAATCAAAAGTTTAAAAAGAAGTTGAACAACTTATACATAGCTATACAGAAGAGATACATTATCTATACATTGCAATTTGAGTTGGTTTCATGTGTTTATGTAATTATACAAAACATATACATTATGTATACAGAGTATATGTAATGTTTATATATTGCTATACAAAACAGATACATTATCTATACACCAATAATATAGTGGGCTACATCGGCTGCAAAAATAGATGTGTGTGCTGTATAGCTATACATAACATATACACGATATGACTTTCTCATTTTTACAAAACAAACATATAAACAGAGGAGGCTTTTTAATTTTGAGAAATACCAGTTAATTTAATGTAATAAAATTATCACCAAGACTCAGGAAAAAGAAAACACACAATGGAAGACCCACAAATATTGTCTATTTTCACCTAATTTGAAATATTCAGGCATTTATCATTGAAATTCCTAGATATACTCTAAAGGAGTAAAACAAAACTTTTCAAATGAAAATTTAAAAGCCAGAATAAAAAAGAAAAGAATATAATTACAGGTCAGATTAGGACATGGACAAAATAGCAAAATTATTTTTTTTTATCAACAAAACAACTTTCTTTTTTCCCTTCCTATACAATTTCTTTTATTGTTCGAGCGGTTAGCAACAATTGGCTTGTACCTCCAAAATAGTAGCAAAAATTGTTGATTGGGTGGTGAAGCAAGCATTGAATCAAGCACATAATGAAGGAACAAATTCCCAATCAAGAAGATGATGAGAACCAAATGATTATTCTCAATAAGCTCCTGATGAGAATCAAAAGCTTATAAACCAATTAGGTCCCAATAGCTTTCTTGTTTAGGAGCTACCGTCACTCCCACTAGCATTAAGCCAAATTTGTCCGTTCGGAGATTCCGCTGAGCTTGGTGCTTGTGCTACCGTCGAATATTCATCTGTATCTGCTGGTGGAGATTCTGTCGGAGATTCCACTGGAGTTTCTGACGGCGGAGAAGATTCTGTCGATGGAGATTGTGCGGAAGATTCTGTAGACGGAGATTCTGCAGACGGAGATGGCGAAGATTCGGCAGAAGATTTTGTAGAGGGAGCTTCTGCGGAAGATTCTGGTGGAGATTCTGCAGAAGATTCTGTAGATGGAGATTCTGGCGGAGATTCTGTAGATGGAGCATCTGCAGAAGATTCTGTTGGAGATTCTGCAGGAGCTACAGCTGAATCCGCTGTTGGATAATGTTCACATAGTTATGCTTTTCTTATTCAAAAATGTAAAATTAGTATTTATGTAGTGTACATGTTTTACTACTCTTACGTATTAGTTGGGATATGCACTAGGATTAATATTGTATCATATTTGGTCGAAAATATAAATTTATACCTCGTACCAAATAAAGTATAAAGTGCATCCCAAACTTAAAGATGAAATACCCCATCTTATCCCATTAATCATGAGATTATTTTATCCCATCTCCTAGATGGGATAAATTAGTCTCAAGAGATGGGATAAATTAGTCCCAGGACTATAATCCTGGGATAATTTTGCCTACGTACCAAACGATCCCTTATAGTATTACTCCTATTAACGAACTTGTTGCTAATTGTTTAAAGTAAGTTGCTAAGCATTTTTTCCTCCTAACACACTTAGCAATAAAAACAATAACAAATAGCAATATTTTTGCCTCAATCCCAAGTAAGTTGGAGTCTGACAGTTTTATTATTGATGGATGGTTTTACAT
Source organism: Lycium barbarum (assembly GCF_019175385.1). Taxonomy (NCBI): domain Eukaryota; kingdom Viridiplantae; phylum Streptophyta; class Magnoliopsida; order Solanales; family Solanaceae; genus Lycium; species Lycium barbarum. The sequence continues at coordinate 121,061,001 of NC_083342.1, forward strand.
ATTCAATAATTTCTAGTTTTGTTTACATGTATTATGTGTGTGCATATAGCATATAGATATAAAGCCCGTTTGGATTGGCTTATAAGTTGTCTATATGCTGTTTTCAGTTTTTTTAAGTGTTTGACTGATCAGCTTAAAGCCATTTTGTGCTTAAAATAAGCCCAAAAAATTAGTTGGGCCCGTTTGGCTTAGCTTATCTAAAGCAGCTTATAAGTTGAAAACAACTTTTAAGTCAAAAAAAATAAGTTAGACTACCCCAACTTATTGTTTTTGATAAGCTGCTTTTTTTAAGCCCATCCAAACATGCTCATATACAAGCATTTGTTTTTATAAAAGATAATTTCTTTTAAGAAGTAGTTTAGAAATCTTTTAAGAAGTTTTTCGAAATTATATTTCTAAAACTGCCTAACCTCTAGATTCATAAGAAGATTTGTCTTTACCGCTTCCAATGTCTTTGAGTTCTTCGTCATCCACAGGGGAGAATTCGACAGAAGCATCATATTTTGGTGGCGGTAAGAAAAATCCAGCGGTATAAGGGGTACCAGTAGCTGGTATCCACGCATCGCCATCGAGGAATTGTGATGCTGTAAATCGTTGAACGCGATTAATAGGAAGTTCCTTGACACCTTGCCAATTTACACGCTCTTTTTTGGATGATCCAGACCCTTTATTGTTGAATTCAGTATAGAATAGTGTCTCGAAAGCGAATGTTCTATTCCATTCCAACCATCCTTCTGGCTGAATCAAATCATCAATGGTAGATTCCATTATAATAGTTCTCGAATACTGTTTCCATGGACGACCAAGATATGTCTTGATTTCCCCCTTGACCTCATTATAAGAATCATCAGCCACAATGCTGCAGTTTTGAAGGACAAGTCCAGTTGGCTGGCGCGCGTCCGTCCTTCCTTGTGCCGTGACAATGCAGTGTTGCTCTTTTAAAGGCTTTCGTACCGCTAAAGTGCAGTTCTGGAACACAGCAGCAGCATCACCAAAAACAAAGTCGATGGTACCTCTGATAGTACAATCCCGATAAAATTGTCGATAGGTGTGGACACAGAGCGTGTCTTGGTAGCCATCCACATGGCAATTGAAAAAGATTGATTTATCTGCTGCCACTCTCAAAGCTATGGCCTGGTGTTTTTCTGGACCAGCAGAGTTCTCGAAACCAATGTCCTTAGCAATGAAATAATCTCCCATTATAGCTACAATAGTCACATTTATTCTTCTATTAAATCACAACAAGAGAACATGAAACAATTGCAATTTGACTGAACAATTATATATGTAATGTTATGAAATAAACTCCCTCCATGTCATTTTATATAGTGGTGTTTGAATGGATATAAAATTTATTTAAGAAAGAAAAGATTTTAGGCACATACCAAAAGTATCCTTAGAACTTATAGTCCTATATTTGCCATGAAATTTCTATGTATATAAGAGCATGTCATTAAGGATAAAATGAAATTTTTTAAGAATTTTAAAATATAGAACGTGTTAGTTTTCTGAATGGGCCAAAAGCCACATAAAATAGAATAGAGGGAGTAACTCGTATTTACAATAATAGCGTACCAAAACTTACCAACAGTTGCCGTTTGATAGGTGGGAATGCCATCTTTGAAGTTTAGGTTTCCGGTGATTCTTGTCTTTGTTGGACCATCTCCAATGACCATCAAGTTCGTCATGGTGCTATCAATGTCCACTTTCTCAGTGTAAACACCCTGTTTGATGTACAGAACAAAAGTCTGGTTTCTATTCTTTGGGATGTTTTTGAGAGCCTCATTAATGGTCTTGTATTTGCCTGATCCATCCTTAGCAACAACCATATCGGGTTTGATTTCCTTAGAAATGTTAACAGCAAGAAGTCTGCGCCTTCCCATATCGATCCAATCAGGCAACAACTCAATTCCATGACCCAAAACAGGGGTATCATCAAAAAGGAGACGACGACGATTGGAGCCAGCGTTTAAGCTTGTGAAAACATTTGAAATCTCGGTGATCATTGAAAGGGCATTGCTAGTTAGCTCCATGGAAGAATTCAATGCCTTTTTCATTTTCTCCTCTGTCTCTCCAGTGGTTTTCTCAAAGCCATCCAAACAAGTTTCTTGATATGTAATGGCACCACTTAACCAAATCTTCAAATCAGCAATCCAATGACTTAGATCATTGAATTCAAAACTTTCGAATTTGATGTGTGTTCTATTGAGATCATTAACGGCTTGGTACGCTAGCTTCTCACAGTTTTCCAGGGCCATTTTTGCTCTTGGATCCTTCTCAATCTTTTGCATGACTGTTGAATTCTCAATTGCTTCCTTAATTTTCTTAATTGTCACCTGAAATGACTTTTGGATAAGGTCTTTGGCATCTGAGGAGCCATCAGCCGAGGACTCGAGGCTCTCAACACATGTATGTTGATAATGTGTAGTCTGGCATACGGTTTCAATAGCTTTTTTCGAAGACATGACATCTTCTTCAGTAGCCTTCTTGTCCTTCCAATTCACAGTTACTACTACTGCGACTACCATAGCCACCAAGATTAATGAACATACACCAATAATCGTGAAATTCCTCTTACGATTATTTCCCGCCATGCTTGATCTCTATTAGGAAATTTGTCTCCTGGTTGAATTAGATATTGTAAAACAAATAATTGGAAATAATATTGTTGCGTAGCGTTCAATTTACCAAAGTGTGACGGAGAGGGGCCTGGAGGATTGCTCTTGACCCTCTCCTCAAAATGGCTGAAAAAAGAACGAACGAGAGAAAAGAGAAGTTATAGCTTTTTCCCAAACATTGTTCTGTTCTAGATAAGAAGTTTAGAGGGAAACAAGCATATTGACAGAGGATAAAAGTGAAAGTTGCTCATTTGTGTCTTATTATAGGTTCCAAAAAGCTAGAAATTTTTACCGCCATCCATCAACTCCTATTTTTTTGACTGATCAATATTTAACCCTAAAGGTACGGGGACAAAAAAATGATTATTCACCAAGGTCCATTGGGCACATTTTAACCATACTTTGTACACGGCTTAAACACAGTATAATACTTAACCGTAAGTATACAAATGATATGAACACGTCTATTTACACGTTTGCAGGGTAAATAACCTAGAAATGAATGCATCACAGACCCAACTTGATTGGATTTTGTTACAGTCATTTCCCTCCCTTAAATTTGCACATGTAGCGATAACAACAATGAGTTATATCCAGCATTTGATTGACCTGACATCTTTTCTTGAATATAACTTATTAATAAAAATTACGTGTGACAAAGTGACAAACAAATAAACAAAGAAGAAGAGTGATCACTTGGAATTAGCTATAGAACACAAAATTTCTTGCTTATAATTAATATAAACCACCAGTGTAAGGGACTCCAGTCCAAGGCAGCCAAAAATCCCCCAATATGAAATTGGAGACAGTGAAACGAGATGCTTTGTTGGAACTAATCTCACCATGATAACCAGGCCATGTGACCCTGTTACTGGTATCCGATCCTGGACCTTTGTTCTTAAATTCAGCATAATACAATTTACTCAGTGCGAAATCTCCTGCCCAAATTGACCAACCATCAGGATGAATAAAACTGTCCATAAATGATTGCATATAAACAGTTCGCGAATATTCCTTCCATGGCCTGCCTAGATATGTCCGTACTGGAGAACTGCCATTATACGAGGCTAGGTCAGGAGCGGGAGAAATGGTACATTTTTGAAAAGATATGCCTGTGTTTTGGTTAATGTCTGATCTGCCTTGTGCTGTAATTGGATTAAACTGACCGGGCAATGGAACACGCGGATAGATGTTGCAGTTTTGGAAAACAACAGCTGCATTTCCGAAAATGAAATCTATAGTCCCATATATGTTACATTTCTTGTAGAATTGTCTCAGTGAATGCGTGTAAAGCGTGTCTTGGTACCCTTCAAAGCTGCAGGAGTAGAATGCGGATAGATCAGCACTATTCCGAACAGCTACTGCTTGGAACTTTGCTGCTCCTGCTGTGTTCTTAAAGGTAATCTTCATTGCCACAAATCCTCGCCCATCTACAGCTGCAAGAGTGAATATGTTTAGATCCATGAAAAGAAGAATAATAGTTATGTGCACTGCCAATATTAAAAATATTACACAATTTAAAATACTATAACAGATTACTTACACTAATGTAAAAATTATATACGATGTCAATGTAGTACACTTCAAAACAAAAAAGTTGGTGCCTGTTTCCTTCCCGATAATTGCAGTACTAGTATAAGTAGACTTTATTACCATCTCACTTTCCCCCAATCAACCTCAAATTGTTAACCCCTAAATTTTCATCGGTGATGATATAATACTACAACTATATAAAACTGGCTCTACAGTAAAGAGTCGTGAGATTTCGATGATGAGGTATAGTTTTTTAAGAAGCTTAAATAAGATATATGACGTCTAGGGAATGTAGCTAATCCATAAAAAAAGAACATTAGAACTGTATTGTATTAAAATATGAACAGAAAAATTTATTAGAGGCAATTTTTTTTCCTTTGTAAAATCTTTAATAGATTATAAAAGATCCAAAGGAAGATTTGGTAATCCAGTATGATTGACTTGAAGATGAATTAATATGAAAAAATTTACCAAATGTGGCAGATTTGAAAGTTGTCCATCCGTCATGCATGTTTCGATTGCCAGTGATTATAGTCTTGTTTATGCCATCACCAACCATCATCAGATACTTCTTGTTTGAAGCAATGTTAACATACTCATGGTAGACACCAGCAACCACATATATCTGGTAATAGCCTTCCCATGCTAGGCTATTATTATTAGGGGCACCTGCAATCGCGTCATTGATAGTAGTATAGTTCCCAGTTCCATCTGGATTCACCACCACCTTTTGTCTAATTTTAAACATACTCCAACTTACGACATTCCCTAAACCAGAACCAGGATTCCACCCCTTCTTAAAAAGTGCAAGTGATACACTGCACATCATGCTACCTGTTGAGACATAGTTTATAATAAAATAAATCAAAAGTGTGTCCTCTCATACAAAATAAGATTCCAGATGAGATGGTCACACGACTTAACATGATATGGGACCTGAAAAAAGGTCATGATTCAAATCTCCCACAGTCGCCCAAAAAGCAAAAAACGTACTTTCACGTGTTTGGTCGATGAAAAAGAATCAAACCAACATATCAGGGGCGTGTTAAGACATAACATTATCAAGTAAACTAAAAATGTGTTATCTCTAACAACTTAAGCTTTTAGATGAGACAATTACAAACTATAACACGACGTACCTTTAGAAATTAAGGGTGTAATCAGGTTTGCAACCTGTAAATTAGAAGGCGTGACTAGAAGACCATCCAAACAACTTTGTTTATTGGTAATAGTTGCGCTAAGCCAGGTCTCAACATCATCAGCTTCTGTATTCTCAAGAGAATTATTCGGTTTCTTAGTAAAAGCAGCAGCATCCGATAATAGGTCGACGTTTTGGCCAAGGAGGAACTGGCAATCTTGGAAAGCAAACATGGTGATTTTAGGCAGTAATAGACCAATTGGTTTGAGGAAACCATTAATTAAGTCAAGAATCTGACTGGCTGTTGAAAGGGAAAGCTGAATGGAGAGCCTTCCTGAGTCATAAATGTCAATAGAATTGTTTTGAGGGAGTAAAGTTTTGCACAAGTTAGGATAAGGGGTGAAGTTGCAAATTTCATCGGAGGAGAGAGATGCATGAGAGGCAGAGAAAAAGAGTTGAATTAAGAAGATTACAAGGATATAGTGTGTGAATGCCATGGCAAATGAACGATTAGGCTTATTGAGCATGAAAACGTATAAGAAACATGCATTTATATAGCAATTGAGTTTCATAAAATAATTGTCATTTAGGTGTGTTTGGTATGGAGGAAAACATTTTCCACCCATGTTTTGTTGATCAACATATTTGAAAAACATTTTCCACGGAAAACAAATACCTTAAAAATGAAGAAATTAATGATTTCCCTAGTGGAGGTAGTGAAAACAAGTTTCATAAGTCATGGTTTGGGTTCGGTTAAATGGATTTCAACCTTAGATATTTAAATTCCATTTGGAATCAGGAAAGGGTCTCCATCAAGGTTAAAAGGGGAAAAAGAAAGGTGCATTCTATTAAGTAGGCTTTATTACCAAATAATGGTCATGAAGGGAACATGGTTTTCGGTTCATCTTTTATAGTTTCAACTTAAAGATTGCATCAGACAGTAGCAGCAGAGGTGAACCAAGGACAATTGTGAAAAATACCACATAAGATAATTATTCCAAATGATCAGTTGGCCTGTTTCACTGACCATTGGATAATTGGTGAGATAATTTTGTAAATGACTGAAGAATTGTGCTTAGCTAACTGCACCATAAGGAGGCAAATCAATTCCTTATATAGAATGCATGTGACACATTTAATGAAGCAACCAATACAACGCACAAGCTACTTTCTATTTTAGGACCGAAGCATACCTGCACTGGCAGTTAAGACTAGCACTTTCTCCCCAACCAATCGTAGTAACTGGCTGTAGGAGAGCTGATTGTCTACTATATATCTTTGTCATGTATTGGCAGGATAAAGGCCGACGACTACACGAGGAAAAACCTTTCATACAAGTTTTACCCCTTGCTTTATAGAGTTAGTTATGAACTGACTAAATGACCAGATTCTCCCGGAAGCTAGCTACGCCAATCACAGTTTTCTTCAATTAAATCGATACACTTTCTGATTAATTCAGGGCACCGCCACCCTTCTTAGAATACAACCCATGATCAGGGTCTTGAATTGTCCTTTTGAGTACGAGTTTAGGCATAGGAATACCTTATACAGGTAAATTTTAATTGCCTTAAGCCTCAAATCTCAATCGATGGCAAGAACATCAATATTGACTACGTGGCATTAAGGAATTAAAAGCTAAAAAAAGGTGTGCAATATTTCAAATGGAAAATTATGCATAAGCCAAAAGAAAATTAAGATAGTAATCACATGATTTTAGGAGATTGCGAACTATAAGTTAACTTTTTAGCTTACGCAAATTAGGAATTTTCTAACAAAAACAAGGTTAGGTCATTTTCCACGTTAAGAAAAAAAAAATGAATTTAAATTATATACGCAGTTAATATATAAATCTTTTTCTTCTATGTAATTTATACTATAACTTAAACTCAAAATGTGAATAATCAAGCTTGCCAACCAGTGGTGAAGACCTCAAACGTTCATCCAATTTCCAGGGCCTACTGTTCCGAATGTACAATTCAAACACATTAAAATGTTAACTCATAGACAGCTGTATGATTTAATAAAAAGATAGTGGTCTGTTTAATTTCCTAAGCATTTAAGGTAGCTTATCACATTTGGAAAATATATTTTAACACCTATCTTTAAATCGAAATACGTACTTCTCCTCCTAAAAGCTTATAATTATTTTAGCTTTTCATATTACACTGAGAATATATATCTAGAAATTTCATACTATTATATCACTTAAAAGTCAATTACAACTAACCACATAAAAGAAGTGTAGCTAGCAACCTAAAGAAAATAGTAAGTAACACCCTACAACTGTACGACAAGGTAAACTATAAGATTATAACTATTGCTCTTTTGATGGACAATATGATTGAAAACAAAAATTTCCTAAATTTCCTGTTAAGAAATTTTTGAGTTATTCGTTGATCTTAGTGATAACCTATGAAAATTGGATTTTGTTACGGCAGTTCTTCTCCTTAAAATTTGTACAAGTAGCGATAACAACGATAGGTTATCATCCAGCATTTTATTGACCTGGCATTTTTTCTTGATTGAACTAATTTAAAAAATTTGGGTGAGAAACTAACACACAAACAAATAAAGAAGATAGAGAGATCACTTGGAATTAACTGAAGCATACAACCAAATAAAGAATCAAGAAAAAGTTGTAGCTTATAAATATAAACCACCAGTATAAGGGACTCCAGTCCAAGGCAACCAAAAATACCCCACTATGAAATTGGAGACAGTGAAACAAGATGCATCCTTGAAATTAATTTCACCACGGTAACCAGGCCATGTGACCCTGTTACTGGTATTCGACCCTGGACCCGTGTTCTTATATTCAGCATAATACAACGTACTTAGCGCGAAATCCCCTGTCCAAATCGACCAACCATCAGGATGAATAATACTGTCCATATATGATTGCATATAAACAGTTCGGGAATACTCTTTCCATGGCCGGCCTAAATATGTCCGTACTGGAGTATCGCCATTGTATGACGCCAAGTCAGAAGCGGGAGTAATGGTACATTTGTCAAAGGATATGCCTGTGTTCTGGTTAATGTCTGTTCTGCCCTGTGCTGTAATTGGATTAAACTGGCCGGGCAATGGAACGCGGGGATAGATGTTACAGTTTTGGAAAACAACAGCTGCATTTCCGAAAATGAAGTCTATAGTCCCGTAGATGTTACATTCCTTGTAGAATTGTCTCAGGGAATGTGTGTAAAGCGTGTCTTGATACCCTTCAAAGCTACAGGAGTAGAATGCGGATAGATCAGCACTATTCCGAACGGCCACTGCTTGGAACTTTGCTGCTCCTGCTGTGTTCTTAAAGGTAATGTTCATTGCGACAAATCCTTGCCCATCTACAGCTGCATTAGTGATAAAAAGAAAGAATTTAAGTTATATGCATGCACTGGCGGTATTAAAATATTACACATTACTTTGCTCAGAAGGTTTTAGAGATATATTTGTTTGATAAGAAACCTAACGAAGTTACTCGTAAATTAGCATACTACTATAATAGATTAATACACTAATATAAAAATTTACAATCTCAATGTAGTAGAATTTAAAAAGGAGGTTGGTGCCTGGTTCCTTCCCAATGATTGCAGTATTATTAAGTAGGCTTTATCACCATCTCCCTTCCCCCAACCAACCTCAATAAATCCTCAACCTCAAAATTTCATCCGTGATAAGATATTATGACTTCTAGGGAATATATAATCCATAAGCAAAGAACATAGGAACTTCATGGTGTTAAATATGCACCGAAAAGTTTACTAATTAGGGGCAATTTTTTTTTTTTTTTACTTCCTTAATATTTTCTTTAATAAACCATAAAAGATCCAAAGAGAGATCTGGCTTTTCCAGTACGATTGACTTGAAGATAAATATAGTAATATCTCAAAATGACGAAAAACTTACCAAATGTGGCAGAACTGAAAGTTGTCCATCCATCAGGTACGTTTCGATTTCCAGTGATTATAGTCTTGTCTATGCCATCACCAACCATCATCAAATACTTCTTGTTTGTAGCAATGGACACATACTCATGGTAGACACCAGCAACCACATATATTTGGTAAAAGCCTTCCACTGCTAGGCTATTATCCGGGGCAGCTGCAATCGCGTCATTGATAGTAGTATAGTCCCCAGTTCCATCTGGATTCACCACTACCTTTTGTCTAATTTTCAATATACTCCAACTTACAACATTCCCTAAACCAGAATCAAGATTCCACCCCTTCTTAAAAAGTGCTAGTGACACACTGCACATCATGCTGCCTGTTCAGAAATAATATAATTAAGTAAAAGTGTACTCTCTAACGACATAAGCTTTTAGATAACTAAGATGGTCATGCAATTAAATATAGTACTTATTGGACTAGGTAAGGGACCTGGTTCAAATCTCTCACTGTTTCTCAAAATCCCAAAACATATTTTCACGTGTTTGGTCCATGAAAAAAAATCAGACCAACATTTGAGAGGCGTGTTAAGACATAATATAATCAAGTAAACTAAAAGTGTGATATCTCTATTAGCTTAAGCTTGTAAATGAGACAATCATAGACTACAGTGTGGTGTACCTTTAGAAATTGAGGGTGTAATCAGGTTTGCAACCTGTAAATTAGAAGTCGCCACTTGAAGACCATCCAAACAAGTTTGTTTATTGGTGATAGCTGCACTAAGCCAGGTATCAACATCAACAGCTTCTGTATTCTCAAGTGAATTATTTGGTTTCTTAGCAACATTAGCAGTATTCAATAATAGATCAACATTTAGGCCAAGGAGAAATTGGCAATCTTGGAGAGCAGAAATTGTGCTTTTAGGCAGTAATAGATTAATTGGGTTGAGGAAATCATTAATTGAGTCAAGAATCTGACTAGTTGTTGAAATTGAAAGCTGGATGGAGAGCCTTCCTGAGTCATAAATGTCAATGGAATTGTTTTGAGGTAGTAAAGTTTTGCACAAGTTGGGATAAGGGGTGATGCTGCAAATTGTATCAGAAGATAGAGATGCATGAGAGGGAGAGAAAGAGAGTACTTGAATAATGAAGAATACAAGGATATAATGCGTGAATGCCATGGCAAATGAAGGATTAGGCTTATTGAGCATGAATATGTATAGGAAACATGCATTTATATAGCAACATGAGTTTCATAAAACAATTGCCATTTTGTAAGAATATAATATAGTTGGATAGATCATGGCAACTTGGATGCCATGCTGTTGAAAAGAGTGCCATTTTATTTTGGTAATATCTTCTTAGTAGTGATTCTCGGCGGTTACGCTATTTTTCTTATTATGTAAAATATAAACATCGATTTGCAAGCAAAGTCAAGCTGTACCAAGTGAACTTTGAAACTTTCAACCTTAAATATTTAAATTCCATTTGGAATTAGGAAGCGTTCTCCGTCAATATTAAAAGGGGAAAAAGAAATGTGCATTCTACACAAAACTAAAGGGAGGAGGACAATTGTGAAAAATGCCACATAAGATAATTATTCCATTTGATCAGTTCGTTGGACTGTTTCACTGACCAATTGGCGAGATATTTTTTTTAAATAACTACTGTGAAGCATTGTGCTTAGCTAACTGCCAGACAAGGATGCAAATCGACTCCTTATATAGAATGCATATCGACACATTCAATGAAGCAGCCAGTACGACAAACAAGGTACTTTCTCATTTTTAGGACTAAAAGATCCTCTATCAATATATTAGCATACCCATATCGGCAGTTAGATTAGCAGTCTCTCTCTAATCAATCGAGTAACTGGTTGTAAGAGAGCTGACTATCTACTATCTATGTCATGCTAACCAAACGACTAAATTCTCTCATAAGCTAGTTAAGCTTATCGTCTTAGTTTCCTTCAATTAAATGAATAAGCTTTTTGATTAATTCATGGTGCCACCCCCTTCCTAGAATTAGAACCCGTTGAGGGTTCAATTGCCCCTTTGAGTACGAGTTCGGGCATAGGAATAGCTTATACAGGTCAACTTCAATTGCCTTAAGCTTAAAAATATGCAAGAACATCAATATTGACTACGTCGCATTAAGGAATTAAAAGTCTAAAAAAACTTGTGCAATATTTCACGTGGCAAAATAATGCACATGCCAAGAGAAAATTAAATAGTAATCACAATGATTTAGGAGATTGCCAACCATAAGTCCAACTTTCTTGCTTTCGCATATTAGCAAGTTAGGGATATTCTAACACAGAGAAAGGTTGGGTCATTTTCCTCATTAAGAAAAATTTATGCATTTAAGTTATATGCATCGTCAATATATATATTTTTACAATGTATATAAATTAAACTGAAAATGTAAATAACCAAATTAAGACTCAACAAGCAGTGGAGAAGACCTCAAACATACATATCAGTGCATTCTTTTCTGAATGTACCATCTTGACAACTCAGCTAAACATAAGTCAACTTAAAATAGATCCCCTGTATATTGTGGGTCAACTCATGACCAATTCAACAACATTAAAATGCTAGTAAATCATAGACAGCTATATGATATTAATGAAAAGTAGTGACATGTTTCTAAAAATCAAAGTACACACAATTTGTTGCTTTCCTAAGCATTGAATGTAGTTGATCACATTTGAAGAATATAGATTTAGCGCCTAGCTTATTATCGAACTACTTCTTCTCCTTCCAGCTTATAATTATTTTAGCCTTTTATATTAGCCTGTATATATGTAGAAATCTCATACTATCATTTCATTTAATAGTCAACTACAAATAACCACATAAAAGAAGTGTAGTTAGTAACTTAGAAAAAGTAACGTCCTACAACAAAGTAAACTATAAGATTATAACTATTGCCCTATTGATGGACTATTGGTTGGAAAAAAATTCCCGTTCAGAAATTTTGAATCTACTCGTCGATCTTGGTGATATTTACTTAAGTGGTAATTAAGAAAAGAAGTACGTAGTTTAATAGTCAAACAGTTAGGAAAACCTAAATAGATCCAGCATAACTTCAATGAACATAACGAAGTCGGGGAACTTTTTCCCAAGCACAAAAAGTAGGATACATAATTATAAGAAAAAGGTGCAAATATATCCTTCAACTTTCTGATTTAGAGCAGATACCTCCGTTATAAAAGTGGTGTAAATATATCCTGCCGTTAGAAAATGGTGCAAATATATCCTTTTTTGGTGATCAATTTTTTTTTTAAATCTTTTAATTTATTTTTTAATTAAAAAAATACCACGAGGATTTAAAAAAGAGTCTACCCATATTTTTTAAAGCAACATGATAATCTTTTTCCCTGGTGGGGTCGGGCCTGGTTCGTTTAAAAAAATGGGTAGACTTATTTTTTTTTAAAGCCACGGAAATATTTTTTAAACGAACTAGACCCGACCCACCAGGAATTTTTTTTATCATGTTTGCTTAAAAAATATATCTACTAAAAAAATGGGTAGATTTTATTTTAAAGCCACGTAGTATTTTTTTTAATTAAAAAATAAACTAAATGATTTTTTAAAAAAATTCCGTCAGCAAAAAGAGTATATTTGCACTATATGTGTAAGGGCAGGGATATATTTGCACCATTTTGTAATAGTAAGGGTATATGTACACCACTTTTTTAACGGGGGTATATCTACTCTAAATTGCAAACTTGAGGGGTATATTTGCACCTTCGCCCTAATTATAATACGATACTCCCTCTATCTCATTTTAATTGACACTTTAGATCTTTTCAAACAATAAATATAAGGTATAGTTTACTAAGTTATCATTGTTTTTTGGAGGCTATTTGAGAATGGAGCAGGATTAATTAAAAAGAAATATTTTTTTAATGTTAAGGGTATAGTTAGAAACAATTACCTACTATATTCTTGATTTCTTAAAATGACAATTATTTTGAAACATTTCTTTTTGAGCTACAGTGACTATTAATTTAGGACGGAGGAAATAGTGTATTTTATGGTGTCTCCTTTGTTTGCATTGAACGTTTTAGGGACAAATAACTTCGGAGCTAGTCATACACATATACATATACGTATACGTATACATATACATATACATATACATATACATATATATCATTGTTTATTAGAGGCTATTTGAGAATGGAGCAGGATTAATACAACACCCTCTTTTATTGAAGGAAAATAATTTATTCAGAGCTCTTACGATCCTAGTAATTAAATAGCTCCAACACTAGCCAATGTGTGTCGCAGCTCACAGGTCTAGCCAAAATAGTTTTGGCAAACACCGGATCAATAAAATATGCATGAAAAATAATCATGTAAGAATGATTGAGAAAAATATTGCAGAGTTCAAAAGGTGCAAGCAAACATGCACAAGAGGAAGAAATTCTTCTCTAAAAATTGGAGAGAAGTGGGAAAAAGGAATAATGATAGCATATTGATTTTGAGACGCTCCACTTCCAATCGAGATAAAAAAATACCTTATTTTCCAATAAATGTCTTTGAATATAATTATACACACACAATATATAAAAAATTAATGATATAAACATCATTTCATTCCACTGAAAAATGTACTATAGTGGCGTTACTGCAAACTAATTGGTAAGACCAGCTGAGAAGTGGATGCCAGTGGCAGGCAACCACGACATGCCATCAATGAAATGTTGAACAGAGAAGAAACTAGCTGTTGAAGGATCCTTAATAATATGGTATCCGGGCCACTTAACCCGACCCGAAAGTGATGATCCAGGCCCATAATTCTTATACTCACCATACCACAAACTATTCAAAGCAAAGTTCCCATACCACTCCAACCATCCTCTAGGCTGGACCATACCACTCATATAAGTATTCATGTACACAGTTCTTGAATACATTTTCCAGGGCCTGCCCAAGTAAGTGGGCCTGGTAGTATAAATATGACTATCTTGGATTGAGAATCCAGTGCTTTGGTCTGGGCTTTTTCGACCTTGGGCTGTGATTGTGATCTTTTGTTGAGGAAGTGGCTGTCTAGTGAAAATCCTGCAGTTTTGGAGAACTGCAGCACCATTGCCAAAAATGAAATCTATGGTACCGTAAATGCTGCATTCGCGATAGAATTGACGGAGTGAATGGGCGTAAAGTGTATCTTGATATCCTTCCATGCTGCACCTGAAGAAGGCCGATTGGTCTGAGTCCACACGAAGGGCCACGCCTTGGAAAGTTTTGGGCCCAGCAGTGTTGCGAAACGTTATGTCTCTTGCAATGAACCCCTTGCCCGAAACAGCTGTTAAAAGAAGGAAAATCAAGAGAAAGGTTACTAGTTGAACTTATATATAGCTGAAGATTTTTTTCCACTATCAGGTACTTAAAATAAATTACATGCAATGGTTTATTGAGGTGAGGTTAGTATATTAGGAAATAAGGCATGTTACCCGTTACAACAGATTAAAATAGACGTATAAAAAGTATGTAAATTAAATCCATTACACTTATGAGAACAGAACAACCTTGCATTTCCAAAATTATAAAGATAAAAGTTGAATCAGTGGGTCATTGCTCTACTAATTATACATTTTTTAGACATTGTGTTGACATAAATTGCTCTAGGTTTATCCGTTCGTGGACCCTACTTTGAAGGATATATATTTGAAAGATCTAAAATTTGGAACTCAATATTATTTCTTAAAAACATCTAATAGTAACCTAAACCATGCACAATTTGAGATGTTCAAATGTACTTTTCATGATTCGGAAAAGCCTCTACACTTTCCAAAATTATAATTCCCACGCTAGAATTTATTTTTAACGATATATCACACAATTAAATAAATATATTGGCGATTTGGTCACTTTGCTGCTAGTTTATATAACTTAATTCCATAAAATGGCACATAAGTGGAATGACCTAATCAAAAGAACATAAAGAAAAAGGGTTCATGAGAAAAGTACGTACCAACAGTTGCAGTTCGAAATGTAGTCCACCCTTGCATGAAATTTCTGTTACCAGTAATAACAGTGGCTCCAATCCCATCTCCCACAAGCATGATATTGGTCTTTTTCTTCTTCAAATCAATATTTTCATGGTAAATTCCCCTCTTCACGTAGATCACATATCTCCTGTTACTATGGCTAGGAGCCTCATTTACAGCCTGTGCAATCGACCGATAACGGCCACTTCCATCTAAGGCTATAACAGCATCTACATGCATTCTATTTGGACTAGAAACTAGCATCTCCTTGTCACCATTAGTCATCCACTCTGGATATTTTGGAGTTTCATGTCTTATACTCTCATTTCTTGGTTGTTTAAATGGTAAGCTATTCAATTGAACATACAAAGTTAGAACATTGCTAATGAGTTGAGTGACTTGAGTTAAACTTCCCTTGATGAAGTTTTCGAGGTGTCGATCCGTGCCTTCGAATCCTTCTAAACATGTATCTTGATTACTCAATGCAGCACTCAGCCATGCCTTGAGGTTTCCCTCATAATGGACGTTCCTTGAACCGGCTCGGATTTTTCTCATTTCACCTAAGGACCATGCTAGTTCAGTGACCGAGAAATCGAGAAGTTCTTGACAATCTTCGATGGCCATTTGATCCCGGGATGAAGCTGATAAGGTGCTGAATTTTGTGATTGATTGAATGGCTAGCTTTGCCTGATTGAGGGAGTTGTGAACGGCCGCTCTGAGGATTGAATTGGGGTCCCTATGACCAGGATTATCAAGGTTGGATTGTATGTGTGAGAGGCATAAGGCTTGGTTTTGGACGTTGTTACAAGCTTGAATGATCATGGCATGAGGATCAAGAGTATAGGATGTTTGGTATGGATGGAAATTATTATGCTCATAGAAGGAGAGAACTTGGTAGAAAGGTAAAAGAATGAAAACGAAGAGAAATTTGGTAAACTCCATTTGATGGAACTTTTTGGGTGAAGAATGGAACAGGGAATGGTTGCAATGGCCAATTTAAAAGAAACTGTGATAGGAAGGGAATACAAATTGGGAATTGCTTGTCATGAAAGAAAAGGGAGAATTCTAGACATGGACATATATGCTTCTCTCTTTCCAACTTTCAAGTTATCCTGCCTTGTATGGCATGGTTACAAAATTCTTTTTTACTATGTATTGTCAATTTGTTATGGTGGCTAAGTACGGTACTACTTCTGGAAACCTATAATTGGATTCTCCAGTGTGTGGGCTCCATTCTTGTATATTTTGGTTTCACCCTGTAAAAAAATGTTTGTCTCCTCCTTCCTTTTCTTCTTACTAGTTTTAGGCTACTTGCGTTACACGTGTTAATAAATTAAAATTTTATACAAAAAGAATAAATTATGTAAAATAGTAATGTACATCAAAATATATGCAATATTCATTTAAATGACAAAATAATAATATTAATACATTAACTTAGTTGTTGAATTACGTGTGGTCAGTATTTAGATTTTCCTTCTCTTTGCTTTAATCATGTAATTTTGAGTTATAATTTCCATTATTGATATTACATTCCTAAGAAGTTTATTTTAACTTTTTAAACATTCAAGAAATGAATTTTATATTAATATTTAAACGTGTGTCTCTTTGGTCGAAATTCTTTGATTATTTAGATATTTATAACACTTTCAAGCCTTGATATTTACTTAAATTTATTTCTATCTTTTTTTCTTCCTATAATTAGAAAAGAATTTGTCATTCGTTGTCAACTTACAATCTTTTACTATCCCCCTTTTAAATTATGGTAGCTATAATATTCTTGAAATTATGGAGAAAATGTCTTGAAATCAATAAGCTTTAATTAGGTGGATAAAGTTTATAACAAATATAAAAGAATCTAAGTAAAAGTCATAGTTATTTTTTGATTTTGATTCATGTTTTTTTTTATAAGAAATAGGCTTAAGGCCTAAAGTCCATTAATCTATTAGCGATACAATTGATGAAAAGAATAAAATTTGATAAGAATTATTGAAATATAAAATTAATATATTGCACGTATATATGATTATGAATATTATGTATACAATTTTTCGGTTTGGTTCAATTTTTTTTTAATAACACAAAATCAAACCAACCAAAATTATTGATATTTTAAATTTTAAATCAAACCAAATTCCAAAAAGAATTTTTAATAGAACAAAAGAATTAGCACCGATTCTTGGATAATCACCAAAATATAGAGGCACTATTTGTTCAGAACTCTATATCGATGTGGTTTCATTTATTTATTACAATCACCAATAACCTAAATTGTCTTTCAAATGGAATCAAATTTTGCTTGTTTTGAGAATATATGCCATGGGGATTTGAAAAGCTTATTTTGTCTTACTTATATTTTGCTTTGGATGGATTTATTTCTTATAATTGAAAGTAACAATTTTTGTGTGAGATCAAATTATCTGATAATGGGAAGGAAGAGTCCTTGACTAATTAACTTAAATTATAAAAATGAGCCAAGTATACTTTGCTTTAAGATTCTACTTTTTAGTGGGACTCAACGTCCAATATTAAAAGAAGAATTATGACCTTTTTTTTTTTTTACTTTTCCAATAAATATTTGTCAAAGTAAAAAAACTACAAAAATAACGGTTTCTTTTTCACTTTTCCAAAAAATAGGAGTAAAGAAGGACGGCGAGGGTAGTTACCTCACTTTTTTCAATTGGTGTGCTTAATATACAATATCAAGTAAAGAATATAAAAGGAGATGGAAAACAAAAGCAAAAGAACTAATAAGCGATACAGGAGTTTGAAACAGAATTAATACTTCAGCATGGACCAGAGAAGAGAAACTTGTTTTTCCAAGTTCTATTATCAATAACGAATGCACCACAAAGTTAAAGACAAGACAAATTGTTTATCCCGGATTCGGATAATCAATTAAATTTATAAGTGGGTATAAGATATGTGCTTTGTTCTTGATGTGTGTTAGATAAAGAAAATAAATATTTGAGGGCTCCTTAGTAAAACGGCTAATGATGATAGTTTGCTAAGGATATGAACGTTTATGAACAATATATGATACTTGATGGAGGGAATGCAATAATAATAAAAAGGGGTGGCCTTGGCCGAATCGAACAATGAGAGAGATTGTATATATATGATTCTTCTACTACATGTGTTCTTGGAAAATAAAAGGAGCCAACCTCCACAAAGGAAGGGGATATGCCCTATTTATAGTGGCACTCCCAAGGTTCTCATCCAATATGAACTAATAAAATAATAATAAAAAGGACTGCTCTGCACGGATTTGGTGGGATTAGACTGACGGCGCCGTCTGACACACGCATGGTAGGTAGTTGACCGTGACTAGACGTTACTGGCGCGTGACTCGTCTGCAACGGCCACACGGACAAACGACCACTCGGGCTAACGGTCATGCGAACCAACGGCCATGAAAGCCCGAGTCCTCGGGCTTGGCCGTTTCAACGATGCAAAAGGCAGGTCGGTCGGTGCCCTTGCTCAGCTTCGGCCCTGGCACTGTTTCGGACAAGGGCGAATAGCATCGGACGCATTCTCATTTGCTCCTCCGGTTCCCGTTCCACCGGTTTGACTCACATCCGGTTTTTACCGTATACAGATAGCCCCACACTTCCCGGATCTGCGATCTATCGGAGTAACGGGAAGTGGATAATTCCCGAAAACCGGTGGTTCCGGCAGCTCGTCATTGTCTTCTTATTTTGGCGGGAACGGTTGCGCAATGCATCCCCTTTTATCGGCCACGTGTCCTGCCCCGAATGGCTCGTCTCTGTCAACCGTCTTTTTCACATCGTTTCAAGTCACTTCAAATTAATGACGGGACACGTGGCGCCCCTTGATTGGTCGTCCTCGGTAACCGCTCCTCTTTTTTGCCTGTATAAAGCCCTTCACCTCCTCATTTTTCCATTTTCACGCATTTTGCTCTTCTTCAACTCCATTCCATTTTCTGCTCCTTTTCACCTCCACCACACACAATTAACTTCCCATTTGATCTGTTGCTGCTTCATTGATTCATACAGCGTGCCAAAGAACCAATTCTGCTCCCATTTCTTTTAGTTATTACCAGTCTCTTCATCTTTCTTAAATCCTTCTCTTGGGCCTTCCCTCTTTCTCGTTAGCTCGATGTCTGAATCTACTTCTCATGATGTTCCACCGGTATCGTCCCCAGGGGCCGAGCCTGCGACTCCAGTTAAATTCGAGCCCACGACCTTGGATATCATACCGGCTAAGTTCAACTTTAACAAGGATCTTGAGGTTGAGAAGCCTTCCTCCGTTTCTGACAGGGGATTTGACGTGAGGCGGTATCCCTCATCTATCACCGAGGAGAGGCTCGACATAGTCCGGGCCGACTGCGGTGGGACACCCGTCCGGTTCGGGTTTTCGCCCCCGGGCCAGATGAATCCGTTACCGACCATCGTGAAGGGTTTTTGTATGTGTATACATACCCCTTCACCCTCAAACTCGACCCCCCGGTGGACCCGGTCATTCTCAACATGTGTCGGGTTTACGGCGTTACATTGGCTCAAATCGGCCCAAACGTTTGGAGGGTCGTAGCGTGTCTCCGGATGTTGGCCAACAACGCCGAGGAGGAGTTCACACTGGCCCATCTGATACGCCTTTACTCCCCGAGGCTGTTCCGGGGTGGTGTAATGAAACTGGCCAAGCGGAGCCGAAATCAATTCTTCTCGAAAATGGATGAAGATCGAGACCGGGGATGGTTGGAGCGATACGTCCGGGTGAAGACCGAGGACATAAATCCAGCCGAGCATATGCCTTTCCCGGAGAAGTGGAATAACAAGCGTAAGCCCGATGTCTCGAACAATTGCGTTAGTATTGCCTCGTCAAATTTTGATTCTGCTTTCTCACCGTTTCTTTCTTACTTTTGCCAGCCAATGGGTACGTTCCTCCGTTCATCCGGAATCTGAACAATTGGGTCACAGTGCTACTCGCCCAGCATCCCTACGACGACCGGACATGGGCTCACCTGTCTCGTGGCCGATGGATTGCCCAAAATCACGGTAACCTTCTATTTTTATTCTGCTGCATTCCCCTTATTCGTTTCATCCTTTGATCTTTGCTGACATCTTGTCTTTTTAGGTTTGCCTAAGGGCTCGGTAGCAACCAGATCGGAGTCGGGGACCGCCCCTCCAGCACCGGCGCCCGAATTCGACACAGCGGGTTCTTCCCGTGTCCTCTCCGAAGCTGCAAAAAGAAAGCGGCCCTCCGAAAAGATGCAGACGCCGAAAAGGAAGAAGGCAAGGAGTGTTGCTCGCCCTTCGAGGGAAGAGACAGAGCCCGACATCATTGTTCGGAGAGTCGGCTCTGTTCCCACCGTGGCTTCAATACCGGAGGAGGCGGTCTCCGTTCCGCCCCTTCCTTCCATCAGCGAAGGTCTCTTAATTCCTGCTCCACGTTCAGGTGCGGAAGAAATACTTTCACCAGCTCCTCTTCGGTCGATTGACTTTGTCGACATTTCAGGTGAAACTTCTTCGGAAGACGCTCCCCTGCAAAGAAAGAGGTCCGGGAAGCGGTTGTCGTTGAAGCCGATAAAGGGGTCGCCCCGGTACCGGAGAGCGAAGCCCCCACGGGCGCTCGTCCGTCTCCCGAGCACGAGCCTGCTACAATTGTGGAGCCCTCGGCCTTTGCCGAAAATATTGAGGCTGCTCCAAGTTCATCTACCCCGGCTCTGCGGGTGGATGACTTTGACGATATGTTATCGAGCACCCCCCCTCCCCGCTACCGGAGAAGCAGCGGGCTTTGGTCATCTGCCTATTCCTCGGGCCACAAGGCCGGCTAACCGGATCTCCGATTCAGGGGCCAGGGACAGCTTGGTAAATATCATCCCGGCCCCGAGCGTGGAGCCAAGGAAAACCAGATCGGCCGTAGTCACCGTACCCGAGGACTGCAGCTTTCTGTCGCGCCCGGTGGGCGTAGCGAGCTATTTGCGGCCCCTTATCTCTGACTCGGACAAGCGCAAAATGGGGCTCACTTGGCAGTGCCTCATCAACGAGGGTATGCATGCAAGCAACCGGGTAAGCCCTTCTGTCATCCTTGTTCAATTTATTTGTGGATTTTATCCTTACTTCGCCCAAGCCTTCTGACTTGTTTTACCTGTAGAGTGTGGTGCTGGTTAATGAAGCTTTCATCCGTGCCTAACATGAGATAGATGATCTTCGAGGCCACTTGGACGCCTAAGGCCGAGAAACGGAGAAATATCGGCATCTCCTTCCGGAGAAGGAGGAAGAGTTGAATCGAGCTGCCGTGCTGTCCAACCTTCGTCCCGAGCTCGATGCGGCTAAGGACGAAAACCGTCGTTTGAGGAGTGAGCTGGCCGCTATGACCGACTATAACCGGAGCCTCGAGGCTGAAAAGATCGGCCTTAGCCGGGATAAAGCCCAGTTTTCTTCGAGGCTAGATGAGTTGGAGACCACGGTTTCCCGACTCGGGGGGGAGCTGGACTCGGTGAATGCTGATGCAACAACTCTGACCGAGAGGAACCGGCGGCTCGAGTCCGAGGCCGCTTTGTCCGACGAGCGCAGGAGGGTGTTCGAAGAGAAAGCCGAGGGGCGATCTCGGATGTGCCAAGGCCTAAGAACCGAGCTCGAGGAGGCGGCTATCGCCAACGATGCCCTTAAGGCCGAGCTGGATGCAGCCACTGGTAGGATAAGTGTCCTTGAAGGGGACCGGACTGATTTGGAAGCAAAACTGGCCAAGGCTGAGGCCGACTTGGAAGAAACATGGAGAAGTGTTGAGGCGGCCGAGGCTCATACTGCTATTGTTGCCGAGTATGAGAAATGGAAGTCTCGGCGAATCACCCTCAAGCAAGCCGAGCATGGTCTCTCGGATCTTCCGGCCCTGATACTCGAGGCCAAGAGGATGGAGGAAGAAGCCAACCGAGCCCTCGGGTCCGAGTCAGACGACTCCGAGCGAACTGAGTCCGAGCATTCAACCACCTCTAGCCATGCCGGATAGTATGGGGCTTGTGCCTTGCTTTTTGTTTTTGCTTTTTGCCTTTGTAGGACTTTGTTTTTCTTTTGATGTAAGAGACATCCGTTGTATAAATGAAAAGTGAAACTTTCTTGCTTCTTCGTTTGAATGTTTGCTTACTGCTTTTGCTATATTTGTTGATCCGTTCTAGGACCGATCGACTCATAGTTGTTAATTCATTGTGCCCGCCGGTTTTATCCGAAGTTTTAGGCCGGTGGCTTTATCAAATTTTGGCTTGGATCATAGTGATCTCGTTGCCTTTGTTGAATTTCGACCAAGGTACTCGGCGTAGGGTATGCGAATGAGGCAGCGTCGAGATACGATGGTTACCGACTGGGCAAAGTATATTTAACAGAGAGCAGTTTTCCTAACTTTTGATAACTTGTGTTCGCAAAATGTTTGTACACATGAGAATTTTAACTCTTTCTTGCTTAGCCGTAGCATATGTAAAATGGGACACGATTCATTATGATCGTTTGGTCCTTACATCGGAGGCTATGGTCGGTGGTCGGGCCTTAGTTTTGCCGTAGCAAATGTTGAGTGGGACACGATTTGTTATGATCGTTTGGTCCTTACATCGGAGGCTATGGCCGGGCCTTAGTTTTGCCGTAGCAAATGTTGAGCTTCTCCATTTATTTTAATCGGTGTCATCTTTGGTGTGGCATAGTACTCCCCTAGCACTCATCCGATCTCCGAGGTTGGGTGAGTGCTATTATGTCCCCAATCGGAGGACGCGACACCGGGAGTCCGGGTGCTTGCCCTTCAAGCTCGTCAAGTAACACGTTGTACTCGTTGCCTCGTTAAAAACCTTGTCGGAAAACCCATTTTGGGACAAAACCGTACTAAGGAAAAGAGTGCAACACGTGTTTTCAGATCTGGGTTCTAATTTTGTCCCACCCTTGCCTTCGTGCAAAAAAGAGAAAGGTTAACGAGAGAATACGGGGGGACCATACCTTAGCAGTAGTATCTCTTTAGGTGGGCCACGTTCCTGTTATTACGCAGACGCTGCCCGTCCATGGACTCCAATTGATACGACCCTTTGCCCGTTATACCGGTTATCTTGTACGGGCCTTCCCAGTTCGGACCCAGATTTCCCTCGTTGGGGTTCTTGGTGTGCAAGGTAACTTTTCGAAGTACTAAATCCCAACTTGGAAATGCCGAAAGTTGGCTCTTCGGTTGTAATATTTTTCCATCCTCTGTTTTTGGGCCACTATGCGGACCGACGCTCTTTCGCACAATTCATCCGCGAGGTCGAGCTTCACGTCCATGGCCTTCCCGTTTGACTCTTCGGTGGTATACCTGAAACGGAGGGTCGGTTCGCCAACCTCCACGGGGATGACGGCTTCGGCTCCGTAAACCAATGAGAACGGGGTTTCCCCCGTGCTCGACTTAGACGTGGTTCTGTAAGCCCACAACACCTCCGGGAGTATCTCCCTCCATTGATGCTTCGATGCTTCAAGTCTCTTCCTCAGATTTTGGATTATTGTTTTGTTCGTTCATTGCCTGTCCGTTTGCACACGGGTGATACGGGGTTGACACGATTTTCTTGATCTTCAACCCCTTGAGGAAACTATTGAACTTGCCACCCACGAACTGGGGGCCATTATCACAGGTTATCTCGGAGGGGACGCCAAAATGACAGATGATGTGATTCCATATGAAGTCGATGACTTCCTTCTCTCTTATCTTTTCGAAGGCCTGTTCTTCAACCCACTTAGAAAAATAGTCAGTCATAAACAAAATGAAACGGGCCTTACCTGGTGCCCGAGGTAACGGACCCACAATGTCCATTCCCCACTTCATGAAAGGCCAAGGTGAGATGACCGAATGCAACAACTCCCCGGGCTGGTGAATCATCGGAGCATGCTTCTGACACCCGTCACATTTTTTGGACAAAACTTTTTGTGTCCTCGTCCATCCGGTTCCAGTAATAACCGGCCCTGACAATTTTTCGAACCAAAGCTTCTGCACCGGAGTGGTTGCCGCAGGTTCCCTCGTGTACCTCTCTTATCACGTATTCCGTTTCACCGGGGCCCAAACACTTAGCTAGAGGACCGAGGAAAGAGCGTCGATACAGTTGACCGTCCACCAAGCAAAGGCGGGCAGCCTTGGTCCGCAGTGATCGTGACTCATTCGGTTCATTTGGGAGCTTACCATCACGCAAGTAGTCGATGTACTTGTTGCGCCAATCCCAGGTCAAGCCTATTATGTATATTTCGGCGTGCCCGGTTTCTATGGCCGTGTTTGATAAGTGCACCGTTGCCCCGTGGTTGATTTCCTCCCCCTCAACCGAGGATCCCAAGTTTGCTAATGCATCGGCTTCGCTGTTCTGCTCCCTCGGTATGTGCTGCATGGTCCATTCTTTAAATTGATGAAGTACCACTTGGGTTTTTTCGAGGTACCGCTGCATCCGTTCGTCCTTTACCTCGAATACGCCGTTCACCTGGTTCACGACCAAAAGCGAGTCGCACTTTGCCTCGATTGTTTCGGCTCCCATGCTTCGAGCTAATTCCAAACCTGCAATCATAGCCTCATACTCGGCTTCATTGTTAGTCAATCTAGCAGTTCTAACGGACTGTCGGATGACCTCCCCGGCCGGGGTGCTAAGGACAATCTGATAACGTCCAAATCCACCCTATTAATTAGAATGGGCACGGTCGTATGCAAATATAATTTACCCAACTATGAGTCAGGGTCGAATCCCACAGAGAACAATATGTAGGCGATTAGGAAAAGTAGGAATTTTCACCAACTACGCTAAAGCCAAACGATGGATAATATTTTGGTTTTTGTAGAAACTTATAGCTAATGCAAAAATGTAAACTAACCTAGAAAGCAAGCAAAATGATCAATGGCCACAAGCATGGATACAAGGGAAATTACGCTCAAGTAACGATCCAATGTACTTCATGATTTATAAATAATGGTGAGTTTATATTACTTAGCCTCGGATAATGACTCTAAATTAGCTTCTTCCGAAGACTAACTAGACTACCTAATTGAATATCCCTAAAGCAATTAGGAGCATTAAGAACACCCGAATATGGCTACAAGTGGTGTCGCCTATCCCTAGGTCGATTCCATTAGATGAGGGTTAACGCCCCAAATTCTTGTTAATTAATCTTTCCCAATCCCGAGTTTGCCTCTTCCAAGTTTAAACCGAAATAAATGGGCAAGTCTTAGGGTTAGCTACTCCCTTAAGAATCATTCAAAATGAGATTAATTAAAGAAACAATAACTCTCTTCATTAGGAATAAAATCATTCAACACATAAGCAAAACAAGAGATTCAATCCAAACTTAAACAAGGTATACTTCCATAAACAAGGTTCAAGTATTGAAATGAAATACTACACACATAAATATTCAATACATAGCAAGAGTAGAAGAAATGGGTAAAGAATTTCTCATTGATGCATCCAAATCTTCTCTTCCAAGGTGTTGGTGATGAAACCCTAGTCTCCAAACTTGTGAAAACTGCCAAAGATATGTTAAGAAAACCCTAGTTTTCTTTTTATAGGAACTGGAATGGAAGAAATCGTCAAAACCCAAGTTCTGGTCGAACTGGGCAGAATTTCCTTCTACGCGAACGCGCCAAGTCACTGCGCGATCGCGTGCAATTTACTTATTTTCTTCAGCGCGGTCGCGTGACAACATAGCGCGAACGCGTAGAGTCACGGACGCGCGTGACCGCGAACGCGTGATATTATTGCGCGAACGCGCAGAGCAATATTTTGCCAAAATTCCCAGAATGTCCAGTTGTTTCCAGTGAGCAACGTTTTTTCCTCTTTTTTAGCTTGTTTTCCCCACTTTGGCTCTAGGGACCTCGTATTACCTGAAACATGACAAAAACTACGTATAATAACATAGACTTGCTTAAAAGCAAGTAAAACTTATAGCCAAAAAGCGTCGATTGTGGCGTAAAATCACGCCACATCAACACCCCCAACTTAAAGTATTTGCTTGTCCTCAAGCAAGCCATACAAAAAAACGACTCAATCTAATACCTAAATATCATAGAGTAACAATGTCTACATTGGTTTTGAGTCTGAACTACCGGCATGCATGTTTTCCTTTAAACGACCACCCCAACTTTCTACTTTAAAGCAATATGCACAACTCAAGAACACTACGACTAACAATGAAGCTTCAATGAATGACATTACATTATCGAACATATTATGGTGCACACAAACGCTACTTTAGGCGGTCACTTTATTTTGTTCAATTCTCATCCTTATGCCCTCACATAGACCAAAGAATGTCCCAACACACATATATACGACAAGAATGGGACGAAGATGAAAGAGAAGAGAAAAACACTCAACACTCACAAAGAATTCATATCTACACATGAAAATACCATAGGCTTGCCCTTATTTTCTATGTTCACATCCTAGGCTCGTTCGGTTGTGATCACATTAGGACTTGTTTCGACTTGTAATGTAGGTTTAGGGACGGGTCGGATACTTTTTGGATATTAGTGACTCACCCTCCTTGAACACTACAACATCTTGTCACCTTAATTTGCCTCTTTTCTTTCCACCCCTTTATTTTCTTTCAGTTTTCGACCTCGATGTGGTTTACTCCTAACCAACTTACAAATATTTTTGCGTTACAATTTTCAGTTTATATATATATATATATATATATATATATATATATATATATATATATATATATATATATACGCAACTACCACATCGAATCTCTACTAGCAAACTCGACCACCCCCAACTTATGTTTTTAACATGTACTCCACATTTAATTCACCCCCAACTTAGGCATTTTGCCTCATCTAACTAGTAGCATCAAGGAGGGAACAGGTGCGAAGATGGATTAATTGCACAAAGGGTAAGGTTTCATAATTGGCTAGCCAAGAAAAAGGTCAAAAAGGCTCAAAAGGGAAACTAAGGGTATTTAACACTTTTGGTAAGGCTTATTTAGGCAAAGTGACTATTTCAACAAATAAAGCCTAAGATCATCTCACAACCAAACTAACTTTCGGATTTCATACAAGACCAACCGGGCAAGTTCTAGATTATACATGCATAAACAGAATCAAACTAATAGCTCACACACACATTGGCATAAGGACAATTATTTTTACACTTGTGACCTCATAAGTAGTCATTTATCACACACAATACCCCAATAATAATAATGTCATATAAAGAATCAATCATATTAATCAATCCTGTTCTAAGTATGCGTTTTTCTAGAATTTCGAGGGGTCCAAAATTTCCAACAAACCACAATACATGCCATTAGTTACCAAGTAGTACCAAATAAGACAAAATTACTCTACTTAACCTAAGTAACATCCTAAACATGCCAGCTTCAACAAAATAAAACCCCCCTCAGGAAAAGAACTCTAGCAAAGAAAAGCCGAGGAGGTTCCTAAACACCTATTTACCATACAACGAAACCAAATAGCCACCCCCAACTAAAAAACTTGCAGTGCCCTCACTGCATCACATCAGCATACAAAAACATTTTTAAGCATACCTGCCAGCACTGAGTGCTATGGTCATCTCTGCTCCTCCTCAGAACTGGAGCTGCTGGGCTCTGGCAGGACAAAATCTTCCTCATTTTCCTCCTCCTCATGCTGTGCTCCGCACACACTCCTCAGAATACTCATCATTTTGTTCAGAAATTTGCTTTGCTTCTTGGCGTGCTCTCTTGCCTTTTTCTGCCTCCTCTCTATCTTGCCCTGCTTTTCCTTTATATGCTTCATGTCCTCCACCACACCTGCTAATGTCGGACCACCAGGACCAGAGGGAGCTGTAGATGTGCCTTCTCCATGTGGGCTCGAAGGGATACTAGCCACTAGCTGTTGAATCCGAGTGTCCACTCCATGGACCTGGGTGGAGATATACTGAAAAGGCCTGGATGCTTCTTGTAGTGGTGGTAGGATTGGTATAGCCATAGGAGGAACAGATGCCCCACCAGTAGAATCTGATGCAGTAGATGTGAACTGCCCAAATGACGAGGCTGTTATATCAATCTTCCTTTTCTTCTATATATTACCAGGCCCTCTCTTTTTCAAAGGATGAATCGGTCCACCAGGCCCCTTTTCTTTGTCACCTGGCCTTGTGGGCACTCCATCAGTGGAGCACAAGTAAGTGATCAATGACGGGAAGAATAGACTCTTAGTCCGTTCAAGCACCACCTCCCGTATTTCTTGCATAATGAGCCTCCCCACGTCGACAGGCAACCCTTCCATCACAGCACAAATTAATTTACCCCTCTCAATGGGCACCTCTGAATCATGTTTGGAAGGCAGCACCCTGGATGTGACAATATCAAGCCAAGTTTTGGCCTCAGCAGTGAACTCTGCGGAGTCAATCTTTCTCTGCATTGTGGTCAGCCACTTTGGTTGCTCCCCATCGTGGAGGTGGGTCACAAACCATTGTTGCCGCATTTGTTCGTACCTCTGGGCCATCTCACTGTTATCACCATCCTGCAGATTGTAGTAGGCATTGATTCTAGAAGCATTGCAAAGGACATTTACGCCTCTGACTTTGACCATCGCCCGATCTGTAATGTCCACCTCTGCAGCATTTGCATAGAATTCCCGCACAAGGGTATAATTTGCCCTGATTGGTTCATCCGCAAAGCGTATCCAGCCACTTGTTACCAGCCTTCCATAGAAATTGGACATCTTTTCTTCCAAATTTTCTGTTACAATGCCCCTCTCTTCTATGAAGCTCTTTCCCAGCAATCTATCATATAACTTCGAACATTTTGCTGACTGGAAGGTGGTGGTGTCATAATATTCAATCAAGGGCACTTGGGCAGCATTGGATGATGAAGCCACTTTTCACGTTTAAGTACCTACAAAACAAACGTAATACATATGAACACCTACAATGATGTATAATGAGGCAATTAGGTCAAGGAAATTGGTCACCCAAGTTTTGAGTAGCTCTGTGCGAGCATTCTGCTTGTGAACTGCTTATTTTCCTTCAGCGCGATCGCGTGACAAACTGGTGCGATCGCGCCATTTCGATGCATTCCTTCAGCGCGATCGCGCAAGGAACTGGCGCGATCGCGCTATTTTAATATTTTCTTCACCGCGATCGCGGTTCAACAGGACGCGTTCGCGCAATTGTTGAGCCATTATTCAGCGCGTTCGCGTATGTTATTGGCGCGATCGCACTGAGTCGTTTCAGATTCTCAGAAACATTTTCACAAACAGGTTATGGGCATCATTTTTGGGGCTTCAATTCAATGATTTTAAGCACGTATTTTGCCCCAATGTTTTTTTTTATATCAGCACCCAACTCTCAACTCACATCACTCAACAACAAACAACAGTTTATATGACAATAAATTTCAACAATTTTATCAAGTTTTTATGGTTACACAAGTGAAAGTCAAAATTTTCTTTCACAAATCTAACATGAAGAGATGATAAAAACAACCCTATGAACAAGAGAATGAGAGAATTACATACCTTGTGGTTGCAAGTTGAAGAATTTTTCTTAAAATTTTGAAATTGGGGTTGAGAGGAAAGTTAGGGAAATAGGAGGAAAATGGGGGTTTAACCCCCTGGTTTTCTGTTTTGTAACTGAAAAACGCGCTTCTGCGCGTTCGCGCAGAGTATTTTTTTAAAAAAAAAAAAAAAAAATTTAAACGCGTTCGCGTCATTTTATGGCGCGATCGCGCAGAGGTAATTCAAACCCCATTTTTCCAGAATCAGAAAATAAGTACAGAAACCAGTCTAACAAATTATACTCATGTTTCAGCAGCAGCTACTGATTTGTGGCTGTTTTGAAAACCCAACCTGCTCAAAACAATTCCAAAAATTTTAAAACTCTGCAGATTAGTCACAAATCATAAACTAAACTATTCTAAAAAAAATCAAATTTCAAAAATGATTTAAAAAATTTTAAAACGATGGGTTGCCTCCCACCAAGCGCTTAAGTTAACATTGCGGCACGACGGTTACCTGTACCACTTTTCCTTCCATTTGGAAGATATGAATTTGCGCCCCAACTTTGAATCAAGATTATGATGACGCTCCTGGGGCGGTGGTAGAAAAACAAAGAGGCCAACTCTCGGATGTCGCATTTTGCACTTTTTGGCCTTTGAGTGAGGAATGCCCTTTTGTCTTCTTGGCATAGCAAACTTCAAAATAAAAACGCTTTGCTTTTCATCTCCAAAATTCTCCATAGGCTTGGTTGGTTCAACTTCCATATCATCCACCAAGCACAACGTTGAAAAATGGCTAGAATGAGGTCCAACGCGCTCAAATTCTAAATTTGCATGAATTTTTGCATCCTCACCCAAAAATGAACTAGAGTCTTCAAACATTATTTTATGAATTTTTTTATTCAACTCTAGTATCATTTCTTCAATCTCGGCATCATTCACTATTTTTGGATTTGTTGGTTGGTAATTTATCATTAGCTCATGAAAATCAATCTTGACCTCTTCTTCATTGGAAACCAACTCAAAATTATGATCCATGGCCCTTTGATATTGAGCATTACATGCTTCAATATTTGCATTCAATTCGGCCTCCAATTTCCGGATATCAATTTCAAGTAGCTCCACTTCTTGACTTTGCTCAACATGCATTTTTAGATATTCTTTCATCATCCGTGAAAAGCCTTCACGGTGATCCCCATAGATTTCAAGTTTTTGAGCTTGATTCATTAGCTAATCTTGGCTCACAATATCCACTTTGTCAAGTTTGTCTTCATGGTGAGAATCGTCCAAAGCTTGTAAAAATCCTAACGTGGTGAAATCCATGTTTTGGATAGTTTCATCATCTCCATATTGAACTACTTCCCACCATTTGGCCACAATTTCCCATATTTTTCATTTCTCCTCATAATGTCACTCAACATTTGCTCAATTTCCTCTTTTCGAGTATCGGAGATTTCTTCTTTATGACTTGGCTCATTTTCTTCAAGTTGAACCACTTCTTCAATTTCACAACTCTTGTTGGGGTCACAAGAATTTTCGAGCTCATCTTGTAAATTTGAAATCTCTTCTTCAACTACTTCATTTTGAGGAATAGGCACATCCATGGAAATTGAAAAATTTTCATCCTCAAGTGATTTGTTCATTTCTAAAATGGATTGCCCGATGAGTTCTCGCTCCTCCTCCCTTTCCCGGTCAAAGTATGCTTGGAGCAATTCCATGATACCTTCATATCCGGTACTTTGCCCTTCGTTTGCTATATCATTGTTCCTATCAAACTCAAAAGCACAACTAGTATTTTCATTAGAACAACTTGGGGGAGGGGAAGGAAAATAATTAGGACAATCACTCCGATGTCCATTTTGACCACCACATATATTACAAATATTCCCATCATAGGATTGAGATGGTGCACACATCTCTCTCCCGGGAGCATTTTCACAATCTTGCCAAAAGTGAGGTCTTCCACAATATAGACATGGGTCATCAAAGTATGAACAACTACCATCCAACCAATTTTCATTATATGATGCCATTTTTCAGAAACTGGACAGTTTTGCAGAAGCAAAAACTGGACAGTTTCTGCAGAAGCAAAAACTGGACAGTTTTTAAAAAACTGGACAGTTTTGCAGAAATAAAAACTGGACAGTTTTTCAGAACTGGACAGTTTCTGTAGAAGCAAAAACTGGAGAGTTTCTGCAGAAGCAAAAACTGGAGAGTTTCTGCAGAAGCAAAAACTGGACAGTTTTTTTTTTGTTTTTTGTTTTTAGATAAGATAAAGCAAAGAAAGTTTGGACCAAAGCAAGTTAGCTTAAATCCTAAACTAACCTAAATACGCCAAATTGTTCCCCGGCAACGGCGCCATTTTTGATAACGTCCAAATCCACCCTATTAATTAGAATGGGCACGGTCATATGCAAATATAATTTACCCAACTATGAGTCGGGGTCGAATCCCACAGAGAACAATATGTAGGCGATTAGGAAAAGTAGGAATTTTCACCAACTACGCTAAAGCCAAACGATGGATAATATTTTGGTTTTTTGGAGAAACTTATAGCTAATGCAAAACTGTAAACTAACCTAGAAAGCAAGTAAAATTATCAATGGCCACAAGCATGGATACAAGGGAAACTACGCTCAAGTAACGATTCAATGTACTTCATGATTTATAAATAATGGTGAGCTTATATTACTTAGCCTCAGATAATGACTCTAAATTAGCTTCTTCCGAAGACTAACTAGACTACCTAATTGAATATCCCTAAAGCAATTACGAGCATTAAGAACACCCGAATATGGCTACAGGTGGTGTCGCCTATCCCTAGGTCGATTCCATTAGATGAGGGTTAACGCCCCAAATTCTTGTTAATTAATCTTTCCCAATCCCGAGTTTGCCTCTTCCAAGTTTAAACCGAAATAAATGGGCAAGTCTTAGGGTTAGCTACTCCCTTATGAATCATTCAAAATGAGATTAATTAAAGAAACAATAACTCACTTCATTAGGAATAAAATCATTCAACACATAAGCAAAACAAGAGATTCAATCCAAACTTAAACAAGATATACTTCCATAAACAAGGTTCAAGTATTGAAATGAAATACTACACACATAAATATTCAATACATAGCAAGAGTAGAAGAAATGAGTAAAGAATTTCTCATTGATGCATCCAAATCTTCTCTACCAAGGTGTTGGTGATGAAACCCTAGCCTCTAAACTTGTGAAAACTGCCAAAGATATGTTAAGAAAACCCTAGTTTTCTATTTATAGGAACTGGAATGGAAGAAATCGTCAAAACCCAAGTTCTGGTCGAACTGGGCAGAATTTCCTTCTACGCGAACGCGCCAAGTCACTGCGCGATCGCGTGCAATTTACTTATTTTCTTCAGCGCGGTCGCGTGACAACATAGCGCGAACGCGTAGAGTCACGGACGTGCGTGACCGCGAACGCGTGATATTATTGCGCGAACGCGCAGAGCAATATTTTGCCAAAATTCCCAGAATGTCCAGTTGTTTCCAGTGAGCAACGTTTTTTCCTCTTTTTTAGCTTGTTTTCCCCACTTTGGCTCTAGGGACCTCGTATTACCTGAAACATGACAAAAACTACGTAAAATAACATAGAATTGCTTAAAAGCAAGTAAAACTTATAACAAAAAAGCGTCGATTGTGGCGTAAAATCACGTCACATCACAATCCCTAGTCCGGAACCTCTAAGATTCGAGGCCCCGTCCGTATGTAGAGACCAAATGCCCGTAGTCTTTCCCGAGGTCAGCAAAATTTCTTTCTCGACCTCGGGGACCATGACCGGGGTAAAGTCTGCCACAAAATCGGCCAAGATTTGGGATTTGATGGCCGTCCGAGGCTTGTACTCGATATCGTAACCGCTAATTTCTACAGCCCATTTTGTTAATCTACCGGATAACTCAGGTTTATGCATGATGTTTTTTAAGGGGTAAGTGGTTACTACACATATGTGGTGGCATTGAAAATAAGGTTTGAGCTTTCTGGAAGCGCTTACCAATGCTAATGCCAGTTTTTCCAAATGGGGATAACGGGTCTCTGCATCCCCCAAAGTTCTACTTACATAATAGATAGAGAATTGCGTACCTGATTCTTCTCGGACCAAAACGCCACTTACCGCCATTTCGGAGACTGCTAGGTAGAGGAAGAGTGGCTCATCGGTCGTCGGTGTGTGAAGCAACGGGGGGCTGGACAAATACTTCTTCAACTCCCTTAGGGCTTCTTGGCACTCCGGTGTCCAAACGAAGTCGTTCTTCTTTCTGAGCAAAGAGAAGAAACGGTGACTCCTGTCTGAGGACCTCGAAATGAAGCGAATCAGCGTCGCTATCCGCCCAATGAGCTTCTGTACACCCTTTATGTTGTTCACGACCTCGATGTCCTCGATGGCCTTGATCTTGTCCGGGTTGATTTAAATTCCCCGGTTTGACACCATGAACCCCAAAAATTTACCAGACCTAACACCGAAGGCACACTTCTTCGGGTTGAGTTTAATGTTGTATCTGCGGAGTACATCGAAGGTTTCCTGCAAATGCTTTAAATGGTCCTCTGTTTCTAGGGACTTAACAACCATATCGTCAACATAAACTTCCATTGTTTTCCCTATTTGTTCTTCGAACATCCCATTAACTAGGCGTTGGTAAGTTGCACCGGCATTTTTTAATCCGAATGACATGACGTTATAACAGTAAGTCCCATAAC
This sequence comes from Lycium barbarum, assembly GCF_019175385.1. NCBI lineage: Eukaryota > Viridiplantae > Streptophyta > Magnoliopsida > Solanales > Solanaceae > Lycium > Lycium barbarum. Next base: position 121,095,312 of record NC_083342.1, read on the forward strand.
GGGTGATGAAGGATGTTTTCTCTTGGTCCTCCGGGTGTATCCGGATTTGGTTGTACCCGGAGTAAGCATCGAGAAAACGTAACATTTCATGCCCGGCCGTCGCATCGATCATTCTGTCGATGTGAGGCAATGGAAATGAATCCTTCGGGCATGCCTTGTTTAAATCCTTATAATCGACACACATTCGAAATTTATTACCTTTTTTGGGCACCACCACCACGTTAGCAAGCCAATCCGGGTATTTCACCTCCCGGATGGAACCTATATTCAAAAGCTTTGTTACCTCGTGTTTTACGAAGGCGTGCTTTGGCTCTGACATGGGCCTTCTTTTTTGGTTGACCGGGGGATATTTTCCGTCCAAGCTGAGTTTGTGTGATGCTATTTCCGGTGATATACCTGTCATATCAATATGCGACCATGCAAAGCAATCGGCGTTAGCTCGAAGAAATTCAATTAATTTACGCCTGAGCTCCGGGGTGAGCCCCGTGCCCAGGTATACCTTTCTGTCCGGTAAGAACTCGAACAAGATGATCTGCTCCAGCTCCTCCACGGTTGACTTGCTCGCGTCCGAGTCATCCGGCATGACAAAGGATCTGGGCATCCTAAAGTCGTTCTCTTCATGCACTGGATCCGGTCCAGTATTCTTTAGTTGCTATAGGGGGGCCTCCCCTCCGGTTGTGCCCTTCTCTTCCTGAGTCGGCTTCTAGGGCCGGGGAGCTGCCTCATCTACTGCGAATATTTCCTTTGCTGCGCGCTGCTCGCCCCGGATGGTTTTCGCCCCCTCCGGAGTGGGGAATTTCAGGAGCTGATGCAGTGTTGAAGGAACTGCCTTCATGCTATGTATCCAAGGTCTGCCCAATAACGCGTTATATTTCATGTCCCCTTCGATCACATAGAACATTGTTTGCTAAATGGTGCCATCCACGTTCACGGGCAACGAGATCTCTCCCTTCGTGGTTTCACTGGCCATATTGAACCCGCTGAGTACCCGGGCCACCGGTACAATCCTATCGAGCAACCCTAGTTGTTCGACCACTCTCCATCGGATGATGTTGGCCGAGCTACCTGGGTCAACCAAAATACGCTTAACCTTATTTTTAAAGACAAGTACAGAAATTACCAGTGTATCGTTGTGTGGCTGAACGATGCCTTCCGCGTCTTCGTCATCGAAGAAAATAGAGCCCCTGGTCGAATGGTCTCGGATGCGTTTTTCACGAACAATTGAGACCTTGGTCCGCTTCATTACTGGTCCTCGAGGGACGTCAATACCCCCAACTATCATATTGATTGTATGCTGGTGTTCAACCGGTTCGACCTTTCGATGAGCTTCCCTTTCTTTGTAGTGATTTTTGGCACGCTCGCTCAATAGATCTCGGAGGTGGCCGTTCTTTAACAACCGGGCTACCTCTTCTCTCAACTGGCGGCAATCCTCCATTTTGTGACCATGGGTACCGTGATATTCACACACCACGCTCGGATCCCGCTGCCCCGGGTCTGACCTTAGTGGTTTCGGCCATCGCACATCCGGGACGCGGCCGATTGCCGATACAAGGCCCGAGGTATTGACGTTGAAGTTGTACTCCGAAATCTTCGGTGGACCCTTATTGTTGATGGAACTTCCGGCGTCGCTTCTGAAATAGAGTCCCCGGCTGTTTGACGGGCGCTCGACCCGCTTGCTACCTCGACCGGAGAGGTGGTTTGGGCTTTCCCTTGGCCTTTCCGACCTAAAATTTGGTCTCTCCGAGTGGGAGTATGGACGGAACCTTTCTTTCGACGATTCTGACTTCACTTCATAACCTTTCCTCGACTTCTCGAACCCTCTATCCACTTTTAACTTTACCGGAGAGAGCTCGAACTGATCATCCTCTACCCGAATCTTCGATTCATACCGATTGTGGACATCGGCCCATGTCACGGCCTCGTATTCCAGCAAATTTTCTTTCAACTTGGCCGAGTCAATTGAACTTAGCATGTTGAGCCCTTTTGTGAAAGCTTGTGCGGCCCATTCTTCTGGCACCGGGGGGAGTTCCATCCGTTCCCTCTGTGTCACGACCCGGCTAGGGGCCGCAACGGGTACCCGGGGCTAGCCACCGAGCACCGCTCGCTATACTGCTCATCCTATCCATTTAGTGCTTCTTTATCGATTTCATACACAATTTATGAAATAAAACATAACTTATATAGACGCATGAATACTTATATACCTTGCCTCTCGGCCATCAAAATAATATATATACATATTACAACATCTGTGAGACCATCTAACCCACACTGCGTATCTACGAGCCTCTACTGACATATTGTATCTACATAGACAGAACAAGACTCCGTCGTGCCCAAAATGCATATATACCAAAGGAATAATCATAAGCACCTCCGGACGATGGAGTGCTTTCAATCAGCTGACTGCTACTGAGGATCTGGACCAAGCTCACCTCCCTGCCTACCTGTGGGCATGACACAGCGTCCAAAGAAAGAGGACGTCAGTACGAATATTGTACTGAGTATGAGAGGCATAAACAATGAAAGGAGACATTAATAATATAGTGAAAACATCAATACGAAACATCGGGACCTGACTGATAATCATAGAAGGAGTAATGCATTTTGTCTTACTCATACTCATCATCATAACATGTATACATCATATGTAATGCTTCCCGTCCATATCGGAAAAGTGTAATAATCAATAACATTAGCCCGCGTCCAGGACTCCTGCGTCCGGGGTACCGTCTCATGCCGCCCACTAGTGGTGCTGCCCATGCCAAAAGGTCACGGTGTATCCGTATAGCTGCCCGTCTTGGCGGTGACTGCCCGGCCAACTAGGCACGGTGTGAAATGCTCATGACATGATCATCATAAAATATTCATAATAATATGATCAACATAAAACACTTATCTTATCAAAATACATACATAAGGCTCGAGGTCAACTTTATCCTATCGGGGTGACGTAAGGTCGTGATCCCCCGATTTCATTATGGAGCAATTTCTGATATTCTGCCTCACCTTGAAGGAACTAGTGTATAAGGTGAGTGTAGGCGATGAATAACCTCATTATCATACTAGCATCATCATATCATATCTCTTACATTATATAGACATTATGGATCTAGACTTTTAGCTTTTCGGACTATAGAAACTCATGCAGAAGATGGGAAATTCGTGCCATAAGATTCATGCCATTAGAAGGAAAGGACTAGCCTCACATACCTTAGTCGCTTAGTTAAGTTATTGCTCGCTTGTTCGCCTTCGATGTCACATCGTCACCTTCACGGGATAATATGAATTACATTAGCTAATCGGCTATAAGAACGCATCGCTAGTTCTAGGAAAAATCGGACAGCACTTCCTTTGTTTATACTACTTTTCCCATGTTCTACATCAACTCCCAACATTCACAACATCTGGGGAGGACTCCAGATCCTGTCGCCCAGCTAAAGCATATACGCGGGGCTGAACATCACCTGAAGAAGATACTCCCCCTCTGACTCTACCTCTACCGGCTGAAGTCTGGGAAATCTGTGCTGTCGGGCGTGCTGAGGAAGAACCCGCTGCGGATCCTGTAGGCTGAGTCCCAACCCTATCTCTCGCTGAAGGGCAATCTCTCATCATGTGACCAACTTGCCCGCAGGTATAACAAGCATCCGAACCCTGACGACATTGCCCGGAATGCAATCTACCGCACTGGCTACACCGGGGTACTGGAGGTCTCCTCTGGCTAAAATCTCCCCTATACTGAGAGTCTAAAGCCCTCGAACTCTGACCCTGCCCTGACTGAAAAGAACGATCAAACCTCCTATCTAAGAATCTGGGAGGTGCACTGGTCGCTGGCTGACCTGAGTGCCTGGAATGCATCTGTCTCGGTCCCCTTCTATACTCACTGCTCTCTCCCATAGATCTAGCCCTCTTACCTTGTCTTCCGTTACCATCACGATCACTTCTTTGCTGTCGTTGTCGTTCCTCGAGGTTCTGAGCATGGGCCTGTATTCGGGAAATATCTATCCCATCTTGCAAAGAGACTGTCAGACAATCTCTAAATAAATGTGGCCCCAGACCACTCACAAATCGATAGACCCGGTCTCCCATGTCGGCCACCATAGTGGAAGCATATCTAGCCAAGGAGTTAAATTGCATACTATACTCTCGGGCGCTCATGCTCCTTTGCTTTAAATTTAAGAACCTGTCTGCTCTAGCTCGGCGGACTTCGGGTGGCAAGTAATAACGAATAAAGGCATCCACAAACTCTTGCCAAACTGGAGGTGGTGCATTCTCTCCTCTCGATGCCATCCAATTTTTGTACCATAACACCGCCACATCGCGGAGTCTATAAGAAGTCAACTCTACGGATTCAGTCTCGGAGGCATGGATAATCCTTAAAGTCCTCAACATTTCATCAATAAAGTTTTGTGGATCTTCATCCGGTTTCGACCCAAAGAATTCCGGAGGGTTCAAGGTCATAAAATCACGGGCTCTCGCACTAGCTGAACGATCACTTGGGCCCGCATTCTGTCGCTGTGCCTGAGCGGCAACCAATTGTGTCAATAAATGTATAGCCTCGGACACTTGTTGACCCGAAGCACCCGGTGGAGGGATCGGAGCTGAGGCTCCTTCTTGCCCCTCTACATTAGGCGAGGCCTCATTTTGCGATTCACCTCCCTTTACATTCGTCGGAGGCTCTCTTTCCGCCCGCTTTTTCGTCGTAGCTTTGCCCTTCTGGGCGGCGGTAGCTTTTCCCTTTGGCGGCATTTTCTGAAATCATAACACACTTTTAGGAGGGATAAAATCCTATACATGGCTCTATCGCACGATCTCATAAGAAGAAGGATGGTCATTTTCCTAAATGCCCTGTAGCCTCTTGGTTATTGATGTGGAGCGCTACACATCATAAACAAGACTCTACTAGACACGGCTCGTAGACACTCCCTAGGGCGAACTGCTCTGATACCACTTCTGTCACGACCCGGCTAGGGGCCGCAACGGGTACCCGGGGCTAGCCACCGAGCACCGCTCGCTATACTGCTCATCCTATCCATTTAGTGCTTCTTTATCCATTTCATACACAATTTATGAAATAAAACATAACTTATATAGATGCATGAATACTTATATACCTTGCCTCTCGGCCATCAAAATAATATATATACATATTACAACATCTGTGAGACCATCTAACCCACACTGCGTATCTACGAGCCTCTACTGACATATTGTATCTACACAGACAGAACAAGATTCCGTCGTACCCAAAATGCATATATACCAAAGGAATAATCATAAGCACCTCCGGACGATGGAGTGCTTTCAATCAGCTGACTGCTACTGAGGATCTGGACCAAGCTCACCTCCCTGCCTACCTGTGGGCATGAACACAGCGTCCAAAGAAAGAGGACGTCAGTACGAATATTGTACTGAGTATGAGAAGCATAAACAATGAAAGGAGACATTAATAATATAGTGAAAACATCAATACGAAACATCGGGACCTGACTGATAATCATAGAAGGAGTAATGCATGCTGTCTTACTCATACTCATCATCATAACATGTATACATCATATGCAATGCTGCCCGTCCATATCGGAACGGTGTAATAATCAATAACATTAGCCCGCGTCCAGGCCTCCCGCGTCCGGGGTACCGTCTCATGCCGTCCACTAGTGGTGCTGCCCATGCCAAAAGGTCATGGTGTATCCGTATAGCTGCCCGCCTTGGCGGTGACTGCCCGGCCAACTAGGCACGGTGTGAAATGCTCATGACATGCTCATCATAAAATATTCATAATAATATGCTCGTCATAAAACACTTATCTTATCAAAATACATACATAAGGCTCGAGGTCAACTTTATCCTATCGGGGTGACGTAAGGTCGTGATCCCCCGATTTCATTATGGAGCAATTTCTGATATTCTGCCTCACCTTGAAGGAACTAGTGTATAAGGTGAGTGTAGGCGATGAATAACCTCATTATCATACTAGCATCATCATATCATATCTCTTACATTATATAGACATTATGGATCTAGACTTTTAGCTTTTCGGACTATAGAAACTCATGAAGAAGATGGGAAATTCGTGCCATAAGATTCATGCCATTAGAAGGAAAGGACTAGCCTCACATACCTTAGTCGCTTAGTTAAGTTATTGCTCGCTTGTTCGCCTTCGATGTCACATCGTCACCTTCACGGGATAATATGAATTACATTAGCTAATCGGCTATAAGAACGCATCGCTAGTTCTAGGAAAAATCGGACAGCACTTCCTTTGTTTATACTACTTTTCCCATGTTCTACATCAACTCCCAACATTCACAATACCACTCACAATATCACAATCAACAATCGTCATTTATGTACTCCTAGCAAAACTCACCATTTTCCTCCAATTTACTCACATTTATGAATATAGCTTGTTATCGCATTTCCGCATACATAATACTCATTTCGTGGCTTAAACATTAATTACAACATATTCATAATCTCAACATTCCAACATTCATGATTCACTTCCACTATCATTCAATTGTGTCACTATTCACCCAATAATGACCCATTTTCTATATTCCTCTACATTTCAAGCATCTAAGCTTTCCAATACCTTAAACAACATGGAATGATCATGAAACTCACCTTTAATGATGGTTGAACAAGCCTTGGAAGAGAATACCTCTATAGCACCAAAACCCTACTTCAACCTTCCTTGGATTTCTTGGTTTGGATGACTTCCAATGAAGTTTCATACACTTTGTTTCATAGATTTGGTGTTAATGATCCTTGATTTCCTTGGTATTCTTGTGTTTGAAGTGTTTGGAGAATAATCTAGAGTGTTCTAGAGAGAGAGAGGGGAGAATGGAATGAAAAATGAAATGAAATGGATCATTGTATTAAAAATATAAAGCTGGCCGAGACACTTTATACGGACCAACATACGGTCCGTATAATATTTACTGACCGTATGTTGGGACCGTATATTTGGTCCAGTGAGCCTTGTTGTTCTGGGCTGGATATACGGACTAGACATACGGTCCGTATATATTATACGGCCAGTATGTCTGGCCGTATGTTGTCCAGTACTTCGGAATTTGTTTTCGTTGACTCGTTTGATCTCCGATCCTTGTGGAACCTTCTTGGCACTTGTTTAACACCTCAATATCAATCTTATGGACATAATTATACTTCTCTAAGGCATAATTATACCATCGCCAATTCGTTACTCATTATTCTTTGTCCGATACGCAACATATGGTTCATTTTACTTAGCAACTTTCTTTCCTTGCATTGTACGCTTTTGAAACCTCGTTGAGGGTCATCTAATACCCCTTTCTTACTCGTCAAAACATCATATACGCTACGTCATCTGTTAGCCTATTCACTGTGCATGTTCGGGGGATTTTTCCGAGGTGTAACACTCTGGAACCGGGTAACGAACTCCCGTAGTAGCTCATCGTCCCTTTGAGTTATCCGGAAGATATCGGCCTTACGGGCCTGCACCTTTATTGCACCGGCATGTGCCTTTACGAACGCATCGGCGAGCATTTCGAAAGAAGTGATCGAGTGCTCGGGTAGATGGTCATACCACGTCAACGCTCCCTTCGATAGAGTTTCCCCAAATTTCTTCAGCAATACCGACTCGATCTCATCTTCTTCCATATCATTGCCTTTTACGGCACAAGTATATGAGGTCACGTGCTCGTGCGGGTCCGTGGTGCCGTCATACTTTTGTATGTCGGGCATTTTGAACCTCTTCGGGATAAGTTTCGGGGCCGCCCTCGGTGGGAAAGGCCTTTGGATGTACCTTTTCGAATTCGGCCCCTTCAGTAAAGGTGGAGCCCCAGGTATCTGGTCCACCCGAGAATTGTATGTCTCGACCCTCTTTTCGGTCGAATCCACCCGTTTCGCCAAGGTTTCGAGCATCTTTAGGACCTCAGTTGAGGAGCCGGCTCCGGAGCCGTCGCTCTCAACCATTCGTGCTTCGTTTCTTCCGGTTTCGACTGTACCCTTTGCCTTTACCGGCCCTGCTTCACCCTTTCCGCTCTGCAGTTGGGCAATTGCTAATCCTTGCTCGGCGATTGCCGCCCTCTGCTCCTGCAACATTTCAAAAATTAAACGTAAGTTAATGTCGTCGTTTGGTGCGTCCGGTTCTCTCCGGCCCCGATCCCGGGATAACGTAACGGAATGGTGAGTGTTTAGAGGATCGGTGGCCGGTAGGGCGGCGTTCTCTTGATCTACGGTATTTTGCCGGTTGAGTCCTTCCCTTGAATCAACGGGGTTCGGATCAGCGGGATTCGGCAATGCCCGCAGTCCGCTCCCTTCGTTTTCCGCCACGATCTCGGTATTATTGACATGACTGGATTGTTCGACGTCAGCCATTTGGACCGTTTTCACAGAGATGGGTAGGGACGCTTTTAGTTTTGATGAATATGGTAGAAATCAAGGCCAAAGACCACTATTATCCTAGCCCCACGGTGGGCGCCAAACTGTTTACCCCGGATTCGGATAATCAATTAAATTTATAAGTGGTTATAGGATATGTGCTTTGTTCTTGATGTGTGTTAGATAAAGAAAATAAATATTTGAGGGCTCCTTAGTAAAACGGCTAATGATGATAGTTTGCTAAGGATATGAACGTTTATGAACAATATATGATACTTGATGGAGGGAATGCAATAATAATAAAAAGGGGTGGCCTTGGCCGAATTGAACAATGAGAGAGATTGTATATATATGATTCTTCTACTACATGTGTTCTTGGAAAATAAAAGGAGCCAACCTCCACAAAGGAAGGGGATATGCCCTATTTATAGTGGCACTCCCAAGGTTCTCATCCAATATGAGCTAATAAAATAATAATAAAAATGACTGCTCTGCACGGATTTGGTGGGATTAGACTGACGGCGCCGTCTGACACACGCATGGTAGGTAGTTGACCGTGACTAGACGTTACTGGCGCGTGACTCGTCTGCAACGGCCACACGGACAAACGGCCACTCAGGCTAACGGTCATGCGAACCAACGGCCATGAAAGCCCGAGTCCTCGGGCTTGGCCGTTTCAACGATGCAGAAGGCAGGTCGGTCGGTGCCCTTGCTCAGCTTCGGCCCTGGCACTGTTTCGGACAAGGGCGAATAGCATCGGACGCATTCTCATTTCCTTCTCCGGTTTCCGTTCCACCGGTTTGACTCACATCCGGTTTTTACCGTATACACAAATATGCCATAGTTCCCATCAAAGTATGCTTGCTTGTGGTTCTGGGAAATAAAACATACGAGAGTAAATGCTTTTGAATAAATATTTTAATTTACTTCAGAGTCCTAATAATACAATTGGTCATAATATCTTCAAATAAGGGAAAGATTATATATAAAGTAAAATATTAATAGATTTCATAGTGCTAACATGCTTCAAATAAGGAAATATTAAATAACCAAAATTTTAGTTGATTTAAACTTTTGAAGTCGTTAACATTAGGGAAATTATTAAATTACTATTTTCTTTAGTGTGAAATCTTTTTTAAAAAAAAGTAAATATAGGTGAATAATATTTGCTAAAGGCATTTATTCTTTTAATATCACCAAACTGTTTGAAGATAATAAATAAAATTCTACAAGCAAACAACTTAAATAGTAACGAATATGAACGCATGCATGGATGGATGGATCTAATAATTAGCACATTAATATTGAGTGACACATACTTAGATCACAAATTATACATGTTTATTGTTACATCCATCACAAACTTACTCTAGCTACTTAAGTTTTAGACACGTAAGAAGTTGATATAAAATACAATAATACATAGTATTCCACCTCCAACATCATGAAGGTGTTGAAAAACTAACCAAGTGAAGCAACTGATGCTATGAAGGCGGAAGGCCGAAAGGCATGCCAACGAAATAATAAGGCCTGAATAGTAGAAGAAACGTAAAAGAAGACTAAAGAGAAGCTAAGGAAGACGCATAGAAATATAAATAGTGGGAATTAATTCAATTAACTTACCTCTTTAAACCTAATATTATGGAGAATCTCGGCACCGCAACCATTTATATGAATCAACCAATCTATGAAAAAATAAGTAAATAATCAGATCATTAATCACACACTATCAAACAAGTGTATTTTAATCTATGTAAATTATAAAAAATTGTATAATTGAAAAAGAGCACAATCTCAAAAGAAAAGACCGTCGAATATGATCATAAGGAGGTTCAGGTTTTTTCTTTCTTTCCAGCCATTGCTAATTTTTTTTATAAATGTAGATGCACTTTCTAACCCTAACAAGATTTTATTTGCCACAAAAATCTAAGAATAGTACTACCTCCGTTTCAATTTAAATGAACCCATTTGACTGGGCATGACATTTAAGAAAGAGAGAAGACTTTTGAAACTTGTGGTTCAAAATAAGTCTTAAAAATTTGTGTGGCTGTAAATCATTCATAAAGTGAATTTGTTTCCAAATTAGAAAAGAGGTCATTCATTTTGACACGAACTAAAAAGGAAATAGATTCAAATAAATTGAAACAGAGGGAGTATTTAAAAACAACCCTACTCTTAAGAAATCAATATAAAGAAATAATAAAATATTTTTGACTCTGCACGTTTGACTCTTTTTCCTCTTTACATGTTAGGAGTCCTAAACCTAAAAGAAACTGAAAGTGCTCCAATTTTTTTTCCTTATCAAAAAAATAATAAAAAATGTTTACCTAAATATGTAAAAAGAATCAAGCGGTTAAAGTTATTGTTATTTTTCTTTTACAATTCTATTATACTATCACTTAGTTCAAATAAGGAAGGATTTAATATATAGCTTTAGTTGGTTTCGAATTCCCAAAAATAAGGGAAATAATTAGTGACTATATCTAATTATATTATTAGGAAAATAAATAATTAAATAATAATTTGTGAAAAATAGTAAATGACAATTTTGTCTATTGTGAAATCTTTTAATGTAAGGCAAAAAGTTCAATCAACATTTTTAAAGCCCTTCGTGCTTTTAATATAGTACTAGCTTTTAGAATACGCCTCTTCAAACAAACAAATCTTGTAATACCATCTAATTAAGATTTTGTCTAATACTTTGCTTATATAATATTTACCTTAGTTTCTCGGCAAGTTCTAAAGATCAAAGCTAGTATATCCATATATTAATAAATTACTATTACCAACATATAAAGACTCTAAGGAGTACCTCTGTTCAAGCCATTATTACTGTTACGGGCTGCCTTCATTGTGCCTTGGCGCCCATAAACCTACATGCCCTGAGCGGGCCAAACGAGTGTCAGCCGCACAGGCAGTGCCAGCCCACATGCAGTGTCAGTCGCACAGGCAGTGTCAGTCGCACAGGAAGTGTCAGCCCCGCAGGCAGTGTCAGCCGTGCGGGCGACGTGCACCAACATGGGTCCCGATGGACCAGAGTCTACAATCATCATAGATATGCCCCATTGCATATCCTAAGAGTAGCGAGGAAGTTTAGCAAGGATCTGAGATAAGCCCACGGGTCGTCGATGCACGAGCGGCCCCGTGCGAGCCTGAGTGTCAGTCCCGAGCATTTTCGAGCCACGGATGGAATCTTGGGATTTCGGGTGAACACACCCTTCCTAGGATGTTATTGAATATTCTTACCAAGTTTGGCGTCATTTGAACATCATTTACCTAAGGGCTTGACTTAGCCAAGGAGCAGTGTCAGTGTCAAAGCTCCTAAGGCCATATCGCATTCCACGAGCATGGGAATGAGATGAAACGTCATGGAGGAGTGAAGGGAGTCAAGAGAAAGAGTTAGGAATAGACGGCGCCTCATTTGGAGTTCGAATCATCGAGAAAGGCCAAGGGTGATTCTCGGGCAGAATCATGTCTAGTGCTAAACCTTGGGCTTTTATTTTTAAAGCATATAAAAGGGGGCAGAGGTGTCTCAGCTCAGCCAGCCTCCCCCGTGCGTGCCACCATCAAGCCGTACCAAGTGAGCATCCTTGGGGGACAACCTCAAGGGCCTGCCTAGGCATCCCCAATGGATCCTAGGTACCCATACGAGTCACGCAACTCTATGGGCGGTGCTCGGCCACAGGCCAGCGTTGGGCGCCCAACGAAGGCCGGAGGCTTGATGTATGGACCGACCATGCCCTGCGGGCTATCCTTAAGAATGAGAAAGCTATCCGTGCTGATTGAACACTCGAGGTACCTCTCCTAAGAGCCTCGTGTGTTGACTTGTGAGCTTGGCCCAGGTTCAGCCTAGCGAGCAAGGGTCCGTTGGCCTAGACGTGCAGTCGTGGGGCGACGCTGCACCATGCAAGATGGAAGTATGTCGCGAGGGTCACATTTAGCAAAGCCTCATCATAGGCATACTACAAAGGACACACATGACACAGGCCAAGGATTCAAAAGTTGCCCTACTCAGGTGTCGCACCGCTCAGGTGCACAGGCACCAGACCGGTGTCAAGCCTGAGGATTGGACTGTGCGCGCACCAGCGTCGCTCAGCACCAGGAGAGGGACTGTCATGTCCGTAGCCAACCCCAGGTGTGAGTGCAGGCAAAGACCCAACATATGAAACATGCCACAGGGGCATACTAGCAAGGCAAGGCCAAGGCCTTGACATCGACCCAGCGGCACCGCTGAAGCTAAGCCTCCAAAGCCATGGACACAAGATCGTGCCATGGGTCCTGGGACTATCATCAGGCTGGCTCGTAGTCCGCCTGGACTACGGGCGCCGCACGGGCCATTAGTGTACCGCTGACACTATGAAGGAGGCGGCCCGTGACATTACGCATGATACTTTCGATAAGAAAAGAACTTCTTGATTCTTTGATGACAATTGAATAATCCTTCCCTATCAATTGCATCCATTTAATTCTTAATTTCATGAAAATTTTATCAAATTTCATATCTTTCAAGGCCTCAACTTAAGGTGTTCCACTCAGATTTTGTATGAAAAGTGCCTCAGGACGATGTATTCAACAAATTCAAATTTGACGTTTCTTCCATTTAAAGCCATTTCTCAATGGCTTATGGTTCATCGGGTTCATTTCTCTCTCTCTCTCTGACATTTTCTTGAAAAGCTTGAACATTATTGACTGACCCAGGTTCAATGAAAAGTGGTGGAGATATATGTCTTCAACAACGTTCAAATCACTTTCATCACCAAAATATTCCATGATTTCAGCCGATTCTATAGGGATAAAATTCGAAAGAAAAGCCTCAAAGTTGCAAACATAGAACATAATCTTCCTGTTTTCGGCAGTTTAAATAGAATTTTTTTGAAGGACCACACCCAGACAACTTCGCTGAAAAGGTACTCTGTTTGTATCCAAGCTGGTTTCAAACCTTTTTTTTAATAAGTAGAGTAGTTAGGTTTTTAAAAAGAGCATTTTAGTAATTTAACTTTAGCAACACGTGTATTTCGAGTCATGTTGTGCATGATCTTATAAGTTACCATTAATATTACTAAATAAAATCTTAAATAAATATTAATATATGAAATAATAAGTACGAATTTCTGTGAATGGTTAATGTGGATCGTTGTATGGTGACTACTGAAGTGTCTGACAATTAAAAGCTTAAATTGTTAGAGAGACCACATTTTGAATATTTAACTATATTCTTAACATGCCCCCTCACGTGTGCCCGATTTTTTTCATGGGCCAAGCACTTTTTTTTTTTTTTTTTATAGTGGGTGACGGTGAGATTTCATCCCAGGACCTCCGCTGCTCTAATACCATATTGAAGTGTATGATCATATCATCTAAAAGCTTAAGTTGTTTTAATATGTAATTAAATTCTCAACAGTGACTTGTGGTAAAGATAATTAGATATCATTTGAACAAACAATCAAAGCCTAGATACATGTGTCTTTTTTACTTATTTTTAATTTTATAAGGTACAAACATGAAATGAAGCGTATTACACCTACTTCCTTATAGAGGATATTCCTAATGTATGTTCCTTCTATTGGTTTCGGTTACTCTGTCACAACCAGAACTGTTGTTGTCGACGTAACATAAAATTGGTCATGTGAAAAAACATATTATGGTTGATTCAATCAAACCTTGGAGATTATTTGACTCTATATTTTATCTATTACTGTTGTAAACATAAAGAAATTAATTGTGGCCTCTTAAAATTTTGTAACAGCACTATGAATGAACCCAACCACATTAGATTTTGGTAAGAGACTCATTAGAATTAGGAATAAATGTCCTGATAAAATTAAAAAATCTGGCTTGTCTGTTCAAAAGCATCGGCCTACCTAAAACTTTCATCAATAAACAATTAACAAATTATAATTATGAATAGCGGTAAACAGCTTGAGTGTCAAAACCAAGCGGTGGTTGTTTTTTCTTGGCTTATCGAACTAGCGTATGCCCATTCATCCTTTGATGACTACCAATAGAGAAAGCCTCAATTTTCCGATGTGGATTGAAAGGAAGTTGGGGATGGACATAGATCCTTCCAGATAGAATAACGGTAAACAGACTTGAACAAGCAACAATAAACATTGGGACAGTAAATTAAAGCAATAAATGTCCAAGTCTTACCTAATTACATTTACTATTTAACTCTTTATACGAAGATGAGCATATTTGCTCGAAAGAATGAAGAAATTTGTGGTAAAACCTTTTATTGTTGGTCTCTTCTGTATGTTAAGATTCTATTAGATATCAAACTGATTAAAGAGAATTCAACAACAAATATGGTAAAGAAAAAGATGCTAGAAAAGAATAGATACTTAGATAAAAATCTGCATCAAGACATCTTGTTTTAGAACCTTGATTATGTTTCTTAAGGAAAAAGAAACTCCTAGGCTTATCTACTATAAAGAACGATACTCCTAAAATTAGACAATGAAAAGGAAACTGAGCGACTTGCACAATGTACGATCAAATTACACGAGTAGTAGAAAAAGATGCTAGAAAAGAATAGATACTTAGATAAAAATCTGCATCAAGACATCTTGTTTTAGAACCTTGATTATGTTTCTTAAAGAAAAAGAAACTCCTAGGCTTATCTACTATAAAGAACGATACTCCTAAAATTAGACAATGAAAAGGAAACTGAGCGACTTGCACAATGTACGATCAAATTACACGAGTAGTAGAAAAAGCAGCAAACTTCTCAAGAAAGTGAAAAATATAGAGTACTTAAAATGCTTGCCTTTTGTGACAGGTAAGATCGATGACAGAATATTTCAGGCACATTGTAAACCTTTTCATCGATCACACTGAATTACGACGATTAAGTGGAACATAACTTAATTGAATTCTCTGCCGACAACATCGATTTTTCAGATGACTCTGTGTCATCATCATCTACCCTAAATTGTCATTTAAAAAAAACTGAAAATTGTCATTCAAGAAAACAAAGGAATCAACTGAATCATTGAACAAAAAGTAAATATGCAAAACTAAATGAAGGGGAAATTTGGTGAAAATGCATCGAAAAGCCATCATAGAGATAAATTTTGTGTTGCTGTTACCATACTGTTTGAAGTTAATATTTGTGACAGTTAAGGAATTGTATGAAGCCGTGTATTGGTTCGTAGACATTAGGTTTTCTTACAAGTTATTTAAATTATTTAGAAGGGCAATTACGTAATTTAACTTTTAAGTTTTGAAGTTCATGCTTTTACTATAGTATAGAAGATTGATACAGATATAGATAGATTATTTTTCTTGTTCACAATTAAAATGGCCACATGAACCAGACAACAAGCAAGCGCAAAACGGCAAAAGGGTTAATAAGAAGATTTCTCCGCCACTAACTTTAGAAATCCACTAATATGATGTTTAAACATTCACAGTTAATCTCCAGAATGCAAGGTAGATATAAGTTTATACAACGTGTCCACACAAGTGAAGAGTCGAAGACCGCGCAAAATCTCTTAGGTGGACTTAAAAACAACATGATAGAAAATTTCTGCTTACTGATGAAATGGGAGAAATTTTAGGAGTAAGCAGAAATTTTAGGTTCACCAACTCAAATGCATGGTAACACACATTATCATATACTGCTGGGATGTTGGACCTTAATCCCACCTAATCCTGCAACCTTTTGCCCTCAATGTCTTAAATATATCCGGTGTAAGGTGTAGTCTCAGGGAGGCGACCAACTTAACTTTTTTCAATCGAACACAGCAAGCCCGAAGAGCAACCTCAAAGCCATTAGTTGACACGTTGTAAAGGTTTACGAGCTTGGCATCCTGCAAGCATGTCAAGTTCCCCATCACCATGCACAGGCCCACATCCGAGATTGCACAATGACTCAGATTAATCTGCCATCAAAGATTTATTTCAGCACTTATAGACAAATTCAACTGACAAAATTTGCTATAACGGAAACAATTCAATAGCAAGTTTACAGTATACAAGGATCTCCTATGAAATTTAATAACATCTACATGTGTTGCTTATACTACAGCACCCATATAACCAAGTCTGAATGCACAGACAAGCATCAAGGGTGCCAAAGACAGATACATGCATACACACACATGGAATTTAACCGTATTCTTTGCACAAACTGACTCAATTCCGGCTAGTAGAAATTAGCGCAGCATGAAAAGGTCTGCATTACTGAAACTTAATGATTATGATCTTCATTTCGAACTCAGTCAACTTTCCAACTTAAACAAACATAAGAGATTGTTCATTAAACCATATAAACATAGAACAATAGCAAGGGCAATGTTTAAACCTGATGAATGCTCATTTCAGTTTAAGACCCTTACTAAACAAATGCACTGTCAAGTACATCTGATTCTTGGACAGATAAAGAAGATAAAATTCAGCCAAGCATGTTCTAACTTTCAAGTCGTCGAGTTATGGCATCGATTTTTAAATAAATAATTATGCCACAGCTTTGTGCAAGAAATAATGACTTGATTCTAACTGATAACCTGGTTGAAAAGTGCATTAACAATCATACAGATGCAAACGAGAATGATGTTAAAACTATGCTCCAATTAAACTTGTCATTTAGATACAACAACAACAACAACAACTATGCTCCAATTCCCAAACAAGATGGGGTTGGTTGTATGAATCCTCACTGACCGTGCTTCTCCATTTAAGCTCAACTCATGCCATCATCATACCAAATAAAAAAAAAATGGAAAATGAGTTAAATATAATAATAATAATAATAATAATAATAATAATAATAATAATAATATTACAAGCTCTCTATATTTTTGCAGACATATATATTTACGATATGGCCAAAATACTCCTAGAAAAGCAATAAGTTGAAAACCAACGTACCAAAAAAATACTAAATTGGTAAAACCTATTCCCAACTAGTAAATATCACCTATTATGGATCTCTTTGTTCCATTTTGCACTATCTTAAGCTAAGTCTGCATTGGTTCCGAAACATTGTACGTCTTTTGAGACAACTTCTTTCCATGTGATTCCTTTTGTCCTTTAATTGAAATTGGAAAAAGAAACAATCAGGTTCAGTTGATCCTCAGATGGTCTCGATTTGACAGCTCATGAGTGTTCAGAAAAAACAAACTGGAAAATTCATGTGTGATCAGTACCTGTTCATACATCACTGACGCTGTTGTTGGTAAGAATATTAAGTGACATGACATATCTGAATGCTTTTTTTATAGTACGACATATCTTAAGTCAATAACCTCAAATATATTCCTAACACCTACATAAATGTAATTGTTGACCAAGAGAGCTATGTTGTATTGAACAGATTATCAAAACAGGATTACAACTCTATTAATGTTCTCAAGATTTAGAGAGAATGACAAAGAGTGACAAAAGGGTGACAAAAGGTGTATTGTTCTTATCATATAACCATTACTAATCTACTGGTAATGCAGAAAGCACATGATAAATAGATTTGACGGCGTCATCAATTACAAGAAGTAGAGGGAGTAGTTCAAGATTGAGCAATCATACCTGTTGTAAATTCCTAGAGTAATAAGCAAGCGCCATGAAACCCGAATCATCAATGTTAGCACAGTCTTTCACATCCAACTCAGCAAGTCCACAGCATCTAGTAGCAAGAGCTGTTAAACCAGTGCCTGTGACATTCAACAGACTTCGCATCTCGAGGTTATAGAGCTCTGGTAGATGGCCGAGACATTCAATCCCTTTATCAGTGACCTCACTGCAATAAGACAAGTTTAACTTTTGCATCCTTTTGCAACCACTTGATAAAGCATAGAGTCCGTCATCACCAATTCCTTTGCACCTGCAAATCGTATTCAAGATATAATATAAGAAGACATCTCAAATTCACGGGATAAGTTAGATGGAAGCAATCATTTTACCGGTATAGATCCAGTTCACGAATCTCCCTGCAATTTCTAGCAATAGCGTACAGGCCCTTGTCGGTAATATTAATACATAATCCCAACTTTAGACATACAAGCTTTGTACATTTAGACAGGTAAGAAAGTCCTGCAAGAGATGAGATGCAGCACATATAAGCACACCTCTAAAGCATAGCTGAATTCCTAGCTAGATATGCTTAATTTAAAGGTAAGTCATTAACTTCACAAGTTTTGGAGTAACCGTATCATTGAAGACTTTACACAAGGAACTTTGGGACATGAATGTACGAATCTTCAACATGTCATTTAAAGAAGAAAATCAGATGTCTTGCCCTTAAGGAATGGGAAGCCAACCAAAGCTAATAACTGAAGAATATAAAAATGGAAAAAGAACGTGACATTTTATGAAGATACACATGCATGCTTGGAATGGTTGCAGAATACATTTGTTAATAAAAACAAAATGAAGGATGGTTTGAGTCTCACCAGTGTCATTGACTCCAAAACAATCAGTAAGATCAATCTCCTCAAGTAAGGAACAGTGTAATCCGAGGCGATATAGGCTCTTCTCAGTGAGTAAGTTGCAGCACTCCAACTTGAGGCACAAAAGACTCTGGCAAGAATCTGTTATAGCTGATATTGCAATATCTGTAAGATCGCTGCAGCATGTGAGATTCAAGACATTCAAATTAAGACCCCCTGATACCAACTGGAAAATTCCCTTGTCAGTCACTCCTTTGCATTTGCCTAGCCCAATTTCAACCAAATACTTGCAATTGAAATTAATGATCTTGAAGAATGATTCAGAAACTAGTGCTCCATCAAGTACGAGCGTTTTCAGATTCTTTAGGTCCTTCAGCCCTTGGATGATTTTAGTAGGATACTCCTGGGGCATCAAGATTCTCAATCTAAATTGCAGAACCAACATCAAAAACTCCACAAGGAATAATTTAAAATGTAGGTTCTAACGACGAATTTACTCACATGGAAATAGTAACTAGCGTAGATTTGTAGCATCAAGGGGTGTCCATTAATCAAGAAAGCTAAGGCAGATGAGCTTAGTCTGTCACACCTTGATACATCCAGAGCCTGTGATCAGACAAGTTTATGAATAGTTATGGCAACTAACTTATGTAAGTTCACTAACCTGAAGAAAACTTCACGACCAGTACTTCTTAGAGGTAAATTAGCCACAACATAGGCTAAACTTAGAGCTTTTGAATACTAATTTCATATATTCATAGACAGAAAAGTGGTTTTGCCTACATATATATATATATATATATAACATTTTTTTTATGACACGGAACCCGCAGCCACTACCCTTCGGGTGCGCACAGGGTAAACTCAGCTCCTGTGCACTAGCTCGCAAACCACACAGAAGAGATATCCCGCACTAGGCAAGCCCCGTGCGACGAGCTCGACCCAAAAGGCAAATACCCTGCTGGAGGAGACAGGGAGTTTCGAACCTGAAACCTCCATTATGAAAGCCCTATGCTCAATCAACTAAGCCACCCTTGCGGGTCCCTATATATATATATATATATATATATATATATATATATATATATATATATATATAACTTGAAGAAAGAAGAAATATGAATGCAGATGGAATGCGTAAAGACCACCAGAAAAAACTGAAAGTGTGTTTCATAAAAATACAAATAGATAGCACCCAAAGGTGTGGCTTAGTGGTCAACGAAGTGGGTTGAGATCCACGAGGTCTCCGGTCCAAATCCCAACTGAGACAAAAAACACTAAGTGGTTTCTTCCCATCTGTCTTATCCTCTTATCCTCGGTAGACCTGTTATCTGTTTCTGATGGCAAGTGGCAGGTATCCCTTGCAGAGGCGGATCCAGGATTTAAATTTTATGGGTTCAATCTATAGATTTTTAGCATTGAACCCATTATATTTTTAAAGT
Source organism: Lycium barbarum (assembly GCF_019175385.1). Taxonomy (NCBI): domain Eukaryota; kingdom Viridiplantae; phylum Streptophyta; class Magnoliopsida; order Solanales; family Solanaceae; genus Lycium; species Lycium barbarum. The sequence goes on from NC_083342.1 coordinate 121,115,512, forward strand.
TAGGGGTTCATATCTACTATTTATTGCAATTTTAATAATTTTTTACACATAAATTTAGGCTCCGCGTCCAAAGTTTGGGGTTCAGTTGAACCCCAACCTTATAGGGTACGCCTCTGATCCCTTGGAATTAGTCAAGGTGCGTGTAAGCTGGCCCGGACACCACGGATATCAAAAAAAGTTACAAATAGATAGATAGATAGATAAAGCGGGACCAGGACTAAATTATGCAGCATCAAGTGATGCCTTTATTCGCCTACAGTCAGAATACCAGGAAAGCTCATCTGCCATAATTTCCAGTAAGCATTTCCTGTGTTCCAGATTCATGTGCTCACTGCATAATCTGTCCATCAGGAAAATGTCATATGCAGGAGAACTGCATCAATTTCCATCCATGACACTGAACGAACTACTCCCTATGTTTCCATGAATGTGACACTATTTCCTTATTAGTCCTTTTTGATATCTTGATACAATTGAACTTTATACTTCTCGTTTTATACTCAATAAGAAGCTTTTATAGACACACATATGTTCTTTTATAGCCACACACATGTTATGGGATGTTTAAGATCACAAGTTTCAAAAGTATTATAGCCACAGAAATGGTATGGCATGATTAAGACCACAAGTTTCAAAATTCTTTCTTTTTTTCTTAAACTCCATCCCGAGTCAAACTATGTCATATAAATTGGATGTGAGGGAGTTAATATTTATGACTCAACAAGCTATAACCAAATTAGATTACATGTGCTTATTCTTCATCACAAGAGATTACTTATGTCTATTTATGAAGCAATTTGCATACAAGCTTTATTTTCAAGCTTAAAATCGGCAAAAGCCCACTAGCAGTAAAGGTCAGCTTAAGAGAGGAGAAGAAAACTCCAAAAACAGCTAAGAGCCCGTTTGGATTGACTTATAAGTTGCTTATAAGCCGTTTTCAGCTTTTTTAAGTGTTTGGTTGATCAGCTTAAAGTTATTTTGTGCTTAAAATAAGCTTAAAAAATTAATTGGGCCCGTTTGGCTTAGCTTATCTAAAGCAGCTTATAAGCTGAAAACAGCTTATAAGCCAAAAAAAATAAGTTGACCTACCCCAACTTATTTGTTTTTGGCTTATAAGCTGTTTTCAGCTTATATGCGGCTTTTCATGCTCTAAGATCTCATATATTTCTACAACTCATCACAATAGTTTGTTCAAACGTGTGAATCACCTGAAGCGAAGGACACCCTTTTCCAAGATAATGCAGTCCTTCATTGTCCACAGTGCTGCATCCCACCATAGCCAAAAACTCCAACTTCTCCAAACTGCTAATAGAACGCAACGATCCACTAGTAACCTGAAATAAAACCAAACCCACATTTTTACAAACCCAAGTAAAGACATATACCTTATTTGATGCTCTCTTCATTTCAATTTGTTTGTTTTACTTTCATTTTCATTTTTAGTCTGTATCAAAAAGAATGTCACTTTCTATATTTAGTAATTCATGACTGTCACTTTCTATATTTAGTAATTCATGACTCTCAACGTCCTAGCTGACATATTTAAGACCACAAGATTCAAATGACATTTTGGTACATTACACATCTGTTTAATTTAAAATCACAAGATTTAATAGTCTTTCCTTATTTTTTTACCCTCGGCGCCCGGTCAAACTAAGACAAGCAAATTGAAACAGAAATCCAAAGAAAAGGATAACAAACCTTTAAGTATGAAATGTCAAGGTGTTTCAGTTCAGTACATTTCTTGGTCAAAAGATCAACCCCAAGATCAGTTATTTCACTGCACCATTTCAAGCTAAGTTTCTCTAAGCATTGACACCCAATTGCTATTTTAGCCAAACCAACATCACTAACACCCAAACACCTATCCATCTTTACCTCCCTTAAAGACCCACCAAAAGACAAAGCAGCAGCTTCCTTGTCACCAAAATCCCAGCAGTAAGACACGTCAACAGACTCCAAAACAGGACATGACTTCATAAGCATTTCCAACCCGGTTGACTTCAACCCGGTGCTCCGACTCAGTACCAGTTTCCTTAACCGGATACTCCAATGGGTCGACCCGTGACCCATCAGCATGGAAACTGCCCCGTCATTGATTTGTGGGCAGATGGAGAGATCAAGGGAGTTGATACGTGGGAATTTGGAGAAAAGGGTAGTGATGAATTCGGGTCGGAGGATCCGGATATGGGTACGGTGGAATGAGTCAACTTTGAGGAATGTTCTACAAACTAAACGGAAAGATTTGCGGTCCGAATCATGGGTAATGAAGGAGAGTATTCGGATTAGAAGATCATCGTTAAGGAGGGAAAGTAATGGAGCACAATCCATGAAAACTAAAGGAAACAACAACAACAACTACTCCTAATCCCAAGTCAATTGAATAAATTTTAACTGGAGTACCCTTATTTTCAGACCATTTGAACCCGTTTCATTCTATTCAATTCAAACATTCGATAAGCTGAAATACAAATCTAGAGAATATTGTAACAATAGCCACGCCCCAAAAGCTAGCTACAAATGTAACAAGAACCACGCCCCAAAAGTTAGCTAGTCCAACAGCCCAAGGCTATTTAAACTACACATCAACACATAGTAGTACCGATGAGGGACATAACAAATACTCTGTAAAAAAGATCTTAGCAAACACTGAACTAGTCAATATTTTCTGTGTGGATCTTTTGCTTCCTATGAAAGCTATAGGAAAATGCCAAGAAAAGGAAAGTGTGGGTGTATTATGTCGGGACAAAAAGGAAGAGGAGGCGAACGTTGAGAAGGAGCTGAAGGGTGGGAAAAGAAAGAGTAGGAGAAAGGATAAAACGGGTATTGTAGACGGAGATTTTCATGCTAAAGGCCTAATTCACTGGCGATGTTTTTCAGGTTCTATGACAACTGTGTCATAGGCAAAAGAAGACAAATATGTGAGAGAGAAACGAAGGTTTCTTGATTTTGAGAGATAAGTGCAGTGGCGATGTAGATGCATTTGACTGATAAGTGATCTGTCAACTGCAGTGGGTGCCATGTTGTTTTGTTTGGCATGGCCTAAATTTAGGCATGTCACGTGACACCATTCTTCTACCCATTTGAAATTTTCTATTTCACAAAAATAAATGAGTGTTGCGACATGGGCGTTAAAAAAAGAATGTCACTTCATAAAATTTTAAAGTTTCTTAAGATAGTAACAAATTGTAGTATCAAAAAAGGAGGTAGGCCAAGTTTAGGTGAGATAAAATATGATCAATGTTAATTTATTCAAAAATCATTTGGGACCAGATGAATTGAGCTATGAATTTATGATTCATTCAAGTTTAAATAGGTCGAACGACTACACTTTCTTTATGAGCGTCAATTATTTAAAGTTGTCGTATAGAAGAGCTAAGCAACATAATATCAATAATATTTCATGTTACAGTAATACATAATAATTTAATTTTGTTAATTAATTTGGTAGAATATAATTAGGGGTGAATTCAGTATTCATCTGAATTTAATATTTCCATCACATGGCATCAATTTATATATAAAAATTCAATTAAATGGCAATAACTAGTAAATATAAATTTATAACTTTAAAAATATAGTGAACTCTAGATGCTCCTCTAATTAGAACACCACATTATGTTAATATTAGATCAAAACTCTATATTTGACAAGTGCAAAGTTCGATTTCACCAACTTTGTTTCTCTCTCTTGGCCTCTCCCTACCCCCACAAAATAACCAAAATACAAGAGCAGAAGAAAGAACAGAAGGGGAAGTGTTAAACTAATTAATCAGAATTAGGGAGGGCGGTGTTAAAGAGAGGGGACATAAAGTGAAAGGCATCTGATCCTTTGAATAGTACTTAATCTCAACTATAAACAAACAGTGGCACACAGATTAGGGACGTTTTGAAAATACCGCTTAATACTCTCGTGGTGGGTCCCTACAACAACGTAAATTCGTCGAAGTGGTCACTTGAGGACAATAAAGATTGAAACGTGCAATGACCGTACCTATCTGTTACTGTAAATGCACCTTGTAAGTCGTCACCCTTCTCTGGTCAGAACCCTGAAAATTGAATTGCTTTTGATTTGGAAGTTTTACCTCTTGATAAGCAATGACAATATATAAACAGGTCTTTAAATTTGGTATCGCTCATAAGTATACCCTTCAACTTTTGGTGTGTATAAATAGGCACCCCAATTTATAAAAAGTTAAACACGTAAACACAAATGCTGACATAAAACATAAATTTTGGATGTATCTAGATGATCATTTTATAAGTTGGGTGTTCAACTGATAAAGTGGAGACAAGTTGAGGTGCCAACTTATACACACCCAAAGTAAGAGGGCATACTTGCCGAGGCCAAGTTTGAGGGCCTGTTTATGTATTATTTAACATAAATTTAAATTAATCTGTCACGACCCAATTTCACTAAGTCGCGCGGACACCTACCTTTCCCACTTCGGTAAGCAAACCCTTATCCCAACAATTTTAAAAGCATGAATAAATAAGTATATGAGCGGAAGAGATAGAAATACGTAAGTCTGACATAATAATGGATAAATAATACGGAGATACATCAAACCACCCCAGTATCTGGTCTGGTCATACAAGAGCATCTAACTAGAATCTACAAGTCTAGAAGTAATAATAATACATCAATAGTCTCAATATGTCTCAGAATATCAAGTAAGACATAAATAAAAGAAGAATCTTCAAGGCGGCGAACGTCCTCGTGCTCACCCTGTAAGACTCTAAATAGCAATCCTCGAACTACTATCAGCCACGAAGAGAAGAGGTCGAACCCATCTGAAACTCTGCATTCATAAAAGAATGCAGCAAGTGTAGGTCAGTACAAACAACAAGTACTAGTAAGTATCATAGGCCGACTAAGATTACCTAACATATGTCTAAGCAATAAAGTAAGATAAACAGGTAAATCAACAAGGTATAAGTCGATCACGAGCCAGTAACCACGTACACGTCATCACCTATGTTATAGCATCTAAGCCCAAATGTGTCAAGTCTCAATATATTCAATCCGAATCAGTATATCACAAGTACATCATAAGAATATCACAATAGAAGCCATAGTACAATGTAATGCAATAATATATGAAGTGTGAATGCAATGCATATGCACCGTACACATGTACTCCGATGATGAAACATCACATCTCGGCAGCACAACCCATGAGGGACCTGCGAGTCCATGTACCTCACGATTTCGGCAACAACCTCGGCAATCGCTACCAGCACTTATCCTCGATTTCGGGATAAACATCGAACATCGGTCCTCACGTCACTCTCATCCAACTGAGCCCAGCTCATAACAGCGTTTCCTTAAGTATCCTCAATGTATTGAGTATATCATGAAGATGAGAATGCGTACAATGTATGAGTTCAATGTCAATAATCAAATCAATATCAAAAGTACCACGCATGGGCACACCAACAATATCATGAAAAGGCTACACAATAAGCCATAATAGAATCACTATCCTCGTCTCCAATGACAACAAGTAAGATACTATAATATCATAATCAAGATACATCAATAGTCTCTAATATCTACTATCTCCAAGTGGCATCGAGCCAACAATAATAGAATAAGATAAGTCACAACACAATGGATTGGCTAACCCCAAAATCACACAACAGGGCCCGACCTAAGACAATATCCAACCCAACTTCATACCTGAAGGTTTACATGCATTTTCCGACAATATCGTCTAAATATATGCTTCGCTAAACGAAGTCTCACAATAGGGTATACTATAACCTACTTAGAAGGTCGAACAACAAGGTCTCCACAATCACACCATAATCTTTCCTTTCCTTTGAGTCTCGAGATAAAGAAAGTCTAAGCACATTCGAGTCAAAAAATTAGAATCAAGAAGAACATCGATCAAACCTTACTTCTATTCAAGACCCAAATCCCCAACCTATGGAATGGATTTTATGAACTATAAGGGTGGAATTAAGAATCTAAAGTTTCCAACATGAATTAAAACTCTAGGTGATTAATTCCCATCAATATCAAGCTAGAATAACCAAGAATTTACTTAAATTCTGATTCTAGGTAAAATGCCCAAATTTGGATATAAACCCTAACTTTCAATTCCATAAATTATCCACTAATTAGGAAGAAATTATGAAATAAAGGATTCTAATCATCAATTTCATGCTTAAAGAAGCTAACTCACCCAATAAATCAATATTACAAAGCCTAGAAGAAGAACTCATTGAACCCTCTTTTAATTCTAGAATTCTTAGTGAACTAGCATGATAATGGAATCCTAAGATGATAATGAAATCATGGAATAGGAAGGAAGATAGAAGGACTTACTACCAAGATTTTCACCCAAAAATCACCTTGAAAGGCTCCCAATAACTCAGATTTCGAAATAGTAATAAATGAGGGACTTAAGGCTTTTAACACTTCATTTAATGAAGTTAATCGCGACCAGTAGACCGCTTCAGAGGCACCGCTTCGGCGGTCAACGGTATAGCGATACTGCTGTCGCTGTGTTGGTGCCGCCAAAGCGGGCACTTGACACCAGAAAATCCCAAGATTTCACATTCTCAACCCGAATTTCTGACTATCTCCCGAGGCCATCTGCTCACATACCAAATATGCTGACATACATAAAAACACGCTACGAACACACTCGTGGCCTCAGAATTCCCAACGGAGGTCTCATTGACCAAGTCAACCCCCGATACCTCAAATTCAACTTCCCAACCCAAGTCCCGAAATGCACCCGAGTGCATTGGGAACCGAACCAAATATACAAACAAGTTCTAAAAGACCATCCGGACCTCCTGGAATCGACGGATTTCCGAAAAAGGTCCATTTACCCAAAAGTCAACTTTGAGTCAACTCTTTTTCGCTCAAAGCCCAATTTTCCCATAAAGTCTCTCAAATCAAATCCAAACACCTCGAGAAGCGTGTCAACGGTCCCCTCAGGTTAAAAGTGAGCTAACAAGCTTGGGGAAAGGTCAAAAAGTGTCAAAAAGACTATAACGACCAAGCGGGTCGTTACATAATCAAAGTTCAAACTAAATACCGCAGGAAACGCCAAAAACAAATACTCTCTACCTTAACTCAAAAGAAAATATTTTTTCTGTTTCAGAAAAGTTATTTAGCCTCTGACTTATATTAGTATCAAATTAAGTATTTAATACCTGTAAAAAAAGTAATTTAATTTATTTACAAAAATATATATCTTATTTTCTTTTATTTAATATAAAGATCCGGTACAACTAATTTTTCTTATATTTTGACATTTGATTGTTAATTATTCGAATTCACCATAAGGGCATGTGGGACCCCTTTTTTTTTCTCGTATGGTTTATGAAGTCTATAGTACTCCTATTAAATTATTGTTAGCGGAATGAAATGGAATAATCTTGTGGAATTAACTAACCACGCTCTCTAACGGAAAAATAATTTGATTACTCAATAATAGCCTGCCAACTCAAAGGCGACCATGTTGATGTTACTGAACTCTAAATTTACAGAGAAAATGAGGTACTAGTTGAATAGAATATCCAAGGAACCAAATAGACTTTTCAAAGTGTAAAGGAATCAATGCACTTTCATAGTCCAAATTGAGAATTAAATAATATACAAGATAAAGTTATGTAAGAAAAAGTATATAAGTGGAGATGGAGATTATTCGTAAGATTAATGTATTAGAAACTTTGACCCTTTTTGTCCTTCGCCTTACTACTCAAAAGACATATGGTGTTAACATTTTTAGATTTTCTCAGTTCGATCTTATGACATAGAGCCCGTTTGGATGGGCGGCTTTTGACTTAAAAACCTGTGCTTAAAGTCACTTTTTTATTTTACCTTAATATTACAAAAGTGCTTAAAAGTTATCTTAGTTTAAAAACACCTAAAATAAGTCAATCCAAACAGGCTCTTAGTATTAGTAATAGCATGTGATTTAGAAAACATTTATTGCTTTGATACAGATTTTCATATTGAGAAACAGGTTACTTAAATTTCAAAGACAATCTATTTTAATCTGGATTAAGGACTTTGCATCATACACTATTTTAGCTCTTTGATGTAAAATTTATTTTTCAAATCTCCACTTTTCGTCCTATTATAACGTGAAAATAAAGAAATCTAATGGGATCTACGTACATAGCAGTTGATAACAGGAGTCTAACTGAAACAAATTTGAAATGTTTTTTTAGGGCCCATATTATATCACCTAACTGAATTCTTATTCTCACACTAGCTGGAGATCTTATATTATTGCCAATTTGACATAGTTGACATTTAAAAAGGTTTTTATATTAACCCAATTCTGTAATTTTTACCAAATCAGCTAATGTTTGCAGGTTGATGTAACATCTTTGTCAGTTTTTTTCCTTACCAGTCATGGGTGGAGGCATTTTACCAACCGAGCAACCCTCACTTGTCATCTCCTTTGTTGGTTAATTGAAAACTTGATTATTGGAATATTAATCAACCGAGCTTGAAATACAAGTTCAATATAAAGCTTCTAAAAAGTGCATTAAGTCAAGGAATAAGTAGCAACAGTAATATATAGAAAATTAAAGGAGCATCACATACATAAGGTGTTAGGTGTCCCAAAAGGTCATCCCCAAAACCCAAGAGAAAGCAATATCAACCTGATGAAATTTACTGGAAAATTTATATCCAAATTTTTGGACTTTAACTTTTTTCCCTCCCTCTGTTCTAAAATCTTAGCTGTATGTATTAGTTAAGTATTGAGATGCTTCTTTATTAACCCCATTCAATATAAAAGGCGTCTTTTTGGTCATGTAAATGAATTATAAGACATGCTTAGAATAAATAAATACATACAATAGCTAACTTTGAGGCACATCTCTCTAGGAATACCATAGTAGTAGAAGACGATATCGCAGTAAACACAAAGTGAGCACTACTAGTCAACCATTTCATAAACAATGTTCTTACGAAGACTTGCACTGCAACACCCCCATTTTTCTTTGACAGAACTCCTGCACCTAACTCTTTTTATAGAAACAAAATAAAAACAAAAACAAGAAGAAAAAAGAAAAAAAAGGAAGAAAAATGGAAATTTCAACACCCAGCTGAAGTTTTATAGGCCTTCATTTTGGATCTTGAGAAGCATACTTGATGGGCCATCAACAAGCTCCATTTGGCAGTAGCGATGAAATTGCATAATTTCATTTTTTGCGCGGATTGACCTTCATTTGGGGTGGTCTTTAATTTTTGTCCGTCAAATTGCTGGTTTTAATTTTTGTCTTTCACTTAAAAAGATGGCCGAAGACATCCCGAGGTTCTGGGTTAGAACCCCACTCAGTCAAAAAAAAATCTCACAAGGCAAGGCTTTTGCAAAATGTCTGCCTTATGCAGCAGACTTTGCCGTAAGGCATAACTAAAAGTCTGCCTTATAAGGCAAAATCTGTCGTCTCCCACATAGGTTCTATATAACTTCACCCGAATAGGCATAGGTTGTCTTGCGAAATTATTATTATTTTCGACTTTGCTGGGTTTCGAACCCAGAACCTCAAGATATTTTCGGTCACCTTTTTAAGCGAAGGCCAAAAATTATAGACCAGCGAATTGAGGGCCAAAAATTAAAGACCAGCCCGTACGAAGGGTAATCATGCAAATTGCCCGCATGGTTTTCCTTTCAAATGGGCTGGTCTTTAATTTTTGCTCTTTAGTAATTAAACTTATGCCTAGCGGTAAGGGTGTACATGGACCGACTTGGTTCATTTTTTTTTAAAATACCAAATCAAACCAATTGTGTCGGGTTTTAAAATCTGTAAACCAAACCAAACCAATAAAAATCGGTTTTTTCAACCTCGAGATTCCTCTGATTTTTCGAGTTTTTTTCCGAAAAAGTCTTCATATAAAACCCATAATTTTTACTTCAAATATTCCAAATCATATTACAAATAAGTATTTTTATGTATAAAATATGTTTAAAAATTGTATACATGTAATGTCGGGTTGGTTTGGTTCGGTTTGACTTTTTTTAGTTAAAACCAATCCACCAATTATGATCTGGTAAAACCAAACCACCAATTATGATCGGGTTTTTTTTTTCCTACACTAAATCACTAGTCGGGTTTTTTTCTCGGTTTATCGATTTGGTGCAGTTTGTTGGTTTTCTTTGTACAGCCCTACCTAGCGGGCCGAAGTTCTATACTTATGCTGGCATAACTTGTGAGATATTATGATTGAAAAATATAAACTTATGTCACGCGAAAAAGTTGTATGTTACGAGCGTCAAAAATTAAAGACCAACACAAAATAATGTCCCTGCAGTAGCCCAATGTAAATCTCATTTTCTGTTACTTCTAAATGTAAAACGTTTCCTTAAGACTTTAGCTGCACCTTTTCTCTTGAAAGCTCTTTTTTCTTCCTATTAAATCAGTCTACCTTTTTTTATTTTTTTTTTATTTTTATTACATAGGGGGTAGGGAAAGGGGAAATGGGAAAGAAGATTACAATGTGGGGATTCGAACCCTCACCAACAAGGTAAAAGTTCAGGTAGTCAACCAACTGAGCTACTAGATCCCTACTGTTAAATCTGTCTACCAAACTTATCAATATCAAGAATTTTTGTCACTCCGTTATGTATAATCTCTTGGTATTCAGCTGCACAATTTATGCTCAAAACGAGGAGCAAAGCAAATTAATCTTTCCCTCGGGACTTTAAAGTTAATTGAAAACATTCGAACAGCAGAATGAAATGAGCAAACTGGACCTTCCAAACAAATTATAAGTCTATCCTGGTCAAACTACTCTAAGCAAACTTAATCTTAGACAAAAGATTTTAAGGCTTTATACCAAGACCGTGTCTTCTGTACAAGGGTGTGTTTCTAGCATCAAGTCTTCGTGCTACTGGCCTAATGTTACACATACCAACTAAAACTTCTAAAATCATTGGTATACTCGAGACATAATGATGCTCGTTACCAATTAAATCGGTAACTCAGCAATGAAGAGCTGGTGAAATATGTTTGTACCAATATATAGAAGTGACAAAATGACTTTAAATTGAGTATTTATAAAGAGCTGTTTTAGAACCTGTGCTCGAAAATCCTCTTCCGTACCACGTTATTGGGAAATGTTAATTCATTCTAATTGATTATTCCGTGCTTGTACAATTTGTCGCCACCTTCCCCCTGTGCATAAGTGAATGCTGGAGCTGGTAGCCTTGGGATATTATCTACACCTTGTGATCCCATCACTGCTTTCGCGTTCCAATACCAAGGCTGAAGATAAGGTGAGCATATCGATGGAGAATATGAAGAAGCCTGGAGAATCACTGAGCCCCAATCTCTGTCACCAAGCTTTGCTTCTTTTATTCTTCTCCTAACCAACAAGCTTCCTACATCTTCCTTCTTCATTTCCGATATGCTTCTGATAATTGACATGCAAAGAAGAAGTATAAATACCGCATCTTCTTCAGGTAAAAACTCCACCACCAAAAACTTCCAGTTAACAAGTGCTGTCGCTTTTCCAACCGGATTATCCTCCGAGAACCTAACTACTGTTATGAATCCATCTTCTTCTTTGTCTTCAACTTGCTTTAACTTTTCATTTGACACATGTTCTGTCTCCTCACCTAAGCCAGATTTCTTGACTTCGTACTGCATTTGCCGCCCTTCCAATAACTTCACCTGCAATGATTGTGTTCTTAAGCATCACTCATGATCAATACTCTAACAATTAAGTTCCTGCTGGAAGTGAATCAAAGTTCATAAACACGGTACCGCTGAATCAGAGGATTGCTGGTTTATTAGGCTGAAACTTAAGCCCGAACCGGATGTTGATGATTCCCACCGTGCTAATAGCTCATGTCCTGTTGAAAGGCTCCAAAGAGAATGCCATCCTTCTGGTGGATCTTTTGGTTTGGCAATGCCTACCATTTTCTCTGTACTAGATGAGAAACGCAAGCAAATGACACCACAAATTAGGTAGGAAACCAAGAATAGGAGACATCCACTAATAGTTCAAATGTAATTTATTTAATTTTCTTTTCTTGACCGTTGAAATGAATGTTTGGCCAGAAGAACAGATACAGGAAAGTATACAGAGGAATTATAACATACCAGGTGCTCTACCAATGGAACCAGCAACGTAGGACCAATGGCCTTCACGTATTTCTATAATGCGGTCCTCCCATTTTACAGCTGAAGGAGTTTCAGCTCCTCTCCTCCAAAAGCCGCCTCCAACTCTAGCATTATTGTCAACAACACAAGATCAGGAGACAAAACACAAGGAGGCAGATGATCACTTAGACAAAATAAAAAGTGTCCACCACCTAAATCGAATCACAAAGCATTCCCTGCCTGCATGATCCAGAACAGTCCGAGATAACCATCGACCTTCTTGGGGATGATATTGGTTCATCCTCAGAATGACATCAGATATCATAGCACCTGAATCATCTGATACTCGATCAGGTACACATTTCAACAAGTAGGAGGCTTGGACAGGAGGAGTTATTGAGGTAGCTACCCTCACTTTTTGGTCAATTTCTTTTACCAAATTGAGAGAGGGCGCACGTAATAAATCATTCCAAAGAAATGTTACACTCTCTCTCAGGCTACTTCCTTTAATGCAGCCACCACCACGTTGGCGAACCTCAAGAACTATTCCCTTAGTTCCAAACTCACAATAGATATGCAAAGTTTTTTGCCACCTTTGAGACGTAAATTTGCTGAGTGGTTTATCTGTTTTTAGCTCCCTGTGACATCTAACCATCTGAAGACGTAAGAACTCCTTTGACGCATCACAACTCACAGTTTTCTTTAGCTTCACTGTTAAACAGACCTGTAATGCAAATCATAGCACAGCCAACCTTTTAGTCATTCCTTCTAGATACTACTGCAGTGCTATTCCCCTCTCTCAACACCACCCCCCACACCCCACACCCCACACACACACACCAAAAAAAAAAAAAAAAAAAAAAAAGACAAGAGGAAGAAGCAAAAGATGATAACTATATGTTGCATTTCTTGGTGAATGCACCATTTATAAAACTAGCTTATTGTCAATTAGGTTCCCCACTAGCATAACCAAATTATTTCCTTCTTCACGACAATGATTTTATATGATTCACACAAAATTCTAGCAATAGAAAAGGCAAGAAGATTTGTGATTATGCATGTGATTATGCATAGAGGAGCATGTATATTGCCGAGCAGCATATTAGTTTTTAGCTCTAGAAAGTACAAAACAAAGTAAAAAACTTGTTATTCTAGTTAAAATGGGATTCACTGATCAACTTTTAAACTGGTCATGGCACTAATTGTATAACAATGAATAAGCAGGATCTATGTGATATATTCAAGCAAGATAAGTCTATTTCGATCCCACAGCGTGAAACCCTTTAAAACTTATTTTTCTTTTTGATAGTTCCAATTTATCGTAACACCATGAGAGGGAAAGTATTGGTGATCTCAACGGGAGGAACCAAGCCATCCACACTACATCACGGATTTCAGTTATGAATTCCTGGTACGATATTAGTTTCAGATTCTTGTAACAGATTAAATTTATTTATTATTTTGAGAAATTACAGAGAGAAACGACTTTAGGATGATTTCCAACTGCTTTTTCTATTTTAGGAAAAGTTTCAAGTCGTATGGCAGGCATATTTGAACATTGCTTTGATCTACAACTACTAAGCCAAGAAAGCAGTAAAACTCCACCATTTTTTGTTTACATCTTACAACTTTTACTCCACACTTTAACGAAAGTGCAGGTAACAAATTGCTTTAGCACCTTCCTCTAATATAATTCTGCAAATTCATCTTTACCCCTCGATAATCCTTTATCTAGGATAACCATTTATCATTGTATTAAACTTGGAAAGCAGGCATGGATAGAATAAGCGACTACGTCCTTAAGATGAAAGCAACACACCAGACCTTATCTACTGATGCATACATAAAGACAACCCATCTCCCAAACAAAAGCATGAAAACATAAAATAAAAGATGGAAGAAGAGAAAAGAAAGGAAAAGTAGGAGTGATCCAAAAAAGAAACATCAATAATTAAATGTGACCTAATAAGATGATGATAGGGCACCAACTTGGATATAAACTACTATACCTTTATAAGTCCTACTTTAGAAAAGTTTGCACAAACCAATCAAACAGTCAATACCCTACACCCCTGTGATTGCATTTTTAATATTATCAAGTGGGAAATTGCAAAGCAGGAAAGCAAAAGATCCAACTAACCTCAAGCAAGAATCGCGGTAACATGGACGAGTATTTTGCATTGACATCAGTATCTGTGACTTCCCAGTAGATTGGTGGCTTAACATCAACAGCCTTTCCAATGGTCAACCCACCAGCTTTCTCATATGGCTGATCAAATAATCTTTCCCATAGTTTCTTAGTGTCCTCAATGTCTTCTTCCTTCACAACCTCCAATGCTCCAACTACTTTTCTCATTTCCTCCTCTAACCCCTTTGTGTCCAATGTATATGCAGTAGGATAACTCTATTTAAATCAAATTCATAAAAAACGAAAAATTTGCATAAGCATCAATGCACCAGTCATTATTGATCAACAATAGACAATAAACATATCTCAACTTGATGAAATCATTCATTTGAACAGAGAAATAACATTATAGTTTTTGTATTTAAGTAAACAAATAGTACAAAATCCATGTAGACCGATCAGTCATGAATCACGGTAAACAGCCACCAGGATTATGACAAGCACTACGGAAATTACAATAACGCTCGAAACCATACTACCTAAAAGCTGAATAAAATTGACAGTACTATTTAGTTGAATAAACTATCATAGCATTTTATTCAAAGAGCAATACTAAAATCAGAAATCCTTACTAATAACATGAAGGCCAATGAAAATTGACCAGGATGATGCCTACAGGATGTGATCTATGTAATAAATTAATTATCTTTTTGGCTTTCTTCTTTTAGATAATGACAAAAAGTATTTACTAAGAACAACAATTAAACCAAAGTTTATTAATCCATTATGGAATTATTTAACTTATCTTAAGGACATACTCAATGTCCTAATTGCTTCCCCCAAAAGTATATGGAAAAGGAAAACAAAGATTTCTCGATAGAACTTAGAAGTGAACGATTAGACCAAAAATTTAGTATACAATAACAACATACCCAGTGAAATCCCACCTAGTGGGTCTGGGGAGAGTAGAGCGTACGCAGACCTTACCCCTACCTCTCAAGGTAGGGAGGCTGTTTCCGGTAGACCCTAGGCAAAGACCAAAAATTTAGTATGTTAACTTAAAAAAAAAAAAAAGAGAGAGCCTTACCTGATGAGTGATCAACATTAGAAGAATATCTGAAGTAGGGACCAACATAGAGCAACTATCTGCAAATCTATGCATCATATACAGAAAGCCTTTATACCGTTGTCGAGCTGCAATCAAATACACAATCTCTGAATAGTAAGGCTCAGAAAATTTGGTGTATAAATGTCTTTGTTTGGATACTTCTTTTAGCAGATCTTCATGAAATGTGGAAACTGTGTTCTGTAAATTGGATTCATCAGATTCATTCTCAAAAGGCTCTGTTGGGTATCTGTGGGACCAAATTTCTTTGCATCTGTTTAATGCATACTCTTCATTTTCTTCATTGAATATAGCTGCCTTTCCAATGAGTTTAGAGAATCTTGATTCACAATATTGCCTGTAACTTACCTGAATTAAGAAAAATTCAAGTATGCTTTAGCATAACGTAGAACTATTAGCACACTTTTGAAATAGTAAATTCTGAAGATCCACCTTCAGTTTAACTTAAGAGAAAGTACAATAAAGGAGCTTTTATGTAACTTTACCATAAACTAGAAGTAAGAAATTCATATGGTTAACACTAACTTTCATGGATAAAGATAACACCTTTTTGTTTTTGTTTTCCAATATATTCTCATAGACCCAAGTAAAAGAAGTACACTATTTTCAGTGTACTAGTATTTCTTACCGGATTTATGGTGTGACAATACCAAACCCATTCAATATCAAGAGGAGGGTGAATCATTGGAGGGGTTGACCCATTAGAAAGATCAGAAATTAATGGCATCCATAACTCATCATACCTGCAAATAAAAATAAATAAAAACTCAAATTAACAAGAAACCAGCACCCAGTTGAAGTTAAAGAGGACTAAAGCATGTGGAAGTACTGTAATCTACTAGTAATAATTAACCTTCTAATAGATTCAAGAATGGTTGGTTTTTCATGAAGCCATTGAGACTCAGTCACAAGTTTCAAGAACCCAAGATTTCGCCTGGAAGCAGCTACAAGATTGATACTCAACCGTACAGTTTCTTCCTCAGATATCTCACTTAGGCTTCTCATGGAAGCACCATCCGAAGTTGACATTCTTGTTTTTGCAGATTTTTCAAGACTCTACTCTGCACTCAAATAATTAGTGGAAACACGTAATACATGAAATTTTTAGAGTGGACGGGATTCTTCTTAAAAAGGCATGTTTTTTTTTTCGCTAAAGAAGAAGGCCTTGTTGCTCCTCAATTCTCAAATGTATACAAATGGAAAGAGGTCTATGCTAGCAAAGGCTTGTCGCCACGTGGAATGTAAACTTTGAACTGTTCAGGTACGAAAGTAGAGTACTGTTGTTGGCTGTGACCACTAGACCTTTTGCCGCTTTGCCTATGTCATGAAAGGACAAAGAATAAATATCTTTTGATTTTGGCTTAATGCATATGCGCCTCCTGAGCTTGCCTTTTTTTTTTTTTTCATTTTGATATCTTAATCAAGTATTGTTCCTATTGAATTCCTGAATTTGTCTTTAAGTGTGTCCATCAAACTTTCTATATCTAATTTTTATTAGAAGCAGAATTAAATTGGAAAATGAAGGTAGAGTGATATTTTAGACATGTTATAAGCTATTCTTTAAGTCACGGATGTGTCAGTTTCTGCTAGTTTTGCTCTTTCAGTGCCCGTTTAATTAAGAGCTACTCTTTTTTCCCTCTCAATTGCTGCTAATCTTAACTAAAAGATGGCATAATTAAATTAAAATATTTATTAACATGTTGCTACATTGAAGATGGAATACTATGTAAGTCGGATGTGTTTGATAGACACACTTTAAGAACGAGTTTAGAAATTTAATAGGAACAAGACTTAGTTAAGATACCAAAATAAAAAAAATAAAAAACAAATTTAGGGGGCCGCATATACATTAGGCCTTTGATGTATTACTACTGCAACTTTCTAATATTGGCCTAATGGTCTTTTTGGATGCTTTATTATGTTGATATCCTCTCATTAATACATGGTCAAATCTTTCTATATCAGTGTCGTTTGTCTGAATATTTTTAATTGCTATAGAGAAATGTATTTTAGAGAACATCTAGTATAACATAACATGAAAAGTTAGTTCCCAAAAAACTTATTGTTATAACAAAATATATTACTACTATAGAGGATGACTATTATAAAGA
This sequence comes from Lycium barbarum, assembly GCF_019175385.1. Lineage (NCBI taxonomy): Eukaryota > Viridiplantae > Streptophyta > Magnoliopsida > Solanales > Solanaceae > Lycium > Lycium barbarum. The sequence goes on from NC_083342.1 coordinate 121,132,960, forward strand.
GGTTTGACTATATTTTTAAATTGGTTAGCTAGGCTTAAACCCTGATTGCTTTTTTCTTTTTATTGCTTAAAAATAAATGAAATGCTCATTTGTACTTGGGTTTAATCTACTTTCGTTAAATTGGAAATGAATCTTTTTCCTATCCAGCGAGTTTGGCTTAGTTAGATTAAAACAAAATGTAAGCCTCAGACAAGATTCAGGTCGTCCACCATTTTTTACTTTTTCACTAATGGACGCTTAAAAGTGAACAAAAATGACGAAAGAAAACGATGGGAATAGTGGTTGGACTTGGTAGTGAGTGAGTAATGACTATCAATGATAAATAGTGTAAATATGTAGTAAAAGAATATTTTGTAAATCTTCTATTTTAGGTTAGTATAGTTTGTATCCTAATAGGACATTGTAACTATGGTACCAACTCAATCAATGAGAATAATCACGGAATTAATCTCTTTCATGGTATCAGATACTAGGGTTTCTTTTCCTTCTCTTCCGCTGCCCTAATTCTCCGACGTCCTCTACCCACTTTTCCGACGTCTTCTTCTTCGATTTCCTTCCATTTTTCTTCCCTTCCATCAATGGCAGACACCAAGTTCCATCCTGTTTTGGCTGTCTCCAACATCAAGAATCACATCCCAATCATTCTTGAGATGGAAACGGATCATTATTCGGCTTGGGCCGAATTATTCAAACTTCATGCCCGATCTCACCGTGTCCTTTCCCACATTCTGCCAACCGGAAAGAAGAAGGCTCCTACCACCGACGACGAAAAGGAGTTGTGGTCCACTTTGGATGCCACGGTACTTCAATGGGTATATGCAACCATCTCCACGGACTTATTGCATACAATCATCGAAGAAGACCTATCGGCAAAGGAGGCCTGGGATCGCCTCCGTAATCTTTTTCAAGACAACAAAAACTCCCGTGCCGTTGCTTTGGAACATGATTTCTCTCATGTCAAGATGCGGGATTTTCCAAACGCTTCGGCGTATTGCCAACGTCTCAAGACCTTGGCCGATCAACTTAAGAGTGTGGGGGCTCCGGTGACCGACAACCGCCTCGTTCTCCAACTGGTGGCTGGACTCCCAGAGGCATACAAGAATTTGGGTACCTACATCCGCCAAAGTAAGCCTCTTCCATCATTCTCCGAAGCTCGGTCAAGTTTGTGCCTTGAGGAAAAGGCGTTGGCTGAAATGCACGATGACTCGCCCGCGGCTATGGTGGCTAATTCCAAACGCCATTTTGATGATTCTTCTCATCTGGAAAATTCTGGTCGTTCTCACCATCATCGGGGCAAAAATAACAACAAAAACCGCGGCTCTAGCGGCGGGAATAATAACGGCGGTGACCGTGGTTCGGGCGGCGGCAGTGGCAGCCGACGCCGTGGAGGACGCCCCTCAGGTGACCAGCAGCAGTGGCAACAGCCCTCCTCACCGTGGCAGTGGGGTTGGATGCCTCAGTGGCCTCCCCCTTGCTCGTATCCTACCACGTAGTGGGCTCGGCCACAGCAGCAGTGGCAGCCGCCATCTTCTTCGTTTGGCCCGAGGTCGCTGGCCCAGCCTGGCATTTTGGGCTCGCGACCACAGCAGCAGGCATATGCAGCCGTAGGCCCCCCGACACAATGGACTCCGACGGATATTGAATCGGCCATGCACACGATGACGTTGAACCAACCCGATTCGAATTGGTATATGGATACCGGCGCCACGTCCCATATGACATCCACAAAAGGTACTCTCTCGTCTTATTTTAATTTGAGCAATCGTAATACTGGCATTGTTGTTGGTAATGGTAATTCAATTCCAATTCGAGGTTGTGGTCATGCTAAATTGCCTCCCCCGAACCCTCCTTTATTGTTAAACAATGTCCTTCATGCGCCAAAACTCATAAAGAATTTGATATCCTTTCGTAAATTTACTACTGATAACTATGTGAGTGTTGAATTTGATCCTTATGGGTTTTCTGTGAAGGATTTCCGGACAGGGATGGCTCTCATGAGATGTAATAGTAGGGGTGCTCTCTATCCATTGTCCACCTTCAAATTTTCCACCAATTCACCGTCGACTTTTGCTACCTTGTCTTCTACCCGTTGGCATGATCGTTTGGGCCACCCGGGAGCTTCTATTTTGGATTTTCTTAGGCGTAATAAAAGCATTGAATGTAATAGTTCTAGTTCATCTAGTATTTGTCATTCTTGCGTTCTTGGTAAACATGTTAAGTTGCCATTTGCTAGTTCTATTTCCGAAACTTTGTTTCCATTTGACATTATTCATAGTGCTTTGTGGACTTCTCCAATTTTGAGTTCTATGGGCCATCGTTATTATGTTCTGTTTTTGGATGATTTTACCAACTATTTGTGGACTTTCCCTTTGGCTAGAAAATCTGATGTTTACTCAAAATTCATGGATTTTAAGACCCATATTCTTACTCAATTTGAACGTCCTATCAAGAATGTCCAATGTGATAATGGGAGGGAATATACTAATAGTCAATTCGGAAAATTTTGTGCATCCAATGGGATGTCTTTCCGTCTTTCGTGTCCTCATACATCCTCTCAAAATGGGAAAGCAGAAAGAAAAATTCGTTCACTAAATAATGTCATTCGGACTCTTCTTGCTCATGCCTCCATTCCTCCGTCTTTTTGGCATCATGCATTGCAAATGGCGACGTATCTCATTAATATTTTACCAAGTAAGCTATTGGGTCACAAATCACCTAGAGAGGTCCTTTACCAACGGAAACCATCTTATTCTCAACTCCGAGTCTTTGGGTGTTTATGTTATCCCCTTTTTCCGTCTACTACTATTCACAAGTTGCACCCTCGGTCAACTCCATGTGTCTTTTTGGGATATCCACCAAACCATCGTGGCTACAAATGTTTTGATTTATCCTCAAATAAAATCATTATTTGTCGTCACGTTTTATTTGATGAGACTCAATTTCCGTTTTTCAAAATCCATACTCCGGCTCCCACCTCTTATGACTTCCTTGATGATGGTCTCTCTCCTTACTTGATCCATCATATAGCTGCCAGCCCTCCACCGCTGCCCTGTCCCCCTCCATCGCTGCCCGTGATTCAGGACCACGCCGACCCCTCCCCACCTGGGCAGCAGCCTCTATCGTCCTTTACGCAGGACCAGTCCGCCCCTCTCCCCCACCAGCTTCCCACCACCCCGTAAAACTCGACCATTTCTCTACCTGTCCAGCCCAATACCCACACACGCATGGTCACTCGTAGTCAGTGCGGGATTTTCAAACCCAAGCACCTATTTAATCTACATGCGACGGTTACCAAGTCCCTCATACCTCGTAAACCGTTGGATGCGCTACGTGACCCGAATTGGAAATTGGCCATGGATGATGAATATGTATGCTCTTATTAAAAATAAGACGTGGGAGTTGGTACTCCGTCCACCTAATGTGAATGTTATTCGGTCTATGTGGATTTTTACTCATAAAGAAAAGTCTAATGGTGATTTTGAGAATAAAGCCCGTCTTGTAGGTGATGGCAAAACACAGCAGGTTGGCATTGATTGTGGTGAGACTTTCAGTCCGGTCGTGAAGCCAGCAACAATCCGCACTGTCTTAAGTCTAGCTCTATCTAAACATTGGCCCATTCATCAGTTGGATGTCAAAAATGCATTTCTTCATGGCGAGCTCAAGGAGACGGTCTATATGCATCAGCCTATGGGTTTTAGAGACCCATCTCGTCCCGATTATGTGTGTTTGTTGCGCACGTCCTTATATGGGCTTAAACAGGCACCGAGAGCTTGGTATAAAAGATTTGCTGACTTTGTTTCTTCCATTGGTTTTGCTAATAGCAGGTCTGACCACTCCCTGTTCATCTATCGCAAAGGGCACCACTTGGCTTACATTTTACTATATGTGGATGATATTATTCTTACTGCTTCTTCAGATGCTCTCCGTTGTTCTATTATGGGCCTTCTTGGCTCAGAATTTGCTATGAAGGACTTAGGTCCTTTGAACTATTTTCTTGGCATTGCGGTGACCCGTCACAAGGGTGGTATGTTTCTATCACAACGAAGTTATGCTACGGACATTATTGAACGTGCAGGAATGTCCTCGTGTAAGCCTTCTTCCACTCTGGTTGACACTAAACCGAAGGTCAGTGCCTCTTCTGGCGATCTGTGTGATGATCCCACTCATTTCCGGAGCCTTGCAGGTGCTCTTCAGTATCTTACCTTCACCAGACCGGATATTTCTTATGCCGTACAACAGATTTGTCTTCATATGCATGCTCCACGAGATACGCATATGCTTGCTGTTAAGCGGATTATTCGGTATATTCAGGGTACTCTTGATCATGGTTTGCATCTCTACTCATCTTCAGTTACTGATTTGGTTTCATACACTGATGCTGATTGGGGGGCATGTCCAGACACCAGACGCTCGACGTCGGGTTATTGCGTGTTTTTGGGAGATAATTTGATATCCTGGTCATCTAAGCGCCAACCTACTCTTTCCCGATCTAGTGCGGAAGCAGAATATAGGGGGGTTGCTAATGTTGACTCTGAATCATGCTGGATACGTAACCTCCTCTTGGAACTACATTGTCCGATCCCTAAGGCTACTTTAGTTTATTGTGATAATGTCAGTGCCATTTACCTGTCAGGAAATCCAGTCCAACATCAGCGCACCAAGCACATTGAGATGGATATACATTTTGTTCGTGAAAAGGTGGCGCGCGGCCACGTCCGTGTCCTTCATGTTCCGTCCCGATATCAGCTCGCCGATATTTTCACTAAAGGACTGCCACAGGTCTTATTTGAAGATTTTCGGGACAGTCTCAGCGTTCGTAAACCTCCCGTTTCGACTGCGGGGGTGTGATAAATAGTGTAACAACAACAACAACAACAACCCAGTGAAATCCCACATCTTGGGGTCTGGGGAGGGTAGAATGTACGCAGACCTTACTCCTACCAAGGTAGGATGGCTGTTTCCGAGAGACCCTCGGCTCAATAGAAGCATAAAAAAGGGAGTCAGATAAGGTTAAAAGATTCAAAACGATATTGTAATGAAATAATGCAAGCGACACAGTAAAACAGGATAATCAAGGAATTCAAAGCGATATGGAAATGCAAATAACGAAAGCGGCACAGATAAAATAGAGTAATCAAAGTACAGAAAGTAGCGAATAATAACATAAATCAGAGCACAAGAAATTATAATGCGCTAATGCGCCTACTAATAAGGAAAGATAACGAGACTTATATACTAGCCTTCTACCCTAATGTGGGTCCTCCACACCTTCCTATCTAAGGTCATGTCCTCGGTAAGCTGTAACTGCGTCATGTCCTGTCTAATCACCTCTCCCCAATAGTGTAAATATGTAGTAAAAGAATATTTTGTAAATCTTCTATTTTAGGTTAGTATAGTTTGTATCCTAATAGGACATTGTAACTATGGTATATTTACCAACTCAATCAATGAGAATAATCACGGAATTAATCTCTTTCAATCAATGTGGAAAAGAGAGAAGAGCTAGGAAAGAAAACAAAAAAAGGAAATTGATAATTTAAGCAATAGCTTGTAGTTTCTTGCTTAGATTTATTGTTTAGCATGGTATAATCTCCTTCATAGTGAGCAACTTAGATACGTCTGCCAAAGAATTTTTAAGAGTTTAAATTATATATACCGATTTAATTATGATATACATTTTCCACGTTAACAGCTTACTTTATGTGTCATAGCATGGACTAACTGTCATTTTTTAAAATTACAAATGGAATGATGAATATGTCGAATCGTAGAAAATTTGCTTACTTTGTTGTTGATCTCTCCGCCATTCTATAAACTTACTTTTCAATCTAATTGGCATTTTTATTTGACACGATAGTGATGACCCACCACTTTCACATGCTGGCATGAAATTGAACCATATGTAAAACTTAGCCATAGAACCCTCCACAATAGGAACAAAAGGCGTACAACTGTACGCAAGTCTATACATACTACAACTGAGTTGGCTGAACACATTCTGTTGTTTCTTCTCAAAACATTTTATCCACCGCCATGGTTAGGTGAACAAGCACTATTTGTTGCATAAGGATGTGACTTTGCATGTCATATCCCAATCCTTGGCCCCATCATCACAATCAAGAAGATGATTTGGTGGTTCATTCAGGGCGCAGCCAGCCCTTCGAGTTTGGGTTCGGCCGAACCCAGTAGCTTTTGTCCGAATTATATATTTGTATTAAAATTTTTGTCAAATATGTACAAATTATTAATTAAGAACCCAGTAATTTTAAGAATTAGAATCTCAAACCCACAAGTTTCAAATCCTAGCTCCGCCTCTGGGTCCATTCCCTCAGGTATTATCAAATAATGGTGCATCAAACTGCCCGCGTTGATCATTTTATTTTATAGTCACATCCTACATAGTACGTAGTAGTATAAAGTGACATTATCGTAGAAGCTTCTTGGGCTTTGTTTTCTACCAAAATAGACAAACGGAGTCATTAGACATTAAGGTGTGCTGTGTTGTATTATCAAGTTTTTTTTCTTTTTTGAAAATATTTTCAAGACTGACTAGGATAATTTTGGCGTACCAATAAAGCAGCACATCAGCCCACTTTGATTAGACTTGGGAACTTTGTTGGGGCGTGGCGTAAATTACTGGGCTTTGTTAATTCTTGAAAGGAGAAATTGCACGCTTGTCCTTCAAATGAACCGGTCTTAAGTTTTTGTCCTTCATAGTCAAAATTATGTCTAGCAGGGTAAAAATTCTTTAGGACGCAAGGTATAATTTTTAGAATATTATGATGTAAAAATATAAACTTATATTCCGCAAATAAATTGTTTATCTTGAGGAGCAAACATTAAAGACCAACACAAGATAGTGACAAAAGTTCAAATGACCCACCTTGAAATTTCATGATTCATTCAACGTCGAACAATTTACAAAATTGTTTAACTTTTGGGTAACTTACATAAATAATTATAGTTTCTAAGCTTTTAACCAATCGTAGCTATCTTAATCTTAACTACATTTCATAACTATGTTATAGTTATTTCGCGTGTATTTGACTGTATTCAAAAATACAATTTCAAAAATACGGTCAGCCAAATACAACTATATTTGACCTACTTGATTTGGCAATCAAGGAACTGGAGGATCTTCAGAGACTGCAGCGTACAGAAGGACTTCATTATACAGCAAATACAATTCACAGTAAGGGAAAAGGTGTCAATGTTTAGATTATCAAAGAAGGCTAACAAATGTACATATTTGATTGATCAGTTTTGTTCCTAGAGTGAGACCTAATCCTTCCTACACCCTTCCTAGAAGGTGGTAGGAGGGTCGGGTGCTCCTTAGTTTGGATTTTTTGCTTTGCTTTTGTTTGTAGCGAAAGTTTGGCCGGTTGTGGTAATAATATTTTATAGTTTATTGCCAAAAAAAATACAGCTATGTTTGACTTGTTTCGCGTGTCTTCGGGTGCATTCAAACACATAATTTCACCGGAGATCTAATCTGATTTGATTGTATTCTCAATATTTAAATACAATGTATTTTGTATTTTCGCCGTAGATTTGGCCGGATTTGACTGTATTCTTAAGTCTATTCTGTATGTATTTGGATGACTGTATTTTGGAATTATGTGTTTGAATGCACCCGAAGACACGCGAAACAAGTCAAACATAGCTGTATTTTTTTTGGAGAGTACACTCAAATCCATTTAAGAATACATCTAGTTTGCCCAAATAAGTCAAATACATACCTTATATTTATAATCTCCTGTTATCCCTTCGAAAAAGCAAACTCTTCAAAGTAGTTCTTTCTTCTTCACATTCACATCTCCTAAAACCCTTCTTAAACCCCATTTTTCTAAATTCACTTCTCTTTCTTTCTTTAATCCCTCCAAGCCCTCTAACCCTTCCACTCTTACCCTTTTCTCAAACCCCATTCTTCTAAATTCACTTCTCTTTCTATCTTCAATCCCTCCAATCCCTCTAACCCTTCTCTCCCAGTTGGTTATGATGACGTATTTCTCGAAGCTTTTGGACTCAGAGAGAAACAATCTAAAGAGGAAGCATGTTGCCAGAATCAGGTCGAATGTGGGTGAAGAAGTTCTCTCAAAAGCTAATCTCGCTCGAAAATCACTCAACGAAGGTGAAGAAGTTGCGCTTCAGTGCCCTGAAGCTATTGAAGCTTTTAGAATGCTTAGCCCAAATATGGTGATCATGGATCTACGATGGCGGCCAAAGATAATGGAGGGGAGAGGAAGACATCTTCATATCTTTTGAAATATGAGTTTTTGTATACTTAAATACAACATAGCTATGAGGGGTAATTGAAATACACCATATAGATACTAATTGTAATTTATTTGAAGTATAGTTATTATATTTATATACCTCATATATTAGCTACAGCAAGTAAAATTTCCAATGCGAAAACACCATTTGGTGCTGGCCATCACATAAATTTGACTCATAAATCAATACACTTGACGAAGGAACCGCTTTCATTTCCCTTGTCCCTTCTTCCACGTGTATCTGTTGTACAAAAGTTATTATTTATTTTAGGCGGAATAGCCTGCGAGGCCCCAGTATTTGTCCAGTTTTGTCATCCCGATGTTCATACTTACGAGTTTGCCAACTAATTCCCTCTACCCTTGAAAAATTAGCATTTTAAGCCCCTCTGTCACCACATGTTCCTCACTTGCTGTGACATTGATGGCACATTAGAAAAATTAATGCCATATCATATCCTTATCATTTTCAATGTTCATCTATTAAAAAGAACAAAAATAACTAGAAATGAAAAGGAAAAAAAGCTAATCTCTCTTAAATTGAAAGCTCAGATTAGAAATGGCTTTATATTTAGTTTTTTTTCCAATTTTTTTTATAGAGCCAGTCACCAGAGGTCAACTCCAGCGAGGCAGAGAAGAGAGAGGGACGGAGGGGGTGGAAATGAGGCTGGGAATTTTTTTTTACTTAATCATTTTTTCCTTTTTAAAATATTTATTTTTTAATTCAAGTTATCATATTCAAGCTCTTAATATGTGTGAATCTCATACACTTTGTTCAACTCAGCACTATTAATGCCACATATGCTTGGTCAACAATGGTTTAAAATGCTTAGTTTAAAAGGATAGAATTGTTTAGTTGACAAACTCGTAAGTATAAATACTGTGATGACAAAACTAAACAAGTACAGGGTTTCCTAAGCTATTCCGTCTTTGTTTTAAACTTATTAACCAAAATATTGTGTGGGGAAAAAAGTAAAAAATATCCTTCTATTTTAAAAAAAAAAGCTAAAAATATTCTTCAAATTTATTTTTTCTTTTTCTAAATTATCATTTTTTAATAAAACCTTACTACACTCTGCGTATATTACACGCACATTGTCCAACCCAGCTAAGTTGGTGCAAGATAAGCGTGGTCAATAGTCAAAAGAGTCTTAAGAGGGTGTTTAGATTAACTATGGAATTTTTGAAAAAGATACAAAGTGTTTTAAGTGCACTTTTAGGCTAGAAAAGCACTCCTTCCGTATCAAAATAATATTTGTTCCATTCTCCTCAATAAATCTTTACTCCATTAATGGTGAAAACTATTAAATATTATTATTTAATCCAAAGGTAAAATGAAAAAAATTACTTAATTTCATCTTGATTAAATAAAATGATAAATATTTTGAGACAAATATTACAAATATTTTGATACGAGGGTGTATAAGCCAAACGTATCCCAACTTACGCCTTTCCCTTTTAGCTTACAAGCCATTTTTAACACTCCCTAAATGAGTAGCTTTTATCATATTTAAGCGCTCATCTAACAAATCCTGGAGTATCATCCAAGCCTTCACACCAAACTTTTGATAGATAAGAGTGAATCAGAAGAGAGAAAAGCACATTAAAATTGTTTTAATGCATTTTATTCCCGCTCCAATTCGCTCTATTGGAACAATAACCAATTGAAGGATAAAATTGAAAAAAGAGACATGCAAGAATGTTCCCTCAGATAAATAACATAAGCTTTCTTCAGAAAAAAAATTCAGAATTAGCATGGTCAATCTTACATCACAGGGAACACCAATATCTCCAGCCATTTGCACAATAAAAAAAATGAAAAATCACAAAAGAAATTGCTAGTAATAGAAAACATATACTTGATTTTCAATTCAGAGAAAATTCAAGCAAAAAGAGGCGAAGCTCAGATATATATGTGTTGGAAACGGAGTATATTCTCGGACCTTAAAATTAAAGGTCTCATAATGAGCTGGGAAAACGTTATCATCATCGCAATTGCCTCTATTTTACACAATAAAACAATATTGATAAAAAAAATATTTAGTTGGAATAAATTGAAGAAATCACAAAGGAAATTGATGAGAAAAACATTATCTTTCAAAGAAAACAAAATGGCTATGCTCAGACATAATATGTGTTGGAAACGAAGTCTAATCCCAGACCTTATTTAATAAGGTCTCAGAGAGCTGGGATTAATGTTAACATCATTGCAATTGCCATAATTTTACACAGAAATTAAAACCAAACAGAACCCAAAAAGAAGCAATAAATCACAATTGCTGAGTAAAAGACATCACCTTGATTTAAATTCAGAGAAAAGATAGGCGAAGCTCAGATATTATATGTGTTGGAAACGAAATCTAATCCCAGACCTTATTTAATAAGGTCTCATAGAGCTGGGATTAAATGTTAAATTCATTGCAATCGCCACTATATTACACAACAAACAATAATTTATAACAAAAGAGACCAAAACAGAATCCAACAAACAATCATCTTGATTTGAAATCAGGCGAAGCTCAGATATATATATATGTGTTGGAAACGGAGTATATTCCCAGACCTTAAAAATAAGGTCTCATAATGAGCTGGGAAAATGTTATCATCATTGCAATCGCCACAGTTATTATACAGAATAAACCAACATTAAAACAAACAAGACTAAACAATAACAGAAAAGTATATGCGCAAACAATCTCAGAGATATCAAACAAGGAGGAGGAAACTGGTTTAAATAGATTTGGGGGCTAGGGTTTCTACTGGGCTTTCACTCATGTTCCCCTGCCTTTTTTGGGCCCGCTACATTTGTTCCTACTTTGTGCTGGTTTTATTTTTTTTGGTCCTTCAAATGGGCTGTTTTTTAATTTTTGTCCTTTAAAATCGAACTTATGTCTCTATAGACATAAAATACGCATTTTAATATTTAAAAGTTATGCCAACGCTCTTAAATAATTTATCATTTAAAGATAAATGACAAACATTAAAGACCAGCTCATTTGAAGGATAAAAATTAAAGATCAGTCCATTTGAAGGACAGACCGTGCAATTACTTGATCTTCGTCTTGCTGGTCCAGAGAGGACAGAGGCCCATGGAATCTAAAGTTGGGCCTGACTGACTTATTCATGTAGCAATTACAAACATGTGGCAATTACATCTGGTAGCCAGTTTGTAATTGCTATTTCATTTAAATTCAATTCAATTTTTTTTAATTATTTAACATGTAGCCTATTTTGGTAAATTTCAGGCAAAGTATGCTCCTCCTTTGTCCTCCTCCTCTTCTTCTTCTTCAAAAGCTCTGCTCAGTGTTAACATAAATTACATGTCACTGAGTGGTATGCGACCGCATGGGCATGGGTGGACCCATGTATTACTTTTTGGTGCTTGAGCACCCGCGAATACTCTATGTAGACATATAGAAAATATTGAAATTTTGGTATAAAATAATAAAAGATCTTGATGCTCTAGTTAAAATGTTTTAGGCTTTAGACTAAGCCATGGAGGAGCCAAGTTCGAATTCCACTCAAAGCAATATATTTTTATTGATTTTAAGGTGAGCGCCCGGGACCATTAAATCCTGGGTCCGTCATTGCGCATGGGTCATGACATTTTTGTTCTTAGTGTTTTAGTTATTGTATTGTAAGCAGGGGCGGATCTACCAAGGTCCGAGGGAATGCCACGCCACCCGCAAGCTTCGGCGGAAACTGTATGTATACATGTATTTATATATATGAAATACTATTAATAAGCAACTTGCCACACCTAGTAACAAATGATGCTGTGGTGCCGGTGGCAAAAGGTGAAAGATACCCTCCCCACTGACAGTAGTTTAATAATTTTTTGGCTTGCTGGATCAAATAACAGTAATGGGTATAAGTGATGCCTTCAACTTTTTTTTGCTTAAGTTGTAATTTTAAATTGAAGTATTTATTTGAATATCACTTATTAATTTTATATGCTTGATTCGTAGAAAGCTCTAATGGTTTAGGACTTAGATTATGAGGAAAAAGAAATCTGATGGTTTCAAAATGTAAATAGAATCATTAACTTTCCATTCTCTTTCTTTTTCTTTTCTTTTCCTTAATTCCTCTTAACTTGTTTTAATTATTAATTATATTATTGTTGTTGACTATGTTTATTTATTAATTCTTGACTTATTCGTTCTCTTGTTAATTATTTGTTTAAATATGAAAAATTAAATTATCATAAGTTTTCTATTCCAAAGTTTTCTCTCTCCCATCGTAACAAAAGCCCTCGTTACGCCAAGTTGGAGTATTTTTTTTCGTTCTAATAGTTTATCGAATATAAATCGAAAAGATGAATAATCCGATCTTAAACCCAAGATCATCAAACAAACCAAATGCTTATTCTATTTGGATTCAAAGCACTGTGGCACCCGGAACCTCCAAATCCTGGATCTGCCTCTGATTGTAAGTCTATAAATTTCGATCTGAATTTGACCCATTAATTTAGTGGAGTGTGGGTTAAATCTTACATGAGTAGATCATAATTTTTAGACCTTTTGAGTGAATTGATTTTTCACATAAAAATCTTTTGTTTTTTACTTTATTCCTCACTTTATAGTTTTCAGTTAATTTCATAACAAAAATTCGTAAAGAACCAGACTCGTCAAAACAATAGTTAAGCAAATTTTTAGAAGATTGCAAATATTTGGTACGACCTAATTCACCCTTGTGTCGCATTAGTCCAAATAACACATGGACATCATGAAATTACCACAATACCAATACGAGTTATCCTTATTTCATATTGTACCTTTAAGCTTTCCTTACACTGCTTTCTGTTTCAAGCTTCCAAACTCTCTTTACATGTCCTCTTCTTACATTAATGTTTGGCAATAGTTTGTTTATTGTACCCAAACATGCTCAATCGTTAAGAGTAGCAGGTTCCTGAAATCAACTTAGGAATCCATAGCCAAGCCAAGGGACATAATATCTTCAACATTAATCATTTTGATATTCATGATTTGGGATTCCTAGATGTTAGGACAAAATTCCTTTTTTTTTTCGAATTTTTTTCACATCTCAGATTTATACATTGGCTCATTTCCATAAAGGAGTCGAATGAAACTAAAGTTTATGATTTCAATTTTGAATTAGAGACGTCAAGCTCGATTATTGGTCGTCCTCCTCAATCCATTAGACTATGATTAATCACTTATGTATTGGTCTTTGGCAAACGGCCCGCTTTCATAATTGACGAATTCAAATTTTGTCTTTCCTTTCAATGTTCGATCCTGGATATCATGACTTGTCTTTAGCAAATTCGGCTGCCACAATTTGTCTAATTTAGCCGATTCATAAACTTTAGCGTGAACGCATCTTTTGCAAACATAATTTACACAAGCTAATTTCTACACAACCAAAAAAGAGAAGAAAGAGCAAAAAAACAGAGGAACACCTTGGTTAATTTTACTTGGGTCTAAGCTCAATGCCCTCAACAATAAGCCCTCCTTTAAGGTGCTCACCTTTAACTTCTCTAAGGCACATTGTCACTTCTTTATCATTCACTCCATCACTATAAAATTCACCCAATTCAATCTCCAACCATCCATCATCTCTTTCACATAAAGCACGTTCTTGGCCTCCTCTATCAACTCTTGATCTCAATGTCTCGACCCTGTGTCTCATCAGAATCATTTCCAATTCTTGTTTCCTATTGTTGGCATAGTTATGGCGTAGATATACGATTCCTTTAGATTCGTGGTCACCTACTTTGACAGAGACCTCGGATGGCAATGAGTCTAAGCCGAAAGCACGACCAGCGAGGTTGACAATGAGGTATGCTCCGTATGTTGTACGAGGAGACAACATTCGAGTGTTTATCTTTCCCTTGATTTCTAGCCAACACACCATGATAAGTTCCACGCCTTCTGGAAATCTGTTGGAACACAAAATAGAATTGGATTAGATGCAATACTAGCTAGTGCTTTTCATCATAGGTTTCTTTTTTCACATTGATAAAGATCTACGTAATTATATATCGTAAACTGCAGAAATAGTTTTACATGTTGTAGCAGGAAATCTAACATATTCCTAAGGTTACTAATCTCATATTTCATGGACGATTATACGAAGTTAATCATCACTCAGATAGTTAGATGAATTGATTTGTTTGCACTACCATCCAAATATAAAAGTTAAAACTTTTCTTTAAATTAGATAGTCGTTCTTTTTTTATTTTGGAATAGAAACACTTTTACCGCCATACAGATTTCCTTCCTGTGTCTTGGCATATATCATCCATATGCAATTTGCGCCAAGAGCTTGTCACAACACTCCGAGAGTTAAGAGAGAGAGAGAGAAACATGACTTTTTCAATGTTGTGGCAAAAATGTCCTTCTTACTATTCGCATGTATTAATATATAACTATACAGATAAGCTAAGAAGCAAGATACCATTATCATCCTTGTTAGCCCACACAGGGGCATTTTCGTCTTTTTTCTTACCTTTTATGTTCTAAAATAAATAAACTGTACAGCTACACGTACACTGAAATTTGCTGAATAAGCTTGTCATGAAAGTTGAGATGAGAAAGTACATGAAGCGGTGACCTACATAAACTTCTTATATATGGTAAAGGAAGGAAGTAGATCAAGGGAGAGCTAGCTGTTCCGTAATCTTGTCCTTATCAACATCTAATAGTGAAATGGAGTGATCTTTCTCTAAGATTATTGAAGGTTCTTATGACATCATTTTTTAAATGCAAATAATTGCATATAGTTCTACGAAATTTCTCATATATATAAAATATTTAGAAATAATTTATGCCTAGTAGTGTAATAGACTGATATCCGGGATTGCATACGCATCTAGGACTAAACGAAACAGATAACGTAATCATTTTACCAATCTACTCAAAGAATACTTAGTCCATAATTTCAACTTCCCTTAGCAAATATAGAAAGAGAAGAAAAAAGGAGAAAACAATACCTTGAGTTCAGGAGGGGTTTCCAGCACCAGTAAAGGGGATTGGTGGACCAAGTAACTGATAGCACCCTTGCACTCAACATATAACATTTTTTACTTGATCTTCTATCAATTGAAAAGGACTGTAATGTTTACAAAACCAAAAAGAAAATGAGAGGACGCAAGAGTTCATTTATCATCAATCTATTTGTTTATCAACGGTAGTCATCCAACTTTGAGTTTATCACGCAAAAATCATCCAGTTTTATGTAAAATTTAAAGTTTGACTTTATGTGATAAAAAAAAAGTAATTTTTGCATGATAAACTCAATGGATGACCACCGTGTAATTTTCTCATTTGTAGTTTATGAATATAAGTGCGAGAAATTAGAATATTGTCCTCTTCAAGGAGAATCATCTCTTTATTCTTGTTAATTTACACCAAGATTAAAATTTAAAGTTTGACTTTTATGTGATAAAAACGAAGAAGTAATTTTTGCATGATAAACTCAATGGATGACCACCGTGAAATTTTCCCATTTGTAGTCTATGAATATAAGTGCGAGAAATTAGAATATTGTCCTCTTCAAGGAGAATCACCTCTTTATTCTTGTTAATTTACACCAAGATTACAAATACGCACCTTGCTACCACCATCAATCAGAAGAGGCTTAAAGAGCTTGAGAAACAACTCTTTCTTTGATACAAAAGCAATAGGTAACACTAATCTTGAAATAATTTCTCGATAGTCAGATGGCAAAAAATTCTCCCATAACAAGTCTGATACTGCTGCATCACGAACCAAAGTCGAGACCAAAGACAATTGACAAGCATCATGAGGAGATGTGAAAGAGAGGATTTGAACAATACAATCTTCCGGTAAAAGGTCTAGTTTCATCTCAGCCATAATGAGAACTTTGAGTATAGAAACTTAGATATATGGAGGTGGAAATGAGAGGAACTACTATAATAAAGGCAAAAATAGATATAACTTTCCTAAGGATGACGACATGAAATTATCATATGAGGACATGATCGGAATGAGAAAGCGAGCGGTTACCTTTACATATACATATAACTTGACCCCCCTGAAAAACACATGGGGCCAATTTTATAATCAACTTGTAAGATTTGACCTTTAAAATGAAATAACTTATATGTGCTCCGTTTGGTCCATTTTATTTGTCGTCATTAAGAAACTATTAATAAGAAGAGCTTTTGTTTTTATTATTATACCCTTATTTCTATCTTTAATGAGTAGCAAAATGTTACAAAAACAAAGTTGAGCTAATCTAAATATCTAATAACAGTCATAACATTATGTGTATGTATTAGGTTTTCTATGCTAAGTAATCAATATTTAATATTTTCAGGAACAATTAATACTAAGGAAAAAAATTAAATATATTTTAATTATCTAAAATGACAACTATTTTGGACCAATTATTTTTAGTGAACTTGACAATTAAAATGGACTGGAAGGAGTACTATTCAAGAGGAGCGACGAGATTGGACATTAGAGTAGTATAATTAATATTGAGATGGACACGCCGATTCTGTGTTCAATAGGGACATGTTTAGCATTTTTGGTGCCATACACCAAGTCTGGTAATTAAATACTACATTTCGTTCTTAATTTGTAATTGGTGCAGCTGCGAGAAGTTAATATTGCGCGTAAACGATCCTAAGCTAGTTTTGACAAAAGATGAAAGTGTGTAGATGCAGGCTTGCCTAGTTTGTAGGAATTTACTTTCATTTCATATATGGAGTCTAGCCAAGGGCAGCTCAATGTCGATAGGCTGCCAAAGCAATTGCGTTTATCATTGACAAAAGGCCCAACCTTTATACCTTTTTTTTTTTTCCGCGTCCCGCCAGACTCATTAAAGGGGAAAGCGCTTCTTACCAGTATTTTTTCTACCACAACCTTGAGTAGTGAGTTGATTATTTATTATACATGGTAATTTCAAACCATTATTTCACTTCATAATAGATTTGAGCAATTCAAAAGGTATGATATTCTATTTAGTGGAGAATAATCGAGATCGCTTGATAATAAGAACTTAAAAAAAAAAAAAAATCTTTAAAGCATTACCAAAATCTTAGCGGGTAGAGTTAGTTGATACCTTTGCGGGAATTAGTGAAGCTCATGTCAAAGTTTTAATTGATTCAATCTGAATCATCACAAACTTGGTTCGTGAAATGTTCAAGGCCAATGAGAGTGAACAAAATTATTAGGTTGTCTATATCAGATCAAGCTTAAACATTTCACATCGATCCAAGTAGACCACATTTTGGAATGTCGTCTATATCATCCCTTGTTTATGTTAAATTTCTTAAATATCGACCCAAGTAAACCACTTTTTTCAATTAAAAGAAACACTCTTAAGTTATATGTTGGGAATAAACTCGACACAGAAATAATATTTACTGTATTAACAGCGGAATAATAAAGTAGCACTGTGATACGATTAATCAACAAGAATTAAAAAAAAATGACACCAAGATTTTTACGTGGAAACCCAAAAGGGAAAAACAACGGGCCAAGAGGAGCAACTGATATTACTATAGCAAGGATTTTACACTTTGTAGGTTTGAGTAAAATACTCCAAAGACCACTACACACTCAAAAGAAATAACCCTCTTTTAAGATTTCACACCTCACTACAATATTGCTCACACTCTTTATTTTTCCTCACAGACAATTTCTAACCCTGTCTGTGATGCCTCACTTTTTCTCTCTTTTCGTTATCTATTTTTCTTTTTCTTTTTATTTCAAGAATGGGTATGGACCCCATCAATCTCCCCCTCCAGACCTATTCACTGGAAGGAGGTAACACCAGACATCTAGTTTGAGTGCATGCCGACAAGTTCTTTGCACAACTCGAACTTGTCTCTTGGTACCACCTTGGTCAGCATATCTGCAGGATTCTCAGTTGTAGAGATCTTCTCAACCCGCATAGATTCGTCTTCTATCTTTTCTCGAATCTAGTGATATCTCACGTCTGTGTGTTTCGTCCTTGCATGGTACATGGAATTCTTGCTCAAGTCTATTGCACTTTGACTGTCACAATAGACGACATACTCATCCTGATGCAATCCAAGCTCTTGAAGGAACCGTTTCAGCCATATCATCTCCTTGCCAGCTTCAGTAGCGGCAATGTACCCTGTTTCAGTTGTAGAGAGTGCGACACACTTCTGCAACTTCGACTGCCATGATATAGCTCCCCCTGAAAATGTGAACAAGTATCTAGTAGTAGATTTATGATTATCAAGATCACCTGCCATATCAGAATCTGTGTAACCCTTTAAGACTGGATCAGATCCTCCGAAACACAAACAGTCTCCTGCTGTACCTCTCAGGTACCTAAGTACCCACTTGACTTCTTCCCAGTGTTCTCTTCCAGGATTTCCAAGAAACCTACTGACAACACCGATTGCATGAGCAATATCAGGTCTAGTGCATACCATTGCGTACATCAAACTTCCGACGGCCGAAGAATAAGGAACTTTGGCCATGCTCTCCTCCTCCTCCTCCTTTGTTATAGGACACATCTGTTTGCTCAACTTCAGATGACTAGCAAGAGGCGTGCTGACTGGCTTAGCATTCTTCATGTTGAAGCGTTCCAGAACACGTTCAATGTATTTCTCTTGAGATAGCCACAACTTTCTACTTGTTCGTTCTCGAACAATCTTCATCCCCAGAATTTGTTATGCTGGTCCTAAGTCCTTCATGTCAAATGACTTGGACAAATCTCCCTTCAACTTGGCAATCAGCTCCCTATCTTGTCCTACAATTAACATGTCATCTACATACAATAACAAAATAATAAAGTTGTTGTCAGAAAATCTTTTGAAGTATACACATGGATCATAATAAGTCTTTGTGTAAGTTTGACTTTTCATGAATGAGTCAAACTTCTTGTACCACTGCCTTGGTGCCTGCTTCAACCCGTAAAGACTCTTATTCAATTTTCATACCATGTGTTTCTTTCCAAATACTTAAAATCCTTCTGGCTGCTCCATATAAATCTCATCTCTTAAATCTCCGTGAAGAAATGCAGTTTTCATGTCCAACTGCTCTACCTCAAGATCCAGGCTAGCTGCTAAGCTCAAAATGGTTCGAATAGAAGTCATTTTGACAACAGGTGAGAAAATTTCATCAAAATCAATGCCTTTCTTCTGTTCGAAGCCTTTTACCACCAATCGAGCTTTGTATCTAACCAGCTTGCCATTCCATCTTTCTTGAGTTTGAAGACCCATTTGCATTTGAGCGGTCTTTTACCTTTTGGAAGTTCAACCATCTTGTACGTGCCATTTTTATGTAAAAATTCCATCTATTCTTGCATGGCTTTTATCCACTGGCTCTTTTCTGGATGGGACAGCACTTCCTTCAGACTTTCTGGTTCTCTCTCATCACTAATGAGGAGGAAGGGTATTTGGATGAATCTACCCTTTGCCTTTCTGATCTCCTCAGAGGTTGAGATTTTTCTTCTTCTTCCTGAGTAGGATACTCAACTTGCTCGGCATAATCATCAAGTTGCTCCCCCTGCTCAGCAATCTCGTCAAGTTGCTCCCCCTGCCCAACAACCTCGTCGGTCATACTTTCTGCACTTTTGGGATGGTTAGAAGGAATAGTAACAAGGTTAGGGACTATACCATTCTTGGCCTTCTCTGACAGATCATCAGCAGCTCCAACTTCACTTTCTGGGAAGACTACGTCTCTGCTTCTAATGACCTTCTTCTTTACAAGATCCCATAGTCTGTACCCGAACTCTTCATCTCCATATCCAATGAATATACAGGGAACAAATTTACCATCCAGCTTTGTTCTCTACTCCTTCCGTACATGTGCAAAAGCTCTATAACCGAACACCTTCAGATGCGAGTAGGACACCTTCTTGTTGGTCCAAACTCTCTCTGGGATGTCAAACTCCAATGGAACTGATGGACTCCTATTGATTAGGTAAAAATTTGTCTGAACTGCTTCACCCCAGAATGACTTAGGCAGTTTAGCCATTCTGAGCATGTTTCTCACCTTCTCAACAGTAGTGCGATTCATCCTTTCAGTTACACCATTGTGTTGTGGGGTTCCAGGAACTGTCTTTTCATGTCTGATCCCATAGCTTGAACAGTACCCTTCAAATTCCCTTGAAGTGTACTCACCTCCATTATCACTACGGAGACGCTTTAGCTTTCGACCTGTCTCCCTTTCCACCAGAGCATGAAATTTCTGGAAAACTTGAAATACCTGATCTTTGGTTTTCAAGATATAACCCACAATTTTCGCGAAGCATCATCAATAAAAGTAACAAAGTATTTGTTACCGCCCATCGATTCTATCTCCATTGGACCACAAACATCAAAATACACCAAATCAAGTATATTCAATTTTCCTTCAGCCGATGTCTGAAATGAGACTCTATGCTGCTTACCAAATAAACAATAGTCACATTGTTTTGTCGTTGTACCTTTGGAAAAAGAAATAAGTGATTTCTTGGCAAGAATTTGCAATCTTTTCTCGCTCATATGACCCATTCTTCTGTGCCACTAGTCTGTAGAAATCGCATCTTGAGCCGCATTTAATTCACCTCAGCATATTTTTGCATTTGTCCTGTACAACGTGGTATGAGCAACTCCTTTTGCAATCACCAATGATCCCTTGGTGAGTCTCCATTTTCGATTTGCAGAATAGTTCTCGTATCCATCTCGGTCCAAAGCAATTTTCGAGATCAAGTTCAACCTTAAATCAGGTACATGGCGCACATCCTTCAGAACCAATGTGCATGCAACAGTTGTCTTGATACAAATGTCTCCGATCCCCGCAATCTTTAAGTAACTTGTGTTACCCATTTTTACTGTGCCGAAATTTCCTGCTACATATCTACAGAAAATGTCTCTTACTGGTGTGGCATGGTAAGATGTTGCTGTGTCAACCACCCATTCCGACTCTGAACCTGCCAAGTGCATGCATTCCTCTTCCTCATTTATGAAGAGAACAACATTATCATTGTTTTGTTTTGTGGCAGTTGTGTTGTCGTCATTCTTCTAGCTACTGCTTTCACCTTTGTCCCCTTTTAGGTTTGTACAATCTCTTTTGTAGTGACCTGGTTGATCGCAATTGTAGCAATTTCTGGCTTTTGACTTAGATCGAATCTTAGACTTCCCGCGAGCTCCGGATCTACCATAGTTGCTCGAACTCCTTAGGTAACTTATGCCTCTACTTTCTGTGATGAGAGCTTGACCATGATTTTCAGGCTTCTTTCTCATCTTCTCATTGAGTAGAAGAGCTGATGTGACATCCTTCAACTCAATTGAGTCCTTACCATGCAAGATGGTTGTTGCCAAATTGTCATAAGATAATGGCAACGAGTTCAGGAGTATGATGGCTTTATCTTCCTCCTCGATCTTTACTCCGAGGTTGGCCAGCTGCGTGATTAATCCATTAAGCACATTTAAATGTGACAAAAAATTCGTACCTTCACCCATATGTAGAGCGTATAACTGTTTCTTTAGGTACAATTTGTTTTTCAGCGTCTTAGACATGTATAGGTTTTCCAACCTTGTCCAAATACCACATGTGCTCTCTTCATCGATGATGTTATTGACCACATCATCTGTTAAGTGCAACCTGATTGCACTAGCTGCCTTTTCATCAATTTCTTCCCAATCCTCAACTTTCATGGATTCAGGCTTTTTGGATTTTCCGCCTAGTCCCTTGTGCAACCCTTGTTGGATGAGCAAATCCCTCATCCTTCTATGCCATGTTGAGAAACCGCTGTTATACCCTATTTTAACCGGGGTCAAAATAGTTTACAACATTTCGATGATTCCGGGGTTATTTAAAGTTAGGGAGTCGCCACCTAATTATTTATGGTGAATTAGGGCACCTAAGGTTAATTAAAGTAATTATCTAAAGTTGATTTTATTTTAAAGTCTACGAAACCGAAAGATTCTAGGTAAGAGTTCTATTAATCTAAAGGGAAGGTATTAAACACCCTTTAAGATCCGTTAAAAGACGGTTAACCGACCGGACTTATGTTAATTAATTAGGCTAAGACTGTAGGTGTAATATTTTATAATATTTAAGAAAATATCTTGTAAGTATTGCTAAAGTTATAGATAGACATATAATAATGCTATTTAAAATAGGACTTGTAGAAAAATAATAATTTGTATAAAAGAGCTTAGTTGTAAATAAACTGGAGAAAACGCAAGATGGTGCAATGTTTTATAAATATTCGAAGAAAATAAATTACGCTGACTAACAAATTAAAATAGTTGTTTGTAAGATTAATTTTAATAAACGTTTAAAGGTTTTATAGAAAGAATATTAGTTCAATACAAACTATGTAAAGGTTGTTAACAAATACGTGTTTTGAGTGTTGAAAAAGAGCTAAAGTGAATGTCATACCACATTTTAACCGGGTTAAAGTAGAAGTACAACATATTGGAGATTCCTATTTTTTGTTTATTTTAAGGAGTCGCCACCTAATTATTTATGGTGAATTAGGACACCTAAGGTTAATTGAAGTGATTATCCTAAGTTGATTTTATTTTAAAATCTACGAAACCAAAAGATTCTAGGTAAAGGTTCAATTAGTCTAAAGGGAAGGTATTAGGCATCCTTTAAGACCCATTAACAATGGTTAACCGACCGGACTTATGTTATTTAATTAAGGCTAAATGTAGATGTAAATGTTTAAATATTTAAGAAAACACCTTGTAAGTATTGCTAAAGTTAATTAAAGTGAAACTTGTAGAAAATAATAGTTGCATAAAGAGTTTAGTTAAAAATAAACTAAAAGAAGCGGGACATGTAATGTTTATATGTTTATGAAGAAAATGACTAAAATTTAAAAAAGTTATTTAATAAAAGTTTTAAAGTTTGTTTTAGACAAACATGTATTTCAAGTGTTGGAAAGGAACTAAAGTGAAAAAGTTATCCATTGAAACTTGTTTGCCTTTCATTTCTTAGAATAAGCTAACGTTAGTGTAAACTTTGTGACGTTTTAAACTTCTAAGATAGTAAGCATGATTTATGATTCCTTTAGCCGAAATATGTAGTCATGCTGTTTTTGAAAATCAATTATTTTAATAAATAAATATTATAGATACTATAAATAGTTTTAAAAATAGAAGTGAATGTAATTTGTGAAATTAACTACCCATTACCAAACTAAAATCCTTAATGTCACTAAGGTTTATCTAAATTAACAAACAACAAAATGTTAGTCATACAATACACATTAAATGCATATAAAAATAAAAATAGAGGAATAGGGATGATGTAAATGGGCTCAGCCCGTAAAAAAATGCTGCTGCCCGCCACTGTTGTTGTTCACATTTATTGGGCTTTGGCCCAGATTCTGTGTTCTATTTGTGATGCGGGCTGATTCGAGGGGAGGTTTGTTGGGCTTTAGCCCAACACCCAGTGCGGAGGAAGAACAAGTCTCTCGGACTCGTATGCGATGGTCATGCATAAAAACAAAAGGAAAAGGATTAGTATATAGCCCAATAAATAAAATTAGACATATGTAACGACTGATATATGCACAATATCCAGAGTATATCGGGTATAACAGAAGGGTATACACTGATATGCAACCCCTGTATACACCAGGTGTATACTAAGGTTCATATACTCATGTATATTTCGAGGTATACCATACGACAAACAGAAGATCAGATAGGAGATATGCAAAGAATAAACCAACAGGAGCACTCCAGAGCATAAGATAAACAGCCGGCATAACGTTGATTACATAAACAGGGCTTTGGCAGTTTCCTTTTACATGTTAACTGGGCATGGCAATCCTCAACCTTCTTACAAATCCAAGCAAACAGCATACGAGGGTGTATACCCTTCTAATTTTATCACCCTTTTTAGCGAGCCTAATCAGATTCAAATTTAAGAAATGGACAAGTAATGCTCAGCTAATATGTTTCACCGACAAATAAATTTTGAACATCTTCTCACAACTCAGCAGATCACTTTGATAGATTTAAAATTGTTAAACTAGGCTTTTAAATGCTTAGTCGCTTTGAATCCATTCTGATTTTTATAGCACCAGAACCAACAACAAATTAAAGGTGCCAGCCTTATAGTTTTCGAACCAAAATCACCAAAGAGGGAGCATCCAAAGGGTCAGGGTCAGTTTATAGATCAGCTTGTGTCTCATTTAACCAATACTTATTCCCCTCTGATTTAGATACTCTATTCCTCCAATTTGTCTCCTAGTTTCAGTTCCTTTTAGCCCTTTATAACATACCAAGAAAGAGAGAGAGCACTTAACAAACATAAGAAAGCAAATCAAAAGAGAGCTGGAGGGTCATGCCAAATCAGAAGGAAACAATAACACAAGATAACATGGATATGCAGCAGCCAAGATGAAAGAGGACATGCAAGTTACAACATGTTTGAAAACGAGGTGCAAAATTCACTCAATGATACATGATGACCTATCTAGAACAGGGGAAGTGGTGAATCATAGTCAGTAATGCAGAGTCTAAGGAATAAAACAGGACACTGATAAGGTTTGGTGTATATGATCAGTAGAGATGTCTAAAGTGATATGCAATGCTGCAGTATTCAAAAGGAGGAAACTAACTATGCAAGACTAATGAGAATGAACTATCAATACAGAATTCAAGTAGTCCAAAAACAACTCCTCAAGGTATTGATGGGCATACAAAACCAGGCTCGTTGCTATGATTATATAGTGGTCGCGTATGAATTGAGTTGAGAAGCACTAAATCATATCATGTCACCAAGGCAGTAATTCAGGTAGATATATTTGAGTATGAAGTTATTAGAGAGGTATTTGAGGTGTGCAAGGCACTTCTCAAACATAAGTAAATTACTAAGCATTGTGAATTTGACATAGTTTGAGGCAACCACACCAAGTTTCATGTACACAGTTCTGAAATTTGGCTTAACACATTCATGTAATCAGTTGAAACTTCATCAATCTAATAGTCATACAATAGGTATCTTATAAGATATCATGTTGGTCTAAGCTTCTTTCATCCCACAACCCCTTTATGACATATGTGATCCTGACACTAATCTAAAACATGCTTGCATAGTAAATTATGGTTAGTACACTGACAGAACATTCACAATACATCCATGGGCAACCAAACAGCAGATTTAACTAACGACTAGATGGACATGGACAGACACAGAGAAAAGTAATCACCAACTGCTCTCAGACTACATACATATCTTAAGAAACACAGAATTAGACCCAAAGGTATCAAGATACCTAGACAGGTTGCCAAACTTACACATTACACAAATACAGGCAATGCTTCAAGGATACACATCCATTTATATATATTACTCATGGTGTCAACATACAAAGTCATATGAGATAAACAACCGAGATCAAGTCATACACAAGAGATTTAAAGCTGGTAGTAGTAATTCAGACTCGATGAACACAATCTTCGATTACCATGAATCCGAACATCCATATAAACATTACTTAACTAATATAGCCAGCAAATAACTTAACAAACATCATCGACTAAACAAAATTACCACTTAACTAATTACTCGGTTCGAACTAGGTAAAATTAACTTGGTAAACATAATTAACTACATTAAGCTTAAACTGATACTAAACTTAGCAAAGCATAACTAAAAAAAAATAAAAGAGATAGGAAGTTTACCTCTTGTGGTCGCAGTGGACTGGGGTATGAGTCTCGGATTCGTACTCGAACTCGAAGAACCCGATTAAAGTAACGAAAGTTTCCAACCAAAAATAGAGTAATTGTTGACTGTTCTATTTCGAGTAAGGCTATCTTTTATGGTTAAAACTTGTATTTGTAGGGGACTTTGGTTCCAGATCCTTTTTTTATTTGATTTCGGGTCCCGTATCCCTCAACCCTTGAAAAATCCCCCCCCCCCCCCCCTTAACACTGAATCAAATCCCTCCTTTTATAGAGTGAGAAGAGAGAGGAGCGTGGGAGAGAGGAACGACGTGGGGAACAAAGGTGAGTGGAGAGGAACGTGGGCGTGGGGGACAGCAGTGGAGATGGCAGAGGCGGGTGAGAAGAGAAAAGAGAGTGGAGAGAACGTGAGAGGGAGAGAGAGGAAGGAGAGAGAAAGGGGAGCGGCTGAAGAAGGAGAAAGAAAAGGGATTAGGTTTTTTAGGGAAATAAGATTTGGGCCGGGTCGGTAATTTAGGATGTGGGCTGGATCGGGAATAATGTGGGCTGGTCCGTTTGAATAGTGAAATGGGTAATGGGATAATAATTTGGCTGAAAATTGTTGATCCTTCCTCCTCTATTTTAATTATTCTTTGGGCTTCTAATTTAATAACTAGTACAACATATACTATGTAAAGACAATTAATAATTAATATGTAGAAAAATAAAGATTTTACAAAGTGTTGTCTTGTAATTAATTTAACGATTCCAAACCGGAAAAAATGAAACGATGACGAACATTTAAAATTTATGGTAAAGTAATGCTCGTAATGTTGAAAATAGAAGTAGCGCAAATAATAATAGTGAAAATAAAGTATTTAGCTTGTCAGTAAATTTAGATGCCCGAGTGAATAAAATTAAATAAAGGAGGGACAAAATTGGGTGTCAACAGTGAAGAAATTATCCACAGAACTATTTTACCTTTTTATTTCTCAAAATAAGCTAACGTTAGTGTAAAATTTATGAAATTTCAAATTTCTAAGATAGTAAGAGTGAATCATGATTCCTTTAGCTCAAAATATGTAGTCATACTATTTTGAAAGATCAATTATTCTAATGAAAATAAATATTGTAAATACTATAAATAGTTTAAACATAAATAGAAGAGAATGAAACTTGTGGCATTAATTATTAGTTTCCTTTTAAATTAACTACCCGTTATTTCTAACACTATCTATGCTAATTCTCCTATAATTCGTCTAAGCTAAGTAGAAACAAGAGTAAGATGAAGTGTTAGTCAAAACAATACAAGTTAAATGCAATAAAGTAAAATAGAGGTGTAAAAAATGCAATGAGATGGGCTCAGCCCATTTTGGGCTGCTGTGAACGGTCTGCTGTTGGGAATGGCTCAACCCATTTTTTTTGCTGTTACAATCTGCTTTGTTATTGGGCTTTAGCCCAGAATTTGTTTTCTATTTTCTTTGCTGCGGACAGGACTGAGGGAAGATGACTCGAGAATATTATGTTGGGCTTTTAGTCCAACACCGAATGCGGAAGAAGATGAGTCCCTCGGACTCGTAAGCGATGGTCATGTACAAAAAGAAAGAAAAAGATTATTATGCAATCAACAAACAAGGCTAAACATGCATAATATAAATTAAAGTGGGTACATCAATAACAGGCAGAATGTTGCAACGAAAAATAAAAATCAATCTGATACCTAACTACTATATTCTGTTATAACTTGTGCATTTGACAAAGATTTATGCTTTCATTTGGAACATAATTACTATAACATAATCCAAACGTATTGAAATCTATACTAATACATAATTAATACATATTCGGGCAGAGAATTCCCTTAGGCAGATCTGATTTTTACCAAACAAGCTAATTATTTTATATTCACATTTTATCCATTCTCGAGGTTTCAACAAACGATTGGGGGCGGCATTATGTGGAAAGAGGTAAATCAAAACAGATTTTGCACAGGCTGGTGATTTCTTTAAATGGATATAGGAAGGTACTAACGTATTTCCCCTATCGACCTACTTTGCATAATAACAAAACAGTGATGTTGAGCCATCTTTTATAAGATAATATCATATCAAAAGACAAGCGAAATTTCTATCGTTACGACATCCGACATATAAAACGTTAACACAATCAACTCAACCTAGAAGCGCTTTAGACACCCAAACATAAAATTCGGGAATACATATCAAAGATCCAAGCGAAATGAAAAGAGAGAAGAGAAAGGGATCACACCAAAAAAAAGCTTATTCCCTCAAATGGAAAGTACTTTGGTAAAACAAGTTATAATCCGCATTAGCATGGGCAAAACATTCATCAAACTATATTTCTAAGCCATTCGCGGATGAACATGATAGCAAAGGCAACCAACAACTCAACTAAGGAGCGCATATCAGTTAGGAAGCTCTTCAAAGAGAAAACATTACATTGGCAGACAGATTTCAAACTTTCAAACCCTGAACTATATGTCTCGAATCAAACTAAGGCGGTGACTCCTTCGTGAGAAAACTACTTTTGGGTGTTTATAAATCATAAGGACGAGATTTCTTAATACACCAATCACGTACTGAACCTAGCCATTTTCTACTTACTTTAATCTATATGAACTGACCAAATCATAAACAGAGCATACTTTAAGCAAATCGACCCAGGTTAATCTTTATACATATGTATTTGTCCGATTAAATTATTAATGCACCTAAACAAGTAGGCTGAAGTTAGTTGATATAAAATACGTTCTCCATATATGCTAATCAAACTAATCGCTCAGCATGTTTTCGCCAATAAACCAACTAACCTTCAGGTTATCCAAACAGTAAATGATGCGACTAAACTAAACTAAACTACCTAAACATACTATGAACATCTATTACAGAGACATGCCAAACTTTAACTAAATCAAAATAAGCATGTACACACTTAACACAAACACTTCACACAAAAGAGAAGCGATCGATAGACCATACAAAATACTAAAAATAAACACAAGAGGGGATTACCTTATTCGGGTGCAGTGAACTAAGGTGACGAGGTCTCGAATCTACTCTCTCGTATTGATAGACCCGAACTTTGAGCCAAATAAAGTCGATTGAAAGTATTGAGGGCTTTAAGGAAACTAAATTTTTCGTATTTTCTTCTTGGATGGATTGAATGAAAGAACCAGGATTTTTGTCTTACCAGTCCCCTTTTCGGCTGAGGGCTTAAAGCCATTTTATAGTAGACGAAAAACTAGGGCTTCACTCGATTTTGGGCGGGATTCGAAGTTGAATAGCCGTTTGAATTTTGAAAATCGAATCTCTGAAGTTGCTTTATTTTTTTAGAAATTCAGAAGGGTTTTTGGCCATTTATGTTGACTGGCTCGTTGAAGATGAGAGAGGAGAGATTCGTATGAAAATAGTAAGGCAAAGTTCTGCCGTGGCTGAGAAGATTTGGACCACTCCTTGAAATGGAAGGAGGAAGAAAACGACGACAGAGAGAGGGCAAAGAGGTGAAGAGAGCATTGCACGAAAATAGGGTGGCAAAGATCTGCCATGGTAAAAGAGGTACTGGATATTCAGTGGAAATGGAGGAGAGAGGGAGAGGAGAGGAAAAGGAAAGGGAAAGAGGGTTGAAGAGAAAGAGGCGTCTGATTTTCTTTAGGTTTAGAGTTGAAAGGGTGAGGGAAATGTTTTAATACACAGGCCGGGTCGGGCGAAATAGTGGGTGTGGGCTGATCGTTTTGGGCCATAATTTGGCTGGTTTAAAAGAATTTGTGGGCTGCTGATGAAAGGCTTCATTTGGTCCATGATTTGGGCTCAATTTGACGAATTGGGTTGCAAATCATGGATCTTTTCCTTCTTCATTTTAATTATCCCCGGGCTTCTAATTTAATAACTAGTAACTAAGTACAATATATATTACGTGAAGATAAATAGTAATTAATATATAGAAAGTAAAGGATTTAATAAAGTAAAATTAATTTATCGAGTGCAAATCCTAAAATGAAACGATGACGAACCATTTAAAATTTGTGATAAAGTAATACTAGTAATGTTGATAGTGGAATAGTGAAAATGAAAGTAATGATATTAATAATAGTAGCAATAAAAGATAATAGTGAAAATAAAGTGTTTAGCTCGTCAATAAATTTAGAAGCCCAAGGAAGTAAATTGGAATAAAGGAGGGACGAAATTTGGTGTCAACAACCGCTATCACCGTTGAATTTTGCTACCTCGTACTTTACTTCGGACATTTTTTTTGTCACCGAGTATAGTACAATGGACCGCAAAAAATATTTTTGTAAATGAGCAGAACCTGTGCTCTGATACCAGTTGTTGGGAATAAACTCGACACAGAAATAATATTTACGGTATTAACAACGGAATAATAAAGTAGCACCGTGATACGATTAATCAACAAGAATTTAAAAAAAAAATGACACCAAGATTTTTACGTGGAAACCCAAAAGGGAAAAAACAACGAGTCAAGAGGAGCAACTGATATTACTATAGCAAGGATTTTACACTTTGTAGGTTTGAGTAAAATACTCCAAAGACCACTACACACTCAAAAGAAATAACCCTCTTTTAAGATTTCACACCTTACTACAATATTGCTCACATTCTCTATTTTCCTCACAGACAATTTCCGACCCTGTTTGTGATGCCTCACTCTTTCTCTCTTTTCATTATCTATTTTTCTTTTTCTTTTTATTTCAAGAATGGGTATGGACCCCATCATTATACACTCTAGAGGCAGGACTAGTTTAACCAAAATTTCGGTATTGCTACCAAGTGGCGACTTTAACAACAAAGAATTTGGGTTTGCAAAGCAAAGGAGTAGACAACAAATTAGGCACCAGCCGAGTGGGCTATCTGATCTTTAACCATATATATAGATTTTTTTTCTTTTGCAGGGGCTCTTTCATGTTATAATATATATCTTGTTAAATCGTACTTGAAAATGAACCTGCAATTTCCAAATATGTTGGTGCCATATTCCTCAGATTGTCCAACTCTGCTGGTGCATAATTATTCAGTTGCCTAATTGTTAGTTAATTGAAATCAATAATTCAGATGCCTAATTGTTTGTTCAGATAATTATCCTAATTGTCTACGCCAAGTGTCATATATATATGTGCTCTACTGGGTCGGTGTGTCAAAAACAAGATTTCCACGACATGCCAATTTCCAAATTGTGGTTACTTGGATCTATGTGTCAAAAACAAGATCTCCATGACATTCCAATTTCCAAATTGTGGTCTACTTGGGTCGATGTGTGAAATATATAAGTCATATTTGTACTAGACAAGCTTGCTGTTTGGGTCACTCTTTGCTTGTTTTGTATATTCTACCAAATAATCAAATGGAGATCATGGACTCTAACTTGAATCAATTAAACTTTTATATGAGGTGTGTATCAGTCAAGCAGCATACATAACTTGTGAGTTTGAGTTTGTCCATGTAACGGATTATGAGTGGAATGATAGTATTTGTATGATGTTATTAATCCAAGAAGTTAGAGAAAATGATGATGTTAATATTACTCTTAGTGTGACCTTTTCAATTTGAACAAATATATATCGTGTAACTTTGGGTTATTATTAATGTGCGCTATATATTGGGCTACCCAATTGTTGACTTGACGAGGGCTTCGGAGGAGCTAAACTTTGAAAAAGGCCGCATAGATCAGATATGTTGCCACTCCTT
Organism: Lycium barbarum; assembly: GCF_019175385.1. NCBI lineage: Eukaryota > Viridiplantae > Streptophyta > Magnoliopsida > Solanales > Solanaceae > Lycium > Lycium barbarum. Next base: position 121,164,534 of record NC_083342.1, read on the forward strand.
TTAAAAACCATTCGTCTAATATTTGTTTTTTAATTTTAGGTTAAAACTTGGGTCCACATTGTAAACACATAAAGAAAAATTACGTGTTATAGCTACTTTTAGTACATAATTAGTGATATTAACTACCTTTTGTTTTAATTACTAATAATAACTAAATACTTTTTGAATTTAACTAATATAGCTACACAGTAATTTTCAGTTACTGGTGCACAAATACACCTAAAATTTAGCACTCCCAATCTCATATCTCCCTTTTAATGGTAACAATATTAATCACTTAATATACATTATCATTCTCTCTCCTTTTTCATAAATTTTTGACATTTTCTATTCTCACTACCCATGTCAGATTTTTCATTTCTCAAATCCCTAAAAAATTCTCTCTCTCCTTCTATCAACCACCATCACGACGGGTGGCAGCGGCCCCTCTCTCAATTTTTTTTTGGTTTTCATGATTTCAAGCTTTGTGGACAAATGAAACATAAGAAGGCAATTAACCTTTTTCATTTTTTTTATGTGAATGATGTTCCAACTAGAATGATCATTCATTATGGTTGACGGCTTATCTCCCATTGTGGGCAAGTTGTAGTTGTAAATGCCAAGACTATTGGGCTGTGGACCAGTGCCCATAAATTTGGACCGAATTGCATTTGCTCTGTGGCTAGGATTTTTTTGGTGGTCTAGGGTTTTTTAGGGTTTTGAGAAGATGAAAAATGTATGTATTTGTGTATGTTCTATGATATAGCTACCAATTGGTTGTGATTGGTGGTGTATTTATGTAAGTTTTTCTATATTTTTGTGTATTTTGTTCAAATTAATTTCATCAGTTCATCTAGTTTCAAATACATGAGTGACGAAAATACATTGTAAGTTTTCTATATATTTGTGTATTTTGTTCAAATTAATCCATCCAATACATGTGTGATGCAAATTGTTACTCACACAAATACATGAGATTTAATATAAAAATACATGGGGTTTGATTGGTAACTTCAAATACATTGATTATGCTATCAAATACGCGTGTAAATCAAAACGAAATCAATATTGAAAACTTCAAATACATTACCGCTAAAATACATAGGTGATGCAAATTGTTAATCACACAAATACATGAGATTTAATATAAAATACATGGGTTTGATTGAAAACTTCAAATACATTAGTTATGCTATCAAATACATGGGTAAGTCAAGAACGAAATCAATATTGAAAACTTCAAATATATTGGTTGTTGAATGTTTTCAAATTTTGAATTTTTGTTTTTTTATGTTTAATGTTGAAGATTGGATGGAGGAATAGAAAATGGTTATGGAAAGGTAATCTAAAATCTGATTTTGTGGAAGGGTAAGGTAAAAAATACCAATTAATAGCTAATTAATTGATCCAACTGTTATGGCCTTAAATCAAGGGATATGTTTTATTTTTTACTGTGTTACTATGTATTTATAAGCATCAAATACATCCGAAAAAATACCTTAATTTGGGAAAACATGGCTACAAATGGTAATTTTTAAAAGGTAGCTATAAATGATAGGAAACTACCAAAAGGCAGTCATTTTGTTAATTTTTCCAAGTTTTATTGGATCTAATTCATAGAAATTTGGAGCTTCTTTGTAGTAGAAAATAAAGCAGGTCTATTGATTTTTGAAGGTATGAGTTGAATGTAACAATTGAAAATTGTTGGGACTAGCATTAGAAGACTGAACATCAATTTGGAGTTATTTGGATTTGATTCGGATTCTGAAGCAAAAATGTGTCGCTAAAATTTCTATACAACAAGTTATGGTGATTGTCGGATTTGTGGCCAAAATCCTGAGGACCATCATCACTTGTTGTTAAGGTAAGTCTTATAATTAGAATCCTTGCGATTTGTCAATATTTGTAACCAAAATTTTGATAATCATCATAACTCGTTGTTAAGACAAGTCTTGCCCAATATCAAACAAGAAGTTATGTCGACTGCCAAAATTTGGTTGCAGATTCGGATGAAGCTATTTTTGCCACACTGTTTTTGTAACAATACGAAAATTTAAACAGCGACATCCGGAAATCTTATTTATGCTAATCACCGAAAGATAGATAAAATAGCATGTCATAATTCGATCTGGCCAACACCCAACATCATCCAATACCTCCTCTTTTAATTTTTTGACCTTTTTATTGTAGTTCTTTCACCATTAGCATAATTCTCAATCTTCAAATTGACATGATTGTCGAGCTCTTCCAAATTGATATAATTACCTTTCTAAAAATTTCATTTTGTATGTCTGAGTGCAGGTTGAATTTTAATTCGTTGGGTTACATTGTTTGACCCATTTACGCTGTAAATTCAACATATTAAATCAAGTCAACCAAAAAAAAAACTTAGATGAGGAACAAATGAATTTGAATAGTTTTGCTAACATTTCATTATACAGTACAAACTTTTTTGGTCCTCATGACCAAATTGGTAAGGGAGTAGTAGGAATCTTTAAATTTTCCTTAATGTTTACTGTTTAGGTCTAACTTCAATGCCTTCAATGATAAGTCCACCCTTAACATTGCAGCCCTTCACCTCCCGTAAACTTACTCTAACTTCCTCATCTTCATCTCCACCGTTGAAAAACTCTCCAAGCTCAATCTACATCCATTCATCTTCCCTTTTATACGGCATAAAACATTCCGGTAGCTCTTTATCGATGTTCCGGTGGTTTAGATACGCCGTGTAACGTCTTTTTGATTACCCATTCGTACACAAATCTCAACTGGCACTGAATTTAAACCAAATGCACGATCCGAGATTTTCATTATGAAATAGATTCCATACTTGGTGTTTGCAGAAAGCATACTTGTGTTTATCTTTGCTTTTACTTCTAGTTTGCATATCACTTTCAGTTCAGCAACCTTTGAAAACCTGTAAGAGAAAAACAAAAACAAAAACAAAAGCAAACAAAAAAATAGCATGTTAAAATTTTTAAAAATTTAGGAAAAGATTGCATTTTTCAGAAATAGTTACTTCTACTTGATATTTTGAAAACCCATTATTTGTAAGCTAAAATTGAAGGGAAACAAGTGATCAAACCTTGATTCTGGTACGGATTTCGAGGTCCAATGATCTGGTTCTTCCCCATATAAAATGGACAGTTCTGCTGCTGAGATTGAGAAAATACTCAAAATACCCCCCCAACGTTTGACCAAAATTCCAACTACACACTTAACCTTTGCGTTGGTCCTATTACCCCCCTGGACAATTTTTTTCAGTATCAAAATGCCCCTTTTTGCTGATGTGGACAAGAGCGTGACTACACCGCTCAGTGGCGCGATATAGCCTTTAAAAAATAGCATATGACGTGTTTAAAATGCCAACTGGACTGCCACATAGATATATTTAAATTCCCTCCATTTTTACACCCAACTTCTCATTTTTTTGCCCAACTTCTCATTTTTTTTGTCAATCAGAGCCAAACAAGCCCTAAACACAAAACCCATTTTCCTTTCACACCACCACCAGAACAGGACCACAATAATCCTGTGGTTTCTTACTGATTGCATAGGGAAATTAAAGATCGTCTATGAGTTTGAAGTGTAAGTTGCCAAGTGAAGATTTGGATGTTTTGGTATCAATTACGTGATGAGGATTTGTTGAATGTGATTCAAGAGTACGATCGATGTGATTCGGAGATGAAGATTAGAGCTGTTTTATTTCCACTCAACTCGACAAAAAAAATCTCCCCTCCGTTATCGCCTATGTCGTGCTTTGACTTTCCGGCAACGAGAATGAAGACTGAAAAGGTCAACTGCTTCTATTCGCCTCCGTCTTATGCGGTGGCGGCAGCAAGGTGGTATGATTCTCTAGCTTTTGGATATCCAGTTGGCGGAAGGAACACTAAGTTTTATTACCCTAGGCATCGTTACTATGTTGCTCCTCCAAAACCATAGCCATTAGAAATAATTAAGAGAATAAAATAGGTTTCTTTAAATTCTTGATTGTTTGATCAAATTAATGGATGAACTTTGTTCTATTTGGTGTTAGAAATCTTCCTTTCACATTTGGGTTTGTTTGGATTAGATTTGAGGAAGTTGGTGTGTTTTTTTTTCAACTCCTAATGAAGATGATGATGATAATGTTGATGAAGATGAAGGAGAATTGGGTATGAGTTTTCGGATCCTTACTAAAAATGGAGTATGAAAAATTGAGTTATTTTTTTTTAAGACAAATAAGAGTAGATGGATGGAGGAAGGGGGGAAATTAATAAAAAAAATGGGGGAAAATTGATGACGTGGCACGTGGGCCAGGCACGTGTAAACAAGTGTCTGTCCTAAATTGGGGGTTGTCATATTGGACTGCCACATCAGCAAAAAAGGGGCATTTTGATACTGAAAAAATTTGTCCAGGGGGGTAATAGGACCTCTGCAAAGGTTAGGTGTGTAGTCGGGATTTTGGTCAAACGTTGGGGGTAATTTGAGTATTTTCTCGCTGAGATTATATATGATGTTTTCCCACTTGACCTCTCTAATGCAAAGCTCTACAATTATAACAAGAACAATTTTAAAATGAAGCTCTACAAATGAAGGAATGAAAGCACTGATTGTAAGATTAACTTAATTCACACAGGATCTTGAACACAATAATCTTACATGGAGAGAACACCAAAAAGATACCTGATGTGGAAGATATTATTACCAAAGCAGAAGCGTTGTTTCTAGAAATTGGTTTCTACCTCCTTGCCCTAGCCTTACGTTACCACAACTGTCAATGATGGAAAAGTATCTTAGAAGAAGGGGTAACCCTAATGGGTGGAGGGAGAACCAATTTATAGGGGTTGAGACTTAATCCGGTACGTCCATCAAGTAAACGATCTAACGGACGAGATTTATTCTTCATTAATTATTAGTTATGGGTTTTACATTAATTGGGTCACACATAAGAATAATAAAAATTCTTACATTCTCCCACTTGGCCCAATGACCACATAACATTAATATTAAATGACATAAAACATTAGTAGCGCATAAAATAAATCTCTTCTATAATGTCCATCATACATACCTTAATATGACAAACCACTAATGCGAGTTATGGCGATTATACATAATTTTGTGCTACATACTCCCTTCCATATACTACAACATTAGTAACTTATCCTACTAGGTTCATAAGCTATAAACATTTAACATTATGGTCCACAATAATGTCTCATGGAGACTTATCCTGTAATATCTCAAAACAATAATGTGTACACCATTATGAGAAACAGGAAATTCATTAATATATATATCAGAAACACATAATTGAGCTCAGAGTGTCAAACATCATAAGGAAAAAAATTAATCATAAGTACAACCAAGACCCATTCTATGTACATGTTCTTTAAATATCTTTGGTTGTAAACCTTTCGTTAATAGATCTGCAATCATGAGATCAGTTCTAATATGCTCAAGTGACACCCTTTGTTTCTGAACTTCATCCTTGACGGTAAAGTACTTTAATTCCATATGTTTGGCACCTTTGGAGTACTTATCGTTCTTGGAGAAGAATATTGCTGCAGTATTATCACAATAAATTTTCAGCGGCTTGGTAATGGTGTCGACAACCCCAAGTCCTGAAATAAAGTTCCGCAGCCATAATGCATGAATTGTGGCTTCAAAACATGCCACAAATTCTGCTTCCATTGTGGATGTAGCAATGACGGATTGCTTATCACTCTTCCATGATATTGCTCCTTCAGCTAATAGGAACAAGTAACTAAAAGTGGACTTTCTAGTGTCAACACATCCACCATGATCTGAATCCGAGTATCCAATAACTTCCAAACTGTTGGATCTCCTATACGTGAGCATATAATCCTTCGTTCCTTTCAGGTACCTCAAAACTTTCTTTGCAGCTTTCCAGTGATCAATTCCCGTGTTACTCTGATATCTTCCTAGCATTCCGACCGCAAAACTAATATCCAGTCTTGTGCAAGTTTGAGCATACATCAAACTTTCAACAATAGAAGAGTAAGGAATTGACTCCATCTTTTCGTTCTACATCATTCTTTGGACACTGCATGAGACTAAATTTGTCCCCTTTTTGAATTGGAACAATTCCTGCTGAACAGTTGTTCATGCTAAATCTCTCAAGAAATCTTTCGATATATCCTTTCTGAGACAGTCCCAACAGTCCTTGTGATCTATCACGGAATATTTCTATCCCTATCACATAGGATGCCTCACCCATATCTTTCATTTCAAAATTCTTAGAGAGAAAATCTTTCGTCTCACGCAATATGCCCAAATTATTAGCAGCAAGCAAAATATCATCAACATATAGGACTAAGAATATAAACTTGCTCCCACTGATCTTTTGGTATATACACCGATCAACGGTGTTTTCCTTAAATCCAAAAGATGTTATGGTATCATTAAACTTTATATACCATTGTCGTGAGGCTTGTTTGAGTCCATATATTGACTTCTTTAATTTACACACCATTTGACCCTTTCCTTTAATTTCAAAACCCTGTGGTTGGTCCATATAAACTTCCTCCTCGTGGTCTCCATTAAGAAAGACAGTTTTCACATCCATTTAGTGTAACTCTAAATCATAATGAGCCACCAAAGCCATAATAATTCTTAACGAGTCTTTCTTTGAGACCGGTGAAAAGGTCTCTTTATAATCAATGCCTTCTTTCTGAGTATAACCCTTGGCAACAAGTCTGGCTTTATATCGTTCAATATTATCCTTTGAATCGCGCTTGGTCTTGAAGACCCATCTACACCCGATTCTTTTAGAATTTTCTGGCAATTCAACGAGATCCCAGACTTTGTTGTATTCCATTGATTTTAACTCTTCTTTCATGGCATCAATCCATTTGTCAGACTCAGTACTTTCTATGTCTTGTGAAAATGAAACCGGATCTTTATTAAGTCCAATGTCAAAATCTGACTCTTGTAAATAAACCACATAATCGTCTGGAATATCCGATTTTCTTTCTCTTTGAGATTTTCTCAATGGCACTGTTTGTGGTTCATTTGCGTCAGATATTTGTGAGTTAGTTCCTTCATGGAGTGTTTCATTCAAATGTTGTTCAGTATTGTCAAAGTGTTCTTCGACAACAGGAACAGTATTTGTTATTGGTGTGGAAGTAAGCACATTCATGGGCAATGAAACATTAACCCTTACCTCATTTATTTCCACATTTTAACGTTCGACCCTCCCACTAATTTCACCATTTTCAATGAATCTTGCATTACCGGTTTCAACAATTCTTGAGCTATGGTTTCGATAGTAAAACCTATACCCTTTAGATTTCTTTGGGTAACCAATAAAGTAACCACATATTGTTCGAGAATCTAATTTCTTTTCATGTGGATTACAAATTCTAGCCTCCGCTGGGCAGCCCCAAACATGCAGGTGTCTTAAACTAGGTTTCCTTCCAGTCCACAGTTCAAAAGGAGTCTTCGGAACTGCCTTACTAGAAATACTGTTTAATAAATACACAGCGGTACTAAGAGCATACATCCACAAAGTTTTAGGTAATGAAGAATTACTTATCATACTCCTAACCATATCCATAAGTGTCCGATTACGCCTTTCTGCAACCCCATTTTGTTGAGGTGTTCCTGGCATAGTATATTGTGCACATATGCCATGTTCCTCGAGGAACTTTGCAAATGGACCTGGACATTGTCCCGATTCGCTATATTTTCCATAAAATTCACCACATCTATCTGACCTAATGATTTTCACTTTCCTATTTAATTGCCTTTCAACCTCATTGACGTACACTTTGAGGGCGTCCGTTGCTTGAGATTTTTCTTTCAGCAAGTAGATATATCCATAACGTGAAAAATCATCGATAAAAGTGATAAAATATTTTCTCTAGCAAAAGATGGAACATCAAAAGGTCCGCAAATATCAGTGTGTATAATTTCAAGAAGCTGGGTGCTTCTTGTGGCACCTTTCTTACTATGCTTGGTTTGCTTTCCCTTAATGCAATCCAAACATATATCAAGATCAGTAAAATCTAGATTCGGGAGAATCTCATTCTTTACTAATCTTTCTAACCTTTCTTTGCATATATGACCCAAACGCCTGTGCCACAAGTAAGCAGAACTTTCATTCAGTGAACTACGTTTAATTCCAACATTTTGATGTATAGCAAGAAGGAATTCAGAAAAAACATTATCGAGTTTCAATTTATATAAACCATCAATAAGAACACCGGAACCATAAAAAACAGTATTCTTATATAAATTGAAACATCCATGTCCAAACTTAAAATCAAATCCAGAAACATCAAGTCTTGAAAGAGAAATCAAATTCCTGGAAATTGAAGGAACATAAAGAGTCTGTAATAGATGAAGGTGATGTCCAGTCTCCAAGATCAAACGATAAGTCCCTATGCCTTCAATTGGAGCCTTCATATGATTTCCCATGAACAAGAAATCCTTATTTGAATTTGTAGTTTGGATGGTAAGAAATCCCTGCAACATAGTGGATACATGAGTAGTTGCACCAGAATCAAACTACCAAGTATTATTAGGAACTTCTACTAAATTTGATTCGAAACATACAAAACCACTAAAAGTACCTTTCTTTTTTAACCAAGCTTTACGTTTCGGGCAATCTTTCTGATAGTGTCCTTCCTTTCTACAGAAACGACACACATCTGCCTTGAGTTCCTTATGAGCATCCTGTTGAACTTTAGCAGGTGCTTTCTTCTTCTTGAACTTGTTGGCCTTCACTTTAAGTCCTTTACCAGCTCCTTGACCCATGAGGTTAATAGAATTACCTCCTTGTTTCTTAAGTCTTAATTCCTCCTGAGTAAGCATACTGGACAATTCACTAACATCCCACTTATCCTTAATAGTGTTATAGTTAAATTGGAATGGTCCATACTCAGGAGGCAATGAGTTCAGAATAAACTGAACCAAGAAGGGGTCATCCACTTTCATCCCCAAGGTCCGGAGTCTTGCTGCAATGTTAGTCATCTCGATGATATGATTTTGCATACTACGCGACCCATCAAACTTCATGGTCGTGAGTTCAGCCATTAGTGTACCAGCGAGAGACTTATCAGCAGAACGAAAACGTTCTTCCACAAACTTCAGTATTCCCTGACACTTTTTGTCTGTGGAACAGTACTCTTAATGTTGTTGGAAATAGTCATTCGCATAAACATAAGGCTCAATCTGTTAGAGCGTTCCCGTGCTTTATGTAAAGACTTCTCATCCTTACTGCTCGTATCAGTAATAGCAGCAGGTTTTTCTTTCAGCAGAGCCAAATCAAGATCCATCACACCTAAGTGGAACTGGACTTGTTCATGGCATTCAGAGAAGTTCAATCCGTTGAACACAGTAACAAATGAAGCAAGCGAATGAAGAGGAATAGTTGCAAAATAGATATACATGCTCATAAATTAGAAAATAATATGGATTCAACAAAACAATAAAAGTATATCGTAATTCTCCTTTGGGTGATACTACGACATACTATCATAATTTAAATGTCATCTTCAACTTTAACAGGCAATTAAATATTTTCAATCAAACATATACGACATCTTTGGATATACAATACATATTTGATTAAAGAATATTAATTTACCTCATAATGTTCACTACTCATAGAATAATTGATTCACCTTTGGATAAATCCTTAAGTTCTAGCAATAGTGAAGGTCAATTATCCATTTATTTTCGATAATAGGCATTTCATTAGTTTAATGGATAAATGACATTTTTTTATGTATGCATATTTTTCTTAAACATACTAGTTCGGCCACTTTGGTGACTAACAAACTATATTAACATAAATGCACACATAAAATGAATATCATAACTTTCTATGCATGTGAATATTTTCAACATTCTAGCTTGGCCACTTTGGTGACTAACAAACTATATGAACATTATTACATGCATAATGTTAACATGAATATAATGTATGTGTAAATATTAGACATTCTAGTTTCGCCACTTTGGTGACTAACAAACTATACAAATTTAGGCACATACACTATCACTTAATGTAAAGAACACTTTTCATGATCGCACATATAAGAATTAAATCACATACGTGTAAGTGCAAAAATTATACATTCTAGAATCTTTCATAATGAAAACATCACTTTAATGGTCTAAAAACTTAGACGGTAAACATAACATTATAACCCATAATCATTACATCATGTGAAACTAAAGTGTAGTTTCAGAATATGTGCAAAGTAACTTTGTTAATAAAACTTTATAACTCAACTACTAGCTGAGCGTAAATATTTAAATTGATTAATTGGACAAAATCAGCTTCCATATAATCGTAAGAAATCAAATTAAGATTATATAAGTACTAAAGTACACCCAATAAATGTCACCGGACTCACTAACTGATACTATCTTGAATATACAATACCCCAAAAGTATTCAAGCCCAGAAACAAACATTAGTAAATTCCTATAAAACCTTTTATTACCCAATCATCAATTGATTTAATATTAATTTACGGATAACTTAATAACTTTAAGAAACCCTAAGAAGACATAATGGGTCAGCCACCATATACAGTTTAATCAACGTTCAGTCTTACACTTTTTTTTTTCAGTAAGCTGAAGTTTCAATATATCATAATATTGTCTCTGTTGTACGAAGATTATTGGTTCAAATATTCAGGCTCTTGATACCATACGTAAGATTAACTTAATTCACACAGGATCTTGAACACAATAATCTTACATAGAGAGAACACCAAAAACATACCTGATGTGGAAGACATATACGAAAGCGGAGGCGTTGTTTCTAGAAATTTGTTTCTACCTCCTTGCCCTAGCCTTACGTTACCACAGGTCCACAGCCGTCAATGATGGAAAAGTATCTTAGAAGAAGTGGTAACCCTAATGGGTGGAGGGAGGACCAATTTATAGGGGTTGAGACTTAATCTGGTACGTCCATCAAGTAACCGATCTAACGAACGAGATTTATTCTTCATTAAATATTAGTTATGGGTTTTACATTAATTGGGCCACGCATTAGAATAATAAAAATTCTTACACTGATGACGCAATAGGCAATAGCATCTGTATACATACCTTGTTACCACCATCAAGGAGAATTGAGTTACAGAGACAAAAAAAAAAAAAAAAATCTTTTGTTGAAGAATAATTGAATGGTATGACAGATTTGTCAATAATTTGATTATAATCGGAAGGCAAGAATGTTTGCCAGACAAAATCAGATGATGCCACTGATCGGAGAAAGGAAGAAACCAACGAGAAGCTAAGTGTATCCTTAGGTGAAGTAAGAGAAAGAATTGAAGAAATGCAATCTTCTGGCAATCCATTGAATTGCTCTGCCCCTGCCATTGTCTTGATCCTTATCTTCTTGAAACAAAAGGCTTTGGCTTTGTTAAATGTATCTACTGTTTGTTTCCTTCTTCTTTTTTTGTGGGTTCTGCTGATTTTTGTTGAAATTAGAGTGAGATGATTCTTAATCACTTTGATTACTTTGTTTGGGAAATGTTGGATTTGGGTTGTTGCATATATATAGTGGAGTGGGATGGTGGCACTTGCATGGTTTTTGAGGTCTAAAGATGCAGAACGTTGAATGATCAAATTAAGTGAAGCTTGCTCGTTGAGTTGGTGTGCCAACTTTACGGATAAAAAATAGCTGGCTGATATCTCATGCAAAGCTGTGAAATGTGAATCCGGCTCCTCTCCATTTTTCTTCTCTTCCTTTTGTCCAAGTTCTAACTTAGAATGGAGACACATGTCATAGTTTTGAATCAACGGCTGAGATTTAATTAACTAATACAAAGCACTAACCATGGTTAGAAATTAGAATAATTAATTACCTACCAATATAATTTGATCCAACATATTTTTACAATCCCACAATTCTAGATCTACATTGTATCTTTCCTAAATATATTAAAAAAAATTCTCTTTTCCTTATTTCCTCTACGTAAAAAAATATTAAACAGTATAGTTAACCTAATATTTTCCACCTTATACAGTATCCTATTTGAAACATTTACGAATTAGAATGGTTCTAAAAAAAAGTGCACTAACAGTAATCATCCTAACTGAAAATTATTTTTGGACGAATTGTACAAAATATAAAGGGTAATTCACTAGATAGAAAATTACTCCTTTGTGCAAAAAGTAACGATGGAAAATTTATACATATGCTTTTTTATTTTTTAACTTTTTAAATGTTAAAAGTTGATTCAATTTGGTCTTACTCTTCCCACTAAGCTAATATGTCGATTTCTCTCATATTTGATAGGGATGTAAAGAAGAATTAGGTAAACAAAAAAAAAGTATAGAACTAGTAGTTTAGTACCTGTACAAAAATAAAAATAAAACCAGTCAAAAAATGGAACTAGTAATAAAGTAGGAAAAGTAAGAAAAAGAATTAAATATATTTATGAACGAGATAATGTTTTAGTTTGAATTGTGTGGTTGCCAAAAAGTTTTAGAGTAAATAAAGGAAATACTATATGTTATGCTAATCATGGTTAAGATTTTAATTTGAGCAATTAAATCATAATCTTTAATTTTTAACTATGACATGTATCTCTCATCTAAGTAGGAACTTGCGAAAAATAAAGAGAGTGAAATGGAGAGGAACCCCATCCAACAAATTTGCGTTAAATAGCAGAAAATGATACTTATTTCATTTTACAAATAAGCGGACTGAAACCTTAAACCGACATCGTCAGCAAAAGAATGTTAAGGAGGTCAGTATGTATAACGTTAAAATTAAAGGAACTTTCCTTTCAATAATTGACAAAAAGAGTTAAAGAGATTGGGCAAAACCAGAGAAAAAAGTAGCAAAGAGAGAAGGCCAAAAAGGGGAAATTCAGTGAAAGCGTGTTATAAGTGTTGGTATCTTGTAGCTGAGGTCCCCATAATGTTAGTTGACAGTATGCCTGTCAACCGGTTCCAACCGGAACCGGACCGGTAACCGGTTAGGAAACCGGCCGGTTCCGGTTCCAAAACCGGAACCGCCTAACCGGTTCCGGTTTAACCGGTTCCGGTTAACCGGTTTGAAGGTCCAAACCGGAACCGGTCCGGTTTGGACTCGTTAAATTTTTTTTTTTTTTTTTTTTGTATTATATATATATATTATAGTATTTATTTGTATATTGTAGGTATATTTACATATGTTATACAATTTTATAATTAAAGTTTAAATATTTACTGACTAACAGCCTAACAGCAAGTCAGCAATACAGAATAATGCTTTTCATACACATATATATGTATAACTTACATATACTTATATATATGTACTATATACTTATATATATGTATAACTTAATATATATATATATATATATATATATATATATATATATACTATATGTACTTATATATATGTACTATATACTCTATATACTTATATATATGTATAACTTAATATATATACTATATATACTTATATATATGTACTATATACTCTATATACTTATATATATATGTATAACTTAATATATATACTATATATACTTATATATATGTATAACTTAATATATATACTAAATATATGTATAACTTAATATATATACTATATATATGTACTATATACTATATATAGGATAGCTTAATAGATATATAGGTATAACTTAATATATATACTATATATATGTACTATATACTATATATAGGATAGCTTAATAGATATATAGGTATAACTTAATATATATACTATATATACATATCTACTATATATACAATATATACTATATATATTTATATAATATATATACTTATATACTATATATACTTATATATGTGTATAACTTAATATATATACTATATATACTTATATATATGTATAACTTAATATATATACTATATATATGTACTATATACTATATATAGGATAGCTTAATAGATATATAGGTATAACTTAATATATATACTATATATACATATCTACTATATATACAATATATACTATATATATTTATATAATATATATACTTATATACTATATATACTTATATATGTGTATAACTTAATATATATACTATATATACTTACTTATTATATATACTATATATACTTACTTATATACTATATATACTATATATACTTACTTATATACTATATATATTATTTTTTCTATATATACTTAAAATATACTAAGAATATACTATATATACTATATATACTATTTTTTCTATATATACTTATATACTATATATACTATTTTTTCTATATATACTATATATACTTATATATGTTTAAGTATACTATATAACTTAAGTATATTCTTAGTATATTTTAGGTATATTCCTAACTTAATAAAAGTAAAAATATAAACACAAATAAATAGAAGAAAGCTCAATGAGCCATATATTTTATTCATTCTTGGATAACATTTATTTGCAAGTTGTATTTTTTTTAACTTGCAAATAATACATGAGTTATACAAAAATAGTAGAATAATAAAATCACCAATTTTGAACCATTTCGTTAATTTCCCCCACATCATATTCGGTCATGGAAATATCTTCAAAGTCTTCCATTTGGTCCGGTCCACTAGCTATCAAATCTTCAATTTCTTCGTCTTCGCCTTGCTCCGCTTCTGAGTTTTGGTTGCGTCGCTCCGATCTAATCCAATCTCGAATGCACACTAGTACTTGCAAGCTAAAGCCGGATAATGAATGTCTATGGTCTCCAATTTGCTGTCTTCCTTGGCTAAATGCGCTCTCCGAAGCCACGGTTGATACTTGAACCGTAAGGATATCTCGAGCCATTCTTGAAAGTATCGGATAGCTTGCCTTGTACTTCTTCCACCATGCTAAGACGTCCACCTCATCCAGTTGGCTGATATCCACATTTGGCTGCATCAAATAAAAGTTAAATTCATCAAAGTTTGCAGTAGAAGAAGATATAGGCTGTGAATGTAAAACTTTTAAACCCGACAAGCCCTTTTTGCTACTATGAGAAGTAGTAGGGCGTGGAGCAACTGGTGTAGCACGTTCTTCCAAACTAGAATAATGAGTAAAAACTCTTCTAAACTCATCATCAATAGCGAGATCGGCTTCAGCTAAAGATGGTTGAACTCCCTCTTCAATTTCTAAAAATGTATAAATTTGACTAACCAAATTTTTAGTATAAGACACTTTTAAACAAGGATTTAAAAGAGAACCCAATATAAATAAAGTTGGGATGGGAAAAAAATACTTCTTAAATTTGATTATCATTTCAAAAATAGCCACTTGATAATCGGGTTTATATTTATACTCTTGTAAAACTCTAGCTATTTCCGCTAAGTAGGCTAAAATTCCGGTTACCGTGGGATAGAATTGTCTAGAAAAAGCAAGAGTTGCATTATAAAAATTTTCTAAGAGTTCAATACATTCTTTAACATCTTCCCAATGCCTATAAGTTAACCAATCCTCACTATCAATATTATATTTGTTGTGAACTTGTTGTATGGGAATCCTATACTCATATGCTTGTTGTAGCATAATGTAAGTGTAGTTCCACCTAGTCTCAATTTCTACTTGAATTTTCCTAGGTCTAAGGTTATTTTCCACACAAGCATTCTTAAAATCTCTAATTCTTCCCCTATTAGCATTACAAAAAAGAAACGCAACAACATTTCTAACTTTTTGAACAGAATCATCAAAATGCATAAGACCATCTTTAACAATTAAATTTAAAATGTGACAACTACATCTTACATGAAAAATATTTCTTAGAGGAGGGTTTATTTCTCTTTTTAAAAGACCAATTGCCTTTGTATTATTAGAAGCATTATCTAAAGCAATACAAAGTGTTTTTCTATAAATGTTAAAAAATCTCATTATAGTAGACATTGAATCGGCTAAAAATTTTCCATCGTGACGACCTTTTCCTTCGTCGTATAAAAAAGCTATAATTCTTTTTTGCATAACCCAGTTGTCATCAACCCAATGACATGTAATAGCAAAGAAATCTAAATGGTTAATACTAAGACCCAAATCAGCGGTAAGACAAACATTACAATTTAAAGAATTAAATACATGACGCAAATAAAATCTATATTTTTTAAACAAATCTATAACATCGGCTCTACAAGTACTTCTAGGAATACCCTCAAATAACGGGTTATAACAACGTTGAATGTAAGTAACAAACCCTAAACCCGAGGGAAAGGAAAATGGTAAACAATCATAAGCTACCATTTTAGCTACTTCTACGCGTTCTTTTTTCTTGTCATACTTAAAATTTCTACCAGTTCGTGGGTCTATCGTCATTTGAATCCCCCCCACATTTGAACCCGTTTGCTCTCCCCAAACATCCATATGTTTGGTTCTCATATGAGCATTTAGTGTACCCGTTCCACCATCCTTACCAGTTCCTTGCTTAAAACTAAATACTTGTCCACATAGGGTACATGTAACTGATTGATTTTCCCTATCCTTAGTCATAAATTTCCAAACTTTAGCTGTTGGCCTACGAGTTCTAGGCGGTTTGTCTTGTGTATGTGATTGTGCAGGACCTGTATCTCCTATAGGATTTTCGGGGGGTTGTGTTTCATCATCATCATCATCATCTAAGTCTTCATTAAAAGTGTCGGTAAAATGTTGTTGCATTGCCTCATGACCTAAAAGTGGATTATTTCCACCAACATCAATACCTAAATTAGGTGTTTCTTCCACAAATGTTTCCTCATTAAGCGCACCCCTAACAGTACGACTACTACTACCGGCACCACGTCTTAATCTCTTTGACATTATTAAATAGAAATAATTTAAATCACAATAAAATAAATTACAACAAATTAAATTGCTAGAATTAAATTGCGTAAATTAAATTTCAAAAAATAAATTGCTAGAATTAAATTGCGTAAATTAAATTTCGAAAAATAAATTGCTAGAATTAAATTGCAAAAATTAAAGATAGAGTTGGAACGAAGGTACCAAATTGCCGGAATAATTTCCAACAAAGCGAAGGCGGCTAGAATTGCAAATCCACCAAAGCTACTTCGGATTGTTGCAAAATCACCAACTCCACCAACAATATTATAATTGCAAAATTAATAATTGAAAGTTCAAACTATAATAAGACTTTGTGGCTAATTATTGCAAAGTAACTATAATTGAGAGATTGAGATTTGAGAGAAAGATGAAGAAGAGTGAATTGAAATGAAAATGAAGAAGGGTTTATATAGGGGTGGGGGAGGGGTTAAAGTGTTAAAAAAAAAAATTTGGGGGCCAAAAATTAAGAAAATGACCGTTTGGCAACGGCCATTTTTGCAAATGGACCGTTGCCAACGGTCCATTACCGAGGCCCAAGTCCAACGGCTCTTTTCTTTTTTTTTTTTTTTTTTTTTTTTAATTTTAACCGGTTTAACCGGTTTAACCGGTCCGGTTCCGGTTAAACCGGTTTAACCGGTTCCGGTTAAGAAAAATTTGGAACCGGACCGGTTAACTAATATCCGGTTAACCGGTTATACCGGTTCCGGTTCCGGTTCCGGTTTAACCGGTCTGGTTACCGGTTAAAACCGGTTACACGGAACCGGTTGACAGGCATAGTTGACAGTCACTTTTGGTTGCTTTCTTTACTTCAATCATTTTTGTTTGATTCGTCGATGACCTCCACAATACTCCCTCGGTTCAAAATAATAAGTATTCATTTAGGGTCTGTTTGAAAAGTCACGGTGTAATTGAAATTGAGTGTTAATTGGGCAGTTTGATATATTTGTCAGGTCAAGTAATTATATAATCACCATGTAATTGGGTGTAATTGAAAGAGAATAATTACACTCTTCAATTTTCAAGGGGGAGAGGGGGATTGAGACTTGAGTGTAATTACACGATTACTTTTTTATTTTTTTATTTTTATTTTAATTTATCTTTTATTTCTATTACTTTAACTTCTTTTTTATTTACATATTTTAAAATATCTTTTTATATTATTTATCTTTCATTTTCTTTCTTCTCATTTCCACCAACTTTTACTTCTTGTGACTCTATATAATTGCTCGTACTTTTTTTAAAAAAAAATTCTTCTTGCTTTCTTCATTTAGCATAACTACGTTATTATTCTTGTTATTGAAATTACACTTCCTAATATTAGAAAGAATGAGTCATTAAAAAACTTGACATATAACGAGTGATGTTATTAAAGTAGAATTTCATTGTTAAATGAGGTTATGGACTTATATATGTTTGAACTTTCTTTTGAATTATATTTACTTAAGTTATGTTGGAACTTATTTTATGTTATATTGGAATTTGACATAAAAGTATCATGTTAATTTTCTTTTCTCTTTTTGAATTTATGCTATATTTTCCGTTTCAATTATTTCTTCATCTTTCACTTACAATTGATAGATTATTTTTTTGTCAAACATCCAGCTCGTGATGTTCTTATAAAATGTGTGCTTTTAATTTTTATAATTAATTAAATTAAAATATTTGAAAAGCATATACAATTATTTTTACGATATGATATACAAATATGTGAATATTAATTAATATATTTCAAGAAACAATATGTAGCCTAAATACCTAATTTAATATATCATTTATAAAAGCACATATTTGTGAAGTATTAATATTTTATTTTTAAACTAATCTAACTATGTAATTATGCAACCAAACAATACGCTTGTAATTACACTACAATTAAGTTATGACAAACAAACAAGTCATTATAATTACTATAATGTGTAATTACTAGGCTGTGTAATTACTACCCTAGTAGTTACACCAATTCCAATTACGAGGTGGCTTTCCAAACAGACCCTTAGGCTTTTACAAACATATTAAGGAAATACTAACTTCTAGGGGGAAAAAAAAGTATTTTAACTAAATTATCCTTCATTAAATGCTACCTAATTAAAATACAGTAATTACGTTATGACAAACAAATAGGTCGTCATAATTACTTTAATGTGTAATTACTAGGCTGTGTAGTTACTACCCTAGTAGTTACACCAATTCTAATTACAGGTGTCTTTCCAAACAGACCCTTAGGCTTTTACAAACATATTAAGAAAATATTAACTTCTAAAAAAAAATATTTTAACTAAATTATCTTTAATTAAATGCTACCTAATTAATATAAATTCTTGATTATATAAAAAATTAACTTATTTAAATAGGGATAAATTTGAACGAAAATAAATATTTCTTTTTGATTAGTTAGCGGCTACTGGTTGTGAACCAAAACAAAAAAGGACAAATAGCCACTTACTATGAACGGAGGGAGTAACATTTAAAACATTTTTTCGCGTGGATTGTTCTTCGAAGGCGCTTGTTTTTAATTTTTGCTTTTCGCCTAAAAAAGTGATTAAAAATATCTTGAGGTTCTGAATTCGAACCCCTGCTCGTAAAACCTCTGCCTTAAGGCCTAACATTTGCCCAAAATTGGGCCTATTCGGGCAAACGTTAGGCCTTAAGGCAGAGGTTTGCCTTAAGGCCTAATTTGTTTTTTTTTCCCGGATTGCCCTTCTTTTGGGGTGATCTTTAATTTTTGGCCCTCAAATTGTGTTCTTTAATATTTTCCATTCGCTTAACGCTCAGAGGTCCTGGGTTTGAACTTAGGCTCAGTAAAAAAATTAAAAATCGCAAGACATAAGTTCGGATTCGCAGGGCGGAAGTTGGGATTCGTAAGGCATAAGTTAGACCCCAACTTATGCCTTAAGGCAGAGACAAACTTTTGCCAAAAATTAGGCCTTAAGGCAAACCTCTTCCTTCAAGGCCTAACTTTTGCAGAGGTTTGCAAAATTTCAATAATTTTTTTTTTTTGCTTTAAGGCAGAACCCCAAGTCCCAACTTATGCCTTGCGATTTTTTTTTTTTTTTTTAATTTTTGACTGAGCGGAGGTTCGAACCCGGAATCAAGAGGCTTTTAGCGAAGGGCAAATATTAAAGACCACTAATTTGAGGGGGGGGGGGGGGGGGAATTAAAGACCACCCCCAGCGAAGGAAAATCCCGCAAATTGCCCGCCTAATTTTGGGCAAAAATTTGTCTGCAAACCTCTACCTTAAAGCATAACTTTTGCCTTAATAGGCCTAATTTTGGGCAATTTAGGCAAAAGGTTGCCTTAAGGCCTAACTTTTGATCGAATAGGACTAATTTGCTACGGCCTTCTATCTTACGATTTTTTTTATTGAGTCAGAATTTAAACTCAGAACTTCGAGGTACTAGACGAAAGACAAAAATCAAAGAGTGGCAGAAAAAAGACCACCCCGAATAAGGACAATCGTGCAAATTGCCTCATTTTAAAAGGATAAAATTTGAGCCCATTTGCACATGTGTTGTTTTTTAGTTTCAAATGAACGATGAGCTGTTAAGATACCCTACCTTTTTTTAGCCCCCGTTTGGCCATAAAAATTATTCACTTTATTTCGGATTTTTTTCTTCACTTTTTTCCGAAATCAGCGTTAGGCCATGAGAATTCTGAATACAACTTGAAGTTGTATTCCGGAATACAACTTGAAGTTGTATTCCGGAATACCAAAAACTCAAAAAACTTGTTTTTAAAAAAAAATCACTTTTTTCACGTTTTTACAACTACATTTCACCAAAAACTATAATTTCAAAAACTATGACCAAACACAACTTCAACTCCAACTCCAACTCCAAAATTAAAAAAAAAAAAACGATTTTTTTTTTTTTTATATCTATGAACAAACGGGGCCTTAGTTTCAAATAAACGATGTGCTGTTATGATTTTCGAGTTCTTCAAAATTGATACAATTACCTGTCTTAAAGAATTCATTTTGTATGTTTGAGTTTAGGTTGAATTTTATTCGTTGGGTTACATTATTTGACCCATTTGCATGAGTAATTTCGAATTCAATCTAGTATTAAATCAAGTAAACAAAGATGAAACTTATATGAGTTACAAATAAATTAGATTGATTTTGCCACTTGTAAAACCAATAGTATATTCCAATATTTCATTATCACACTTGTTTGTTCCTCACCAATCTTTGACATGAACCAGACAAATAAATCACTAATTATAGAAAAAATGAATGAAATTGGTGAGGGAGTAGATAAGAATCCTAGTGTTTAGGCCTAACTTCAGTGCCTTCAATGACAAGTCCACCCTTAACATGGCAGCCCTTCACCTCCCTTAAACTTACTCTAACTTCCTCATCTTCATCTCCACTGTTGAATAACTCTCCTAACTCAATCTCCATCCATCCATCTTTCCTTTTATACGGCAATCTTTGATCCCTCTGTTTTTCTTTCTCGCCATTCCTGTGGTCTAAATAAGCCGTGTGAACTTCTTTCCGATTGCCTATTTCTAAACTAATCTCAACAGGCACTGAATTCAGACCAAATGCACGATCCGAGAGTTTCATTATGAAATAAATTCCGTACTTTGTGTTTGGAGAAAGAATACTTGTCCTTAGCTTTGCTTTTACTTCTAGTTTGCATATCACTTTCAGTTCAGCCACCTTTGAGAACCTGTAAGAAAAGGAAAAAAAAAAGGAGCATGTTAAAATTTTCAAGAATGTAGGAAAAGATTGCATTTTTTCAAAATAGGTAGTACTTGATTTTATGAATACCCATATTTGTAAGTTAAAATTTGTTAGGATTGAAAAAGTATTCTATTCATAACCGGAACAGAATTACAATAGGAGGAGCAACTCTCACACTCAACTATTATAAAAAACAAATCCTAAACTTAATACCTATATCTCACTCAAGTGTTTTCCTTACTGTTTTTCTCTCTTGCTCTTGGTGATGTTATGAATGATAGAAGGCTTTCCTATTTATAGGGATGAAATGAACCTATTGATGTCATTTGTGATTCAAGCAAGCATTTGACAATTTGACAAATACAAGGGAGATGTTTTCTTCCTTAAAACAAGGAATATGTTTTCTTCCTCAAAACAAGGGAAATGTTTTCTTGGTTGTTTTCTTCCTTAAAATGAGGGAAATGTTTCTTTCCTCAATATGGGATGGACCCAACAAAATTGAAGGGAAACGAGTGATCAAACCTTGATTCTGGTACTGATTTCCAGGTCCAATGATCTGGTTCTTCCCCATATAAAATGGACAGTTCTTCTGCTGAGATTATATATGATTTCTTGCCACTTGACTTGTCTAATGCAAAGCTCTACAATTGTAACAGGAACAAATTTAGAAAAGCTTTAAAAATGGAGGACAGGAAGAATTGATTTGGCAATAGCATCTGCATACATACCTTGTTACCACCATCAAGGAGAATTGAGTTACAGAGATGAACAAAAAGCTCTTTTTTCGAAGAATAATTCAATGGTATGACAGATTTGTCAATAATTTGGTTATAATCGGAAGGCAAGAATGTTTGCCATATAAAATCAAATGATGCAACTGATCGGAGAAAGGAAGAAACCAACGAGAAGCTAAGTGTATCCTTAGGTGAAGTAAGAGAAAGAATTGAAGAAATGCAATCTTCAGGCAATCTATTGAATAGCTCTGCCCCTGCCATGTTCTTGAACCTTATCTAAAAATAGAAAGGCTTTGGCTTTGTTCAATGTACTGCTTCTTTTTTGTTGAAAAATGAGAGAGATGAATCTTGGGTTTGTAAAATCTATTTGATTAATTTTGGACATGTTGCATTTTGGTTCTTTATTATATACTAGTGTGGAATGGTGGAGGGCTTTAGGTCTAATAATGTGGAACTTTGAATTGTTCAAATGACATGAAGCTTCCTGGTTGAGCTGGTGTGCCAAACAAGGATAAATTGACAAGGAATCATTTGTTTCTCTCTCTACCTTTTTGGATAAAAATCTGCCGGCTAATATCTCATACAGTTCTGTACGAGTGCGACGTAGTTTATAACTTATTTGTCGTTTATTTATTTGCTTTTAAACGAGAAGATATTTTTAAATTAAAATCTGTGGTGGAATAAATTGATAGGAAAAGGTTAATTATTGGTGGGGTGAAATTTGACACTTGAGTACACTTTCACTATTTTTTCTTCAGTGTTATATTCGGGCGGTGAACTCGCGAGTAATAGACGAATGTAACATGTTAAGGAATATTTAAAGAATTGGAACTCTACAACTAATTGACATGGATTAGAGCTGCAATCAAATGACTAGAACTCTGATCCCGAGGAAATTAAGGTACCTAAGTGTTGCGAGAAATAGCAGAAGATGAGATTTTTTCCATAAGCAGACTGAATCAGTTTTTCTATCTCCTTGTGAACTAAAATCTCAAAGTAACATCGTCAATAAAAGAATGTTAAGGAGGTCATTAAGTACATATCGTTAAAATTAAAGGAACTTCCCTTTGAACTATGACCCACAAAGTTAAGAGATTAGGCATAAATGCATAATTAACCAAAGAAGAATTTAGCAAAAAGAGAAGGCGTAAAAGGGAAAATTCTAAAGAAAGCGTGTGATAAGTGTTGGAATCTGGTGTGTATGTTCCCACAATCTTAGTTGTCAGTCAACCTTGGTTGCTTCTTTACTTTCTTTCATTTTTATTCGACTCATCGTGGACCTCCACAATAACTTTTGAAAGGATAGAACTTTGGCCACATTAGCACATGTGTTTTTAGTTTCGAATAGTGCCCCAACATTGAGCTGTTAAGATATCAAGTCAATGTGAGTAATTTGGATCTTATGGGCTGACGAGATAACGCTTGATATTTGAATAGTGCCCACTGTTCAATATTCACGTTAAGGCTCAATTAAATTTAAATTCAAAGCTGGAAGTCTCACATTTGGAGATAAAATACTCTCTAACAAAGGTGTTCGAACCCGAAATCTCTGATTAATGAATACATCTGATAGTAATTTTTTTTCACACTATCATAATGTATAAATGAAACTCTTCAATAATAACCTTTTTAATAGAAAAAGAAGAAAATAAATGAAAGAACCTGTTGGTTTACGCACAAAAAATACTACTAATAGAGAAGAAAAAAAAAGAAAAAAGATATCCCATCCTAGACTTCACAAAAAAAAAAAAAAAAAAAAAAAAAAAAAAAAAAAAAAAAGGAAACCTGACTAGTGTTTAGGCCTTAATTCAATGCCTTCAATAACAACTCCACCTTTAACATGATAACCCTTCACCTCCATCAACCTCATTATTATCTCTTCATCACCATTTCCTCCATTAAAGAACTCTCCTAGCTCAATTTCCAACCACCCATCCTCCCTTTCACAAGGCATTCTTTTATCCCCTTTGTTCACTCTTGTTTTCAACATCTCAACTCTGTTTCTGTAAAACAGAGACTCCATTTGCTCTTTCTTCTTGTTTCTTGGGTGGCGTAAATAAGCAGTACTGCTCACTGATTCTTGATCACCAACTGCAATACTAATCTCTACAGGAATTGAATCCAACCCGAATGATCGCTCCGAAATTTTTATGAGTAAATAAGCTCCGTATGTTGTGTTTGGAGATAGTTCCCCCGTTTTCATCTTCCCCTGTATTTCTAGTCTACATATCATTTTCAGTTCAGCCACCTCTGCAAACCTATAAAACAGTTTATCAAACTAGAAATTAGCATCATTATTGAATTTTTATCTTTCAGATTGATCTAGAAAATGAAGGAAAAAAAAAAAAAGATAATGGTCAAACACACATCTTTAAGTATAACTTTAGTTTCCTACTTGAAGTATGCGTGTGGAGTATCATTTGGCACCATCTTTAAAAAAAAAAAAAAATATACACCACGCACCATCAGATGTCAAGGTGTGATTTAATAAATTAGTTGTGATAATTCAGGTAGAAAGCGCAAATGCTAATAGTATAGGTTGGGACTCGCTAAAAGCGATCCTTCGGGTTTTTTGACCAATATCTCAAAAGAAAAATAAGAAAAGAAGAAGGGTATTCACCTTGATTCTGGGATAGTTTTCCAGTTCCAATGTTCTGGTTCATCTCCATACACAATAGAGAGCTCTTTTGCTGAAATTACATATGACTTTTTTCCAGTTGATTTATCTAAAGCAAAGGTCTGAAACATGAAAATAAAAGAAATGATCAGCTATATGCGTTAATTGTCTCCGACCCATTTGAGATTGTGCCCCGAAAAATGAAGAAGTTGGGTACCATAATTTGAAAAAAATGTTTGTTCATGTGATTACATTTTTTATAGTAGTATATATTTTTTGTATATTTGACTAGCGAATGTAATTATATTTTACCGACCAACCAAATATGTAACTTATCAAATGAATAATACATTATACATGATTTAAGTTTTGTACACTATAACGTAAAAGGTTTTACATTATGGTGTAATTTAACTATTTATAGCAGATATCACTTTATTTTCCAAGTTACCATAAAATACAAGAGTTATCTATTACTATCTGTCAATTTTACCTTTTACTATCCACTTTCAACGTACAAAACTTAAACTCGTTAATATAATTTCTAACCTTATTTTGTTACCATAAATGATAAGTTAACATAAATTGAAATAACTTCATGCTTGATAAGAAACTGTTATCCAATATATGATTCATTAGTCTTACCTTGTTGCCACCGTCTATGAGAATGGAGCTGCAGAGGCAGAGAAAAAGCTCTCTTTTTGAAGAAAACTTCAAAGGGGTGACTGAATTTCCAGCAATTTCTTGCCAATCTGATGGCAAGAAAGCATTCCAAACACAGTCCAATTCTGCCACTGACCGGAAAATAGAATTAACCAGTGACAATTTTAGTGCATCCGGGGGAGAAGTGAGACTGATTATTGTACTAATGCAATCTTCTGGCAGATCATATAAGTGCTCCCCTGCTGCTACCATTGTTGTAACGTTTACTATCTTTTGTGAAGAAATCAGAATGAGAAGGAAAAAACGACCAAGTTGAAGTAATCCAATGAAGGATTTGGTTCAGTTTCAAAAGTCTGTAGTTTGAATGAGAACACTTGTTTGTGTGAGATATAAATATATGTGTACAGGGGGAACACGTAATAATGGAGCAGGTCTTTTGGGGAAGTTTCCTATTTCATTCAACCGGTAATTCACATTGTTTTGGTCTAATGGTCTGGTTTATTAATGGTATAATATGCTGATCCATATGGTTCTTTTCTTTATGACAAAGAACCAAATTAAAAAAACTGGTCCACTGTTCACCGTAATAAAGGGGGTCATACTCAGGGGCGGATGCAGTCAAGGCCCGGGGTGTTCACCCGAATACCCTCGGTAAAAAATTACAGTGTATATTTAGGGTCAATTTTATGTGTTCATGTACATATATTGACTTTTGAACACCCTGAACAAATGCAAAAATTGGTTCATTTATTTTTTTGACACTCTGATTGAAAATCCTGAATCCGCCACTGATCATACTTGTACAGAGTCAATTGGCACGACCTGCCCAAACTGGTCAAAGCTGGGGGCGTCATAATCTAACGTACTTATAATTTTATTTTACAAAAACATACCGCTGACTTCATATTGCAAATTGGTCAAAATCAGGAGATGCCAACAGATTCTTTTGAGTGGAACTAACTAGTCAATTTTATGCAAACCCAGTGTTACAGTTGGAATCTCTAATTGTTCACTTCTGTAAAATATTGAAGACATGTGTAGACACAAAAAAGATAGTTTTTCTTTAATCCACATCTAGAAAGGAGTTCAATTTGGTTCCAGGACTTTTGAAAGTCATCAAAACTCTACCTAACTCAAAAAAGTGCATTATGAGTAATATTATCATAATGCCAATAATATTCCATATTATTAAGTATTATTTTGCACGAATAAAAATCAATCACAACTTGCTACAAAGATAAGCTAGCTGAATCATAATCCAGGGGCAAGTAACGGTGACAGGTGAAAAAGACACGTCTATATTGCCTATCGGATTTAGAACGAAGACTTTGACTATTTAATGCAAACTCAACTTGGAAGACTTATATCTGACTTCTTTGGTGTGCACTATTTAGGACTACCACTTGAACCACTTGGGGAACGTACTAAATGACCACTAGGTTTTACCTTCTACGCTGGCATGTAAACTAAAGCCAAAAAAATAAATAAAAAAATTTGATATATACACATTTGATATGACAAAATTTACTTACTGTATTAGATTAGACAAATATTTTTCAGGAACAAGGAACGGGTAAGTGTTTTGCTGCTGATTTGATCTTCTGTTTCCCAAGTGTGGATGGCAAAAACAAGTCTTCTTTGTCTTCCGCTTGAACGACGATATCTATAAGAACGAATACTTATCGCAAGGTAAATAAAAATTCTAGACTCACGACTTTCATCATACTAAACATTAAAATATTTTTCTGAAAGTCATTTTTCTTGTATCCATAGACTCAAAAACTTTTCAAACACTACAAGAAAGAAGACATTTGCCAATAATTTTTTTTATTGCTATAGTATTGACTATTATTGGAAAAAATACTTTTGACAACAACATTTTTTGTTGTTACATAAACTTTTCCCATCGGATGTTATTGCAACGACGTGCAACAACTTTTTTATTGCCAAAAACACTTTTTACAACAATAGTCAATATATGACAACAAAATTAAATTGTTTGGCTACAAAAAAAAAGTTCATTTTTAAAAGATTCATCATATATGCCAACAATAAAACTAAGCTGTTGCCGAATATTGAATTTTGCCAACAATATTATTTTTGTTGCCAAAGAGTTGTTGTTATTTCTGTACTTTCTTGTAGTGTAATGTATGTATTAACAAAGAATTACGTACGTCTTATCAAAATAAGAAAGGAAAAGTGACTACACCATCACAGAGAACTAAGATATCGTAGTTAACTGAAAGGAAACACATAGTAACTACATACAATCCAGAATAAATCCGTGTTTTATAATTAGAAAAGATGGTCTAATTTTAAGAGATAGACAAAACTGAAAATACTTCAAGGAAGGGGAGAGAAAATGTTAATGAGAGAAAAAGAGAATGTGCGGAGTATGCTGCGGAAAAGAGATGGGGAAGCAGCATAGGATGGTCAGCGAGACTTTTAGATGGGAAGGAGGTCAGAATTCGGAAATTTGTTTTGAAATTTTTACACTATACATCCGCTCAATAAAGTTACGTTTTATTTATTTTGGCCAAATACATGCACAGCCCCCTAAACTAGACATTAATTTTTATTTAGACACTTCAACATAGACTTGTTCCTATTAGCCCCTTGAACTCAAGTCAAATTGTATCAATTAAACACAACTTGCTGACATGACACATAATGTGAGATTCACTTTGATAGAGCGCGTGAAACTCATTTATTTTCTCTTTCTCCTTCCGCCTCAATGTATCTCGCTGCACCACTCAACCACTGTATCTATCCTTCTCTTTCAGGCGACCACCTCCACCATTATATCTACCCTTCATCTTCATTTTCTTTTTAACCCAAAAGCAGAGATGCAATATATGGCAGGGATTTTGGCGAGTTGTGAAGTCAATTAGTTTCCAATAGGTCAATTCTTTATTTTCAATAGATCATCAGATTTATAGAAATCATATGGAAAAGAATAAACTCAAGAAAGGGTTATCTTTTACTGATTTATATTTCAATCTTCTTGGTTGTTTGAAGTCGTTATGAGAATATCGGGAAGAGTTTGGACTTTGGATGGCCGGAGGTTCCATTTTTTCCGGCGTCAAGTCTTGGCAGAGTTTTTGTAGCTATGATTTTTGTGGTGGTTTAATGACGATTGTAACATTGAAGAGGAAGATTTACAATGCAATGGAATTGGAAGAGAATAAGACCAAGGGATGGAGCAGTGGATGGCGTTGGGCAATAACAACTGGCGATGGCAAGCTAAGGTTCCGAGTGCGAAAAAGAGTTGTAGAAGAGAAGCTTTTTCAATTAAAAAAAAAACTACACGTAAGAATTGATTGGTTTTCTGGTCATGTCGTGGAGTGTGAAAGTCACGGTCTATATGTTTTAAAGATTATATCATTTAGGTGTTTAATTGACACAATTTGACTTGAGTTCAAGGGGCTAATAGGAACAAACGTATGTTGAGATGTCTAAATGGAAATTGGTGTCAAGTTTAAAGGGCTGTGTATGTATTTGGCCATTTATTTTCTTACAAATTTTAGTCTAAGTATTGTACATCGGATTAACTGCACAGATAGCCACTTTGAGGACTGCTATTTAAGGCATAGCCAAAAATTACAAAGTATTTAATATTTAGCCACTTCATATTAATCAACTTCAGACCTACGAGACCAAACTGAAAATCCGAATTTGAGATTACAAAGTTTAGACATACGAGTTTGAAGTTAGATTTGCCAAAACTTATCATGAGACATGTATGTATGAAGTTGACATATTGCTTAAGCTTAAACTTAGGCCCCGTTTGTCCATAGATACCATTTTTTTTTGGAATTTTGGATTTGGAGTTGGAGTTGTGTTTGGCCATAGTTTTTGAAATTGTAGTTTTTGGTGAAATGTAGTTGTAAAAAAGTGAAAAAAGTGAAAAAAAAAATTGAAAAACAAGTTTTTTGAGTTTTTGGTATTCCGGAATACAACTTCAAGTTGTATTCGAGATTCTTATGGCCAAACGTTGATTCCGAAAAAAAGTGAAAAAAAAATTCCGGAATAAAGTGAATAATTCTTATGGCCAAATGGGGGCTAAATATTTAGGTCTAGAATAAGGTTTGACCGTCCCAACTTCAGAGTTATATGTCTGAAGTTTGAATTACCAAATCTAACCAAACTCAAATTTCTAAAATTAGCATGACCAAAATCCGACGCAACAGAAGTGATGTCTCAACATATACCTTGGAAAAAGAGTCGTTCTAAGCCTGTCTGCTTATCATGTGCCCCATTTCATTATAAAATATGAAAAAGAGAGCCCAAAAGAGAAATGAAAACCATGTTATAATGTTCAATAAGTATTATTGACTCTTTCTAATTCAAAGCTGAGAGTAATTTAATCGGTAAACTAAGAGCAAGAATAATAGATGATGAATATAACGGAAAATAAGATGCTCAAAGAAACTTAAGCAACCATTATAGGAGATCGGTAGACAATTGCGATGAGAAGAACATGAAGTTCATTCATCTGAACAAACGCAAAGAGAAATGAGTTGAATAAATATCAGATTCGTCGAAGAATTGGTTTGATGGTTGTTTGCAAAAACTTCTAATAGTATCAAGTATTCATCCATGTTTTAGAAACAAAAGTTGTGTCAGATAACAAGGATCAAGATGGAAAAAAAAGAGAAGCGGATGAGGAGCAGACAATTTCTATATGAAATTTGCTAATACGGGCCACAAATTATATACTTCAAGAAAATTAGATATAATTTAAGTAGCACATGTAAAATCGACTATTGGATTAAAGGAAGAAATATAATATATCATTTATGTTAAAAGTCATCACCAACTTAATCTCCAAGACAATGGATAATCAATCTAGAATGCTCAAGTAGCACTTCTAGAGAGTTGAGAGTACTCTAGAATGAAAGTTCTAGAGTAGAGTCTAGAAAGAACAACTCTAGAAATATATAGAAGTGTAATTCTAGAATTAGGTAGTTGGGAACATTCTAGAATTGAATAGTAAATACCCCTAACTAGATCCTTCCATCACCTCCTATAAATAGAGGTGGTTTATTTGAGTTGTAAGCAAGAGAGAGTAAGCTAGTACTCAAGAAGTGAGAGCAAGTAAGGTGTGCTCAAGTAAAGAGTGTAGCTGAAGCAAACAACAAGTGAGTGATCAAGTGACAAATAGTAGAGAGTAACAAAAGAGAGTTGCTAGAGTGTGAGTGCAAGAAAAAATTTAGTGTAAGAATTATAACACTGAAGCTGGTCCTTACTTTGAAATATAAAATTCAAGTTGTGTCTGGCATTGTGCTCGACGATTTTCAACAATTTATAGAAAAACTGTCAAAGAATTTCTCCTTTATTTGTTATATGGTATATATTGTATATTATGTAATTTAGTTAATAGTTGAGTATATATGTAACTTCCCCGTTACTTTTTGCTCAATGTGCTACCAAGGTTTTGGGTATGGGTCGGAGTCCTATATTTCACTCAAATGCTTCAAATATATTTTTAACTCCTAAAATATTTTAGACTGACACATATTTATACTTATTGTTCCATATAAATTAATCTTGCGGAACCAATTAAACATAAATGTAAAGAATCTTATAAATTAATATAAGTATAAAAAAAAATACACGTGTGAGAGTGTAATATATTATTCATGAAATGGTCACTTATTGAAGACGGTGTGATGAAACAGAAGTCCAGAGTGCAATGGATGAAACTAGGGGACTCCAATACAAAATATTTTACTGTTGTTGTTAAAGAAAGGGCACAGAGGAAACACATCTAAGAACTCACTGCTTTGAGTGGTACAAAACTGACTGAGCCAAAAGCCATTATACATGAAGTTGTCTTGTTTTATAAGGGCCTCGTGGGAACTACAACACACACATTACCTGCAATAGATAGAACAATTATGCAGAAAGGACCCCAACTCACCCATGAGCAGAAGCTGTTTCTACTAATAGATGTCACTGATGCTGAGATCAAAAATGGTTTATGGGCTATAGGAGAAGACAAAGATCATGGGGTAGATGGCTTTAATGCATGTTTTTTCAAAAATTCCTGGCTTGTTGTCAAAGATGATATCATACTGGCTGTTAAAAGTTTTTCTCCTCTTGTAAACTCTACAAAGGAGTGAACTGTTCTTTTATTACCCTGGTGCCCAAGGTGGCCTTTCCTGTTACAATAAAAGAGTACAGACCAATAGCATGTTGTACTGTTCTTTATAAAATTATCTCTATAATTCTAGCTGGCAGACTCCAATCAGTCATTCCCTCAATCATATATGAGGCCCAGGCTAGTTTTGTTCCAGGCAGGAAAATAGCTAATAATATTGTATTAGCTCATGAACTGGTAAAAGGGTACACTAGAAAAAATATCTCTCCTAGGTGTATGATTAAGGTGGATTTGAAGAAAGCCTGTGACTCAGTTGAGTAGATTTATTTGGAACAGGTGATGGAAGGGATTGGATTTCCAACAAAATTCACTAACTGGATTATGGAGTGTGTTAGAACTGTTAACTACTCTGTGGTGGTTAATAGGAAACCCACAGAACCTTTCGATGCTGCCAAAGGTCTTAGACAAGGGAAACCCATATCCCATTTCTATTTGCTATTGTTATGGAATACTTGAGTAGGCAGTTGAATGGGTTGAAAACAGTGAAGGAGTTTAGGTATCATCCTAGGTGTGCTAAACTGGGCATAACACATCTAAGTTTTGCTGATGATTTGTTGTTATTTGCTAGAGGTGATGCTGCTTCTGTGGCCTGTATTCATGAATGTTTCAATCAATTTTCTGCAGCTTTTGGACTAGAGGCAAATATGGAAAAAAGTTCAATATACTTTGGTGGGATTGCTCAGGGGGACAAGGACACTATACTAAGGCAGCTGGGCTATGGGCAAGGAGAACTTCCGTTGAGGTACTTAGGGGTACCATTAACAACAAAAACGTTATATGCGATTCAATGGCAAGCTTTAATAGAGAAAATGGCGGATAGAATTTCCTCTTGGACTGCTAAACAACTCTCTTATGCTGGAAGAATACAATTGGTTCAAACAGTGTTGTTGGGAATCCAAGCTTATTGGTCCCAATTATTTCAAATCCCCTCTAAGGTGATGAAATTAATAGAGGCTCATTGTAGAAGTTATATATGGTCTGGTACTAATTTAATCACAAAGAGAGCTTTAGTATCATGGGACAAATTATGCTCTACTAAATATGTGGGTGGACTAAATCTCATTAACCTGAAACTATGGAATAGAGCTGCTCTGACTAAGAGTTTTTGGGATCTAGCCCATAAACAAGACAAGATGTGAATTAAGTGGGTGCATACTTTTTACATAAAAAAACCAACAGCTTGACCAAATGCCAATACATAGTCAAGCTAGTTGGATAGTCAAGAAAATTATTGAGGCAAGAGTAGTAGCTTCCCTACTTCAAACTGTGAATAATGAGAAAAAGCTTTTAAGGCAGACCTATCTCCAGTTGTTGGATCATACGGTTAGAGTTCTTTGGAAATGTTATATGTTTCGAAATGCTTCTAGAAGAAAGGCAATATTTACATTGTGGCTACACTTTTAGGCCAGACTACCTACAGGACAGAGGCTGCTGAATTGGGGTATGGACATTGATGCTGGTTGTGTGTTCTCCACTGCCTTCCTAGAGACTAGGAATTGTAACACCCCGTATCTTGGAACTAAGTTTAGACTCATATCATTAGAGTCTTAGTGGAAAAACTGAAGGTTTGAACGTTTTGCGAAAATGGTTGATAGGCCTACTTCGGGCAGCCATAAATCCTTGATTAGTTGGGAATTTGAGAAAGTACCCTTAATGAAAGTTGTAGTATGTAGAAATACCTTTCTAACGATATAAGGACCAAGCCAATCAGAGATCGGAGCAAGGAGGTATGATCGTCTCAATATGGCTAATAGTAAGGCACTTAAAATTCTATAGAATCGGCTAAGTTTTCAATACGTCTGCTTTCCAGTCCAATTTCGTGAAAATCCATTGGGAATTTCAGGAAACTTAAAACATGAAAGTTGTATCCCTTTGAAATATCTTTCCAACGGTATATTGTGGAGCCCAAACAGAGCTTTGTACAAGGAGTTATGACCAGTTTACTAAACACTTCCTGGAATTGACACACTGGGCGCGTGAGGGCGCCCCGCATCGTGGGCCGATCGCGCAACTCTGAGTAGTGACCTGCAGAATGTCGCGCGATGCACCCGCATCGCGGACCTATCGCGAAACAGGTCGATTTCGGGTTAAAAGTTGGGATTTCGCGTTTTAAGTTATATTTAAGTTTGGGGTTTATTTCCCTAACACCCGTAGTCACGAAAAATTACCCTAAAGTCAGGAAGAACAAGTCCCAAGCCCCAAGAACCTTCCAAGGTAAGTTTTATCATAATTCTAGGTTGAATTCAAGTTCCTAATCCCTTTCTAACTTGAGTAAACCTTTCCAACTCAATTCTAATATATACTCTAATAATCTAAGCAAGAAATCATTGTTCCTAAACTAGGATTTTCAAGAAAACCCATCCCAAGGTTCAAGAATTCAAGACTTTGGAATTCTTCTTCAAAGATTCAGACTTTTCTTCAAGTTTTGGAGCGATTAAGGTATGTAGAATTACTATCTACGTGTGGGAACATCATTGTTCTTCCCCACGCCTCATAATCCATAAATTATGATTCTTTACGAAAACTAGAATTTCTATACCATGCTCATGATAACCCTAGGTTCATGTCCATGATTATATTATCTATGAATTGTTATAATTCCATTGTTGAGTTCTTAATATTTCTTTATGATTATTAAGAATCTATCCGTAATCTATGAAAAACCCATATATATCATTCTATGGGTTCATGCATGCTAGTTTATGATATATTGTGTTATTTCAAGAAAGTACTATATATGTTTTACAAGTTTATGCAAACAAGTTATAATTTATGATATCCATGTACAAGAAAAATATATTCATGAAAACCATGGGCAGCAAGTGCCACTTATTTTACATGTTCATGATTTTGGGAGTTGCTTTAATTACCGAGGAAGGCTTCAGATAGCCTGAAACTACGTAGCCACCGTAGGATGAGGATCGCTCCACCCATGTCCCGGACGATCTCTCATAATGACTGGATCTTTTTATATTTTATTAAATCTCATGTTCCCTGGCAAGGACTGAGTGTTCTGCTGGCGGGACACAAGCACTAGACCACGGATCGGTTATAAGTTATTGCTCTCCCTACTTATGATATTTTTACTATGTTTTATATATATGTATTCATGTTCATGACCAGGTTTCAGTTCCTATCGTTATTATTTCATGTCCCATGTTATTTCATTCAGTTGTTTTACATACCAGTACATTCAATGTGCTGACGTCCCCTTTTATTGCCCGGGGGCCTGCATTTCACGATGCAGGTACTGATCTACAGGACGACACATCTGCTCAGTAGGACAGCATTCGTATCAGCTTATTGGTGAGCCTCATCTCATTCAGGGTTTAGTGAACTTTTGTTTTATGATTAGTTATGCATCTAAGGTATGCTAGGGGTCTTATCCCAGTAAGTATGTTTTCCAGTCAGACTCATGATAGAGGTTTCATAGACTAGACAAGTCAGTTATTTTATGTCAGACTTCCGAAGTCGTATATCCATTTTGGCTCATTCATGTTATTTCCGTACTCATGTTTAAACAAGTATTTTTATTAAGTATTATTACTTACTACGTTTTATAAAGGCTCATCATGCATTCACGTTATATTCCGCTCATGTTATGCATTATGATGATTCAGCAAGCCATATGATTCGCTCGGTCACATGCAGTAAGGCACCGAGTGCCGTGTTTCGCCCAGGCCATGGTTCGGGGCGTGACAAAGCTTGGTATCAGAGCCTAGGTTCAAGTGTCTTAGGGAGTCTATGAAACCGTGTCCAGTGGGATCACTTTTACATGTGTGTGCGCACCACACATATAAATAGTTGACCACCAAGACATTTAAGTTTGTCTCACTTCTTTCAACTCTAGATCGTGCAATAGAGCTATGTTATCAGAAATCACTCGGACTCGTGTGTTGTTTCTCGTTCTACCGAATACGCCTCATCTCAGTGGATGAGGAAGATGTGAAACTAATCATTATCGATGTGTTGCTTTCAGATAGAGCTATCAGGAGTTATTCTGACTCGTATGCATTGCATTCTTTCAGAAAATGTCTACTAAGAGAAAGGCAACTTCGGGCTCGAGGGCTACCATTGATGCGACCCCAGAGACGAACTCTCAAACTTCGAGAGTTCTAATTTTTCAATTATGCGACTGTAGGTCATCAGAACCTGCTTCAAGTACCACTAATGTCTCAACTCAGACCAATGTGAGGAAAAGGGGTTTTCATAATCCTATTCGCGGCAAGTGTAATAAGAGACATCAAGGGGTGTGTCGTTATGGCACCCATAGATGTTTTAGTTGTGGCCGGCAGGGTCACTATCTGAAAGATTGCCCACAAGTGAAACAGGATAACAAGGGTTTTTCGCACCCCATTTGCAGTACGTGTGGAAAAAGACATACAGGAGTGTGTAGGATAGGTTCGGATATGTGTTATAATTGTGGTCTCCAAGGCCACATACAAAGATAATGCCCTTCAGTTATGCACAATAGTAACACTAAAGGTGGTGGTGCAATTCGTTCCCCCAGACCAGGCATAGCCAATTCAACAACACCGTTCGCAGCCCATAGTACTCGGGTACTAGTAGACCAAGGCACTGATAGGGATGAAGTATTAGGATTAAGTGTGGATCAAACAAGTTATCATGATATGGTAGATCGCCAGGACTCCGATGTGCCGTCACATGTGTCATAGGTATGCCAATAATTTTCCCTCTTTGTCACATATGAGATATTATGCCCTAGATCTATTATGTCTTATGTGGTTATTGTGCAGTTGATAGTTCATATTTAAGACCCCACGAGGTAGCATGTTACGAAGTTAACTGCAGCAGGCATAAATAGTCCACGGTAGTTTTGAGCAGGGGAATAGCCTAAGAGCCAACCACTTGTAATACTAGAAAGTCTCGACTTTTTCAGGGATATATATTTTTACCATATGATCTATGCACATTACTAGGAAGGGACTGATGCGATAAGAAAACCACGAGCAGACGATATTGAATTTTCATAGGGTTAGTTTTAAATTATTTAAGCTTATCCAGATCAGACCTAGAGAGTATGACGTTAGTAAGTTACTACAAGAAGCAGATATTACTATGAGATAAAAGATATGACAATCCCCTCTTAGGTTATGCAATTAAGTATTTATCCCGGGTGTGTATAGTATGATATAATTTTGAAAGTGTATAGGGAATTTGGGGTTAGTTGTTATAATAGTATGATATAATTTTGAAAGTGTTTAGGGAGTTTGGGGTTAGTTGTTCCAATTCCTTGTTTGAGACAGATGAAGTTTCCTAAGTGTGATTCATGTCTATAGTTCAGAAAGACAGTATACAACCCCAAAATAGAGTCAGATAAGGAGAAAAAAATTTAGAAATAACCTTATGCTTCACTTTAGTACTCAGAGAAGAATTAGAGGATATGATGCTAGCAAGTGGTTAACAGAAGCATAGTGAGTAAGTTTGAATAGACACAGTGAGTTAGAAATTTTCAGCAGAGTTAGTAGAAGTACGATTTGAGTTACTTAGTCAAGTTACCACTACTAAGGTAACTGTCTGAATACACCGAAGGCGTGTTAGAACCCAAAGGGTTTAAGTTAAATTTGAAGTGTAGAAATTAGTGAAAGAAGAAAACCATCTAAGCAGTAAGAGAGCAAGCTACAGAAGAAGAGTCTTTAAGAGTTATCATAAAAGAGTTTTCCCCAAGACTGACAAAGCTAGTATGCCAGTTATGTACATTAGAAACCCGTTCATTTAAGTAATCCAGTTTTCCCAGTAAGTAAGACTTGCTTGAAGTAAGCCGAAGAAACGAGTCATCAGTATGCTAGAGGAAATTAGCAGAACCACTAGATGACCACTTATCGCTAACTCGAGAGATCCACAAGCTTTAAATGTCAGCTTTTGAACTAAGGGAGAGATTGTGCGATAAGGTGACGATATAGATTATATGTTTAGTAAGTTGATTGGTGTTAAGGAGATTATGTTAGAGGATCACAGTTTCAAGTAGCCAAGATAAGATACGTAAAATGTGATTTTTGTCATGCTGTTGAGATCAAGTACTAGGTAATTATGTTATAAGATAAAGTTCTAGAGTGAATAACGGGTTTTAAGGGTATAACGGTTCCAATTCCAGAGTAATTCATGTACTATATGGTACTAATACCCAGACGTACTCTACTCGTGCCTTTCGTACCCATATCATGCCTATGTTAGAGATTGATACTCCGCGTTTAAGATACAAGAATTAAGACTTCATACGATAGTAAGTTATGCAAGGGAATTTCCTTTCATGTCTGGCACTTCTGATGTGCTCATGTCTAAAGTTAAAAACCGCATTAAGGTCTCACGTATCTATCATGCTTTTATACTCATGTCCATGTTCTAGCATCTAAGTGCTTTTCAAAACTGATGATGATCTTGACCCCTATGATTATGTTATCCATGTTACCACATACTCGTGCCCCAATTCATTTCGCTATGCATTCCACTTATAGCGGTATCGTAACAATGATTATGTGAGATAATAATGAAGGTGAACCAAGATGGATGTCCTACCCATGATTCTATGTAATTAGTGCTTATGTTCCTTTAGCTAATGTTTTACGATCATGATGACATTATTCCTTTTTCCTTTCGCTAAGTATCTAGGCCTCGTTATGTTCAAGGTGACTTTCTACCCATGTCTTAGATGCTCGAGGAACGAGTTATACATGCCTATAATCCATTCTTTCATGTGTCTTATTTATAACAAGGGCGTTTACTCAATGTGATAAGAGTAAACTATGTTGAACCATGTCCCATTCTGTAAGTATAGCTAAGTTCCAAAAGTGATATCTTATCCATCCCTATGTCTCTAAGTACTCAAGAGTGAAGCCTACAACTTATACTCCCTTTAAGTCACACTTATGTCTTATTCACACTTTAATATTCATGAGCTAATGTCTAAATGTCAGGGTATGTAGCTTCGAAGTACTTATGTAAACGCCGTGTCTCTCATGCCCCATGCCATGCTACTCATGTATTCATGTCTTATGCCATATTAGTCCCATTTCAATGTATAAATGCTCCATGTTATGCTCTTCAGTCTGATGTACCCATGCCACATATATCTTCGAAGATGAAAGTTTGATTTGTATGAATGATCCCTTTCTCTCACTCCTTAATGATCCGCTTATAATAATAAGCAAGGTAAGTCAAGATATTCATATCTATGTTTCAGAGCGAACAAGGTAAGGTTCGAAATAAGGTATGTTCCAAGTTTATAGTAAGATCCCTTCAGGTATTCTATGGTACTAATTATCTCAAAAATATTCTACTCAGATTTGATGTATCATGTCATGCCTATGCTAGAGCTTTATGAATACCTATGTTAGAATCATATTCCTAGTATATGACTCAACTCTATCTCATTTGCACCGAGTGGCACTTGCATTCAGAGCCTAAGTAGTACTCTTATCTCTTATGTTTATCGTGGTAACACACGAACATCTATAATCAAGTCTCTAAGTGTTCAGATCTTGCCTACGCTCAGTATTCAAACCTCATGTTGTAACAACAATGTTTTCGACATTCAGATCTCATGTTATGATGTCCATGTTTACACGTGTTTGTCTCTTATAAAAGTTTAGCATTCATGTTTTCATGCCAGCCAGTCTTCGTGTATTTATGTCCCACGTCATGCTCCTCACGTCTAGGTAATCATTTCATGTTCGTGCCTATTTTCCAGTACTCATGTCATTCATGCTTACAAATTCTCTTCCAAACCCCATGTATAGTAATCATGTAATCATTCCGCCAATAATCACGTGCTCAGGCCAGCTCAGTATTCATGTTAGCCATGTTCAAGATTCAGTAATTAAGATTATGCCACATCATATGTATTAAGATACCCTGTGAGGTTTATGTTTATACTTTAGTTAGCTGACAGACGTTTGAGAAATGTCATGAGAGTCCGAATTACGAAGGAAGTCCTGCCATAATTTTTATAAACTCTAGAGTTAGTAGTAACTCTTAATTATTATTTATGAATCGAGGACAACGGTTTCATGATTCTAGTTCATGTAGGTGTTACTCAGTTTCATGTTCCTATGTACATGTTTACATGTAATCACGTATTCAGTTCTCATGAATCCATGACCATGTTTTCCTGTAATCATGTCAAGCTCTTATGTTTCATGTCATTTCCATCACGTTTATGTATTCCTGCCATGTCCAGTCCCATACCTAACCAAGACCTATCATTCGAGGACGAATGATCCCAAGGGGGAGATATTGTAACACCCCGTATCTTGGAACTAAGTTTAGACTCATATCATTAGAGTTTTAGTGGAAAAACTGAAGGTTTGAACGTTTTGCGAAAATGGTTGATAGACCTACTTCGGGCAGCCATAAATCCTTGATTAGTTGGGAATTTGGGAAAGTACCCTTAATAAAAGTTGTAGTATGTAGAAATACCTTTCTAACGATATAAGGACCAAGCCAATCAGAGATCGGATCAAGGAGATATGATCGTCTCAATATGGCTAATAGTAAGGCACTTAAAATTCTATAGAATCGGCTAAGTTTTCAATACGTTTGCCTTCCAGTCCAATTTCGTGAAAATCCATTGGGAATTTGAGGAAACTTAAAACATGAAAGTTGTAGCCCTTTGAAATATATTTCCAACGGTATATTGTGGAGCCAAACAGAGCTTTGTATAAAGAGTTATGACCAGTTTACCGAACACTGCCTGGAACTGACACACGGGGCGCGTGAGGGCACGCGCAATGGCCCCCTATCGCGGGCCGATCGCACAACTCTGAGTAGTGACCTGCAGAATGTCGTGCGATGCACCCGCATCGCGGACCCATCGCGAAACAGGTCGATTTCGGGTTAAAAGTTGGGATTTCGCGTTTTAAGTTATATTTAAGCTTGGGGTTTATTTCCCTAACACCTCTAGTCACGAAAAATTACCCTAAAGTCAGGAAGAACAAGTCCCAAGCCCCAAGAACCTTCCAAGGTAAGTTTTATCATGATTTTAGGTTGAATTCAAGTTCCTAATCCCTTTCTAACTTGAGTAAACCTTTCCAACTCAATTCTAATATATACTCTAATAATCTAAGCAAGAAATCATTGTTCCTAAACTAGGGTTTTCAAGAAAACCCATCCCAAGGTTCAAGAATTCAAGACTTTGGAATTCTTCTTCAAAGATTCAGACTTTTCTTCAAGTTTTGGAGCGATTAAGGTATGTAGAGTTACTATCTACGTGTGGGAACGTCATTGTTCTTCCCCACGCCTCATAATCCATAAATTATGATTCTTTACGAAAACTAGAATTTCTATACCATGCTCATGATAACCCTAGGTCCATGTCCATGATTATATTATCTATGAATTGTTATAATTCCATTGTTGAGTTCTTAATGTTTCTTTATGATTATTAAGAATCTATCCGTAATCTATGAAAAACCCATATATCTCATTCTATGGGTTCATGCATGCTAGTTTATGATATATTGTGTTATTTCAAGAAAGTACTATATACGTTTTACAAGTTCATGCAAACAAGTTATAATTTATGATATCCATGTACAAGAAAGTTATATTCATGAAAACCATGGGCAGCAAGTGCCACTTATTTTACATGTTCATGATTTTGGGAGTTGCTTTAATTACCGAGGAAGGCTTCAGATAGCCTGAAACTACGTAGCCACCGTAGGATGAGGATCGCTCCACCCATGTCCCGGACGATCTCTCATAATGACTGGATCCTTTCATATTTTATTAAATCTCATGTTCCCTGGCAAGGACTGAGTGTTCTGCTGGCGGGACACAAGCACTAGACCACGGATCGGTTATAAGTTATTGCTCTCCCTACTTATGATATTTTTACTATGTTTTATATATATGTATTCATGTTCATGACCAGGTTTCAGTTCCTATCGTTATTATTTCATGTCCCATGTTATTTCATTCAGTTGCTTTACATACCAGTACATTCAATGTGCTGACGTCCCCTTTTATTGCCCGGGGGCCTGCATTTCACGATGCAGGTACTAATATACAGGACGACACATCTGCTCAGTAGGACAGCATTCGTATCGGCTTATTGGTGAGCCCCATCTCATTCGGGGCTTAGTCAACTTTTGTTTTATGATTAGTTATGCATCTAAGGTATGTTGGGGGCCTTGTCCCAGTAAGTATGTTTTCCAGTCAGACTCCTGATAAAGGTTTCATAGACTAGACAAGTTAGTTATGTTATGTCAGACTTCCGAAGTCGTATAGCCATTTTGGCTCATTCATGTTATTTCCGTACTCATGTTTAAACAAGTATTTTTATTAAGTATTATGATTTACTACGTTTTATAAAGGCTCATCATGCATTCACGTTATATTCCGCTCATGTTATGCCTTATGATGATTTAGCAAGCCATGTGGTTCGCTCGGTCACATGCAGTAAGGCACCGAGTGCCGTGTTTCGCCCAGGCCATGGTTCGGGGCGTGACAGGAATCACCTGTTTGCTGAGTGTGTATTTGCGAAAGCTTTTTGGACCAGACTAATGCAGTGGCTCCAGAATCAGAAATACAGTGCAAGGACTTGGGAACAACCCCTGTCTTAGAATCTAACACATGGAAAAGACAAATCTCAGAAAGCTCAAATCTTCAAGCTAGTGTACACTGAAGGGGTTCATGCTATATGGTTGGAGAGGAACGAGGGAGTATTTGAAGGTAAGATTAGATCAGTGGAACACATTACTAAGGATGTGGCATTCGCTTGCAATGTGAGAGCTATTCCTGGAATTAGTAGACTGCTGCAAACATACCTATTCTAGTTGACTGATTCTTTGTAATTGTGTTTGAGTTTACTATCATCTAGCCTGTTGGTGCAAGTCCTGGAAACTCATTGTTGAGGGCTGAACTGCACTATTGTCTGTGTAACAGGCAGAGTTTAGGAGTTGGAATATTTATTTGAGGCAGCTAGATGTGTGTAGCTAGGCTGTGGTTTTGTAAGGTTCACTTTGATGATTAATAAAATAAATTTAGATACAAAAAAAAAAAAAAAAAAAGATATATATACTATCCATGATTTGTTAAAAATTAATTAATGTAACAAAATGCCTAAGTTAATAAAAAAGAGTTTAACGACCGAGTTACCATCAAAATGTGTTGGATGACTTTTTTTTTTTTTTTTTTTTTTTTAAAAAAGGTAACATATCATAGCTCATTACTAATATCATACTTGTTCAAAAGCATGAGAGACTGATTAAAAAGAACTCAAAGATTTCAAGCTTTTCATTTTTCAAAGAAGATAGTTTAAACATGGAAAATTGAAGACACAAAAGGTAAATTTCCTGAGAATTATACTACAGGACAATGTGTAAAGGGCGGCGTTTACAAAGGAAAATTGATGCGTGGCGGTAAATTTACAGCAGTATCTATTCGCATTTGTCCCAATGAGAAAATTGCGTTTAGGTACATCTATGATTTATAAAGGTTGTGAAGAACCACATGTAGCAACGGGTTACACTTTTGTCGAGGCTAAAGACAGTAGCGGACGTGCTTTTACGGAACCTCTTGAGTCGTGAAATAGTTGGTTGGACAATCAAACAAAAATTAATGGAGGAAGGATCGTAAAGAGAAAAAAATCCTCGAATTTGG
Organism: Lycium barbarum; assembly: GCF_019175385.1. Taxonomy (NCBI): domain Eukaryota; kingdom Viridiplantae; phylum Streptophyta; class Magnoliopsida; order Solanales; family Solanaceae; genus Lycium; species Lycium barbarum. The sequence goes on from NC_083342.1 coordinate 121,207,735, forward strand.
ATAATAATCACAAGAAGCTTTTCAGTTTTTTTTTTTTTTTTTACCTACGTAGTAAATGTATTGTTATCACAACGGAGTTCTTATGACATGAGAATTGCATAATGTGATGAGAATTTTTGTTTTTGTTCATTTTGCATATGTATTGATATATAAATTAAGTTGCAAAATGATTTCACTCTTCAAAAATGATTCGTGCTTAATTAAGCAAAAGTGATGAAATTTTTTACGAAGCTCGCTAATCTTAATTGACATGTTTTGTTTTGTTTTAACAATAGTCATGTGATAAAAATGATTTTTTTTTATAATAACAAATTTTGACTGGGCAGAGATGATGATGTCAAAAAAAATGATACACTGACAGTACACCAAACTTAAACTCAATATTATGTAAACTTTTCATTTTAATAGAAAATGGTTAAAAGTGCAAACTTTTCGACCAAAAATTTCTCTTCGAAGAAAGAAATGCGTGGGTGTATCCTAAAAAATGAAAAGAGAAAAGCTACAATAAGGTAAGAGTCAGGGGTAAAAAACACACCTTTAGTATCACAAAACTTTGAGTTTTCTATCTAAACTATCATTAACTAGTTAGCAAAACACACCTCAACTATCAGTTGTTCACTTTTTCTACCTCAACTATTAGGGAGGAAAAGTGAACAACTGACAGTTGAAGTGTGTTTTGCTAACTAATTGGTGATAGTAGGAAACTCTCACACCTGATAGTTCAGTTAGAAAACTCAAAAAAATGTAATACTTGAAGTGTATTTTTGACTCTTATCTCCTAAGGTAATTCAGAAGAATGAAGCTAATTTAGACCAAGGATCCCTTTTCTTGCCTTATAAATCTAGTATTATCCTTGTTTTAATGATTTCGTTCCTTAATTGAACAAAGCAATAATTAAGAAAATCGGAGAGAAAGCGATTGGATTTTATAGTTTTTGTTCTTTTTTCTTTTCCTTTACATGGATGAGGGGCGGCGTCAGGTAGAAGAAGGGGGTTCATTCGAGAAAAATTACGTTGCATATATATATTATATGTTGAATCTCCTTGGCTTTTTCGCATGTTAATTTTTTCATATTTTGAACTCCTTTAGTAAAAATTCTGACTCTACCACTAACATGGATGATCTTGCTATTAACTGAAGTCGAGAACAATAGTGAAAAAGGATAGAGAACGAAAAATATTCAAGATTAAAACCTTTTATATATATTTAGGGTAAATTTCATATCATAAAAAGGAATTACAATGCCATTGTACAAAAATTAAGCTCATCGTCAATTATAACGAGGTGTGTTGTGGCAAGGAAAATAGGTACACTATTGCTAACAATAATAAGTTACCAGTTTAAGTGATATTCACCCTCAGCGTTAATGTTAATAGTTTTTATGTTATCATGTCATTTTTATCTGTCATAGTAGACAACATATCTTATTTTTAAAATTTCAAATTCCATATTGTAATGTAACTTATCTGTAAATTTCCTTATCCGATGCCTGATGGTGTAAAAAACTCGTTACATGAACGGAGTATAAAATCAAACTCATTAGCAAATCATTTAATCTAGTGTATTTCAAGGTTATCACTTCACTTGACGGCGACCATCCGATTATCCAGCTAAACAACATTACTACAAGAAAAGTGGTCTTAATAATTGGGTTATGATTATCATTATTATTAGGAATAATCTTTGGAATATGAGTATGATACCTCTGACAAGTGTTGGGCGGCTAACTTAGCATATACTCATTTATAAGTTGGATATTCTAAAATTTATCTGTTACGGGGCCACCCAACTGGAAATGACAAATATTTCCTTTGGTTGACTTCTCAAAGGCTAGCTTTATCCCCTTCTTTTTCTTATTAAAACGGTACATTTGCCCTTTGCAGATTGTAGCCTGTAGGTAATGAAAATTCCGTGCCTTAGAATTAGTTTAAGTGTTTCTTTTTTCCCATTTTCCTTCTTCTTTAATTTAACATTGAAAAGAGAAACAAGTTCTTTGATATTATGATGAGCAAACTTCAAAGTATAGTTTATTTTATGTAATTATAAAGATTACTCATGTACTTTGATGATTTTTTTTTAATCAATATAATAGATGAACAATACCATAAAGCTTATGAGTGAATAAAGAATGAAAAGAAAACTGAAATTTCCTTGTTCTTGTTGTCTTTCCAAATGTACAACAATAAAACAAATTGTAAAGTGCAAGTAAAAACATTATGATCACTTTAATCACATATCTAGCCAAGGGTAATTCTGTCTTTTCATGTTATGCTTAGGACCAACTTCTTATTTATGGAACACAAAAAACGTAACACAATCAGTTTCTTTTTTTGTGACACCATCAGTTTCGCATTGCACCACAGCACCAAAACTATTACCCTCAACAAATGCACAATGGCCACGTGTAAATCACCATAATCTACACGTACGTGTCGCCATATCAAGAGAGCTTCACGAGAAATACATGAACTCAGCTGTCACCCTTCCCTAACTTGCTCCACTTGTTCTCCAACTATATTACGCTTTTGTTGCTTCCGTTAGAAATACTTATAAAAACTCTCCCTCCAACTTCAACTTTTCCATACAATGGAATATTCGTACATTTTCTCTGAAACGCTTAACGAGTTTTTTCATCATTGGATAAATTTGAATGAATTCATCAAGTGGAACTAAGTAGCAGTAGCAATAATGTCGACGGAGAGACTGCTAGAAAACGCGCCGGCGTCGGCAGTGTCATCCACGCATTCATTGCGATATTACGCGGAGCCAACGACTATCTTTGAGGAATTACCCAAGGCGAGTATAATTGGGGTGTCAAGAGGAGATGCTAGTGATATAAGCCCTTTACTTTTGTCATACACCATTGAAGTCCACTACAAGCAGGTACAACACTCTCTTTAGTAATTAATTCCTACCGACGGAGTGCATGTTTTTTAATCATGACATTGACTTTAAATAACTAGGAGTAGTAATTACATTTAGCTTTTGAATGTCGTCAATTTTTGTTTTTCTGCTTCTCTTTTCATTTAATAGTTGCTATAGTCAATGAAATAAGGAAGTATTCCCCCTGTCTCAAATTACCTGTCAGCGATTTCTAAACATACCCAGTATAATCCCACCAGGTGAGGTCTGGGGAGGGTAGGGTGTACTCTATTTCTAATTGTCTCAAATTACTTAGATTGTTAGTCATTTTAGAAGTTCAAGACAAAATTAATTATTTTTTTCATTTAATTCTTACTCGTAATTGTTGTTGACTACAAACACTAGTAAATACTTAATGAAGATAGACTATATCTTAAGCCATAAATAAGGGTAAAATAGTTAAAACTCACTATTAAATAATGTTTTCTTAAGGGGCCTGCAAATGAGAAACACGGCAGATAATTTGAGACGGAGGGAGTACATAATTTTATATTGCTCTTTTAATCTCGGGCGGGAAGCAGTAGGGTTTAAATGGATTAAGAAACTTTTATTATTGTGGTTTAAGTTGGGAATTGCATTTTAGAATATGTTTCTGTTGAGTAATTGGTACTAGGTTGTGTTTGAACAGAGGCGAACCAGGATTTGAACTTCATGAGTTCGAAATGACACTGAACTCACAGGCCATTGGAATAGTATTTTTGTTGTGATCAAGGGCAACATGCGATTAGTAGTTATATCCTTTTGTAATGGTGTAATTATTGAAACGGGCCTCATCAATACTGTTAAGATGGGCTGTTGTGGTTACGATGAAAGTGACAGAAAGGCTATTTAATTTTTTATGGTGGAAGGAACCATGAGAATATACATATAGAGTCATTAAGAAAACTCACTGAAGTGAGAATGTTGGATTGGATATAATGTTGCATGTATGGATATGGAAAGTCATGAGGCCTACAATACTGGATGTATTGAATTCAACAGATGATTATGAACAGCTCAGTTAATTTGATAAAAGAAGTACAACCTTTACACACAACTACACTTTTATATCTGGTCCAGTTGACCGGGTGACCCTATTCAAGAATGCCTCTTAGCTTTCACTCTTTATGCTAAAATAATGAAAAGATTGAGCAGTTAGCATTACTTCAATTATTCAAAATATCTATTGTATTTTAGCCTCTCTTTTTTTTTTTTGGGTAAAGAAAGGTTGAATTTGTTTCTGCTTCCATAAGTTCGTGGCCTGATAACATCTAGTGGATAAACTTTAGTTTCTACAAAAAGATCTTGTGTTCGCATTACATGACCATCTCCTTTTTTACTTTTTCAATTAGCAGTTCAAGTGGCGCTTACTGAAGAAGGCCTCACAAGTTATTTATTTACACTTTGCATTGAGGAAACGTGCAATAATTGAGGAACTACAGGAGAAGCAAGAGCAGGTTTCATCTCTCTCTTTGCTTTCACATAAATGAGACATTTCTACACCTTTGTTATTTCTTCATTCGATGAATTTGATGATGATGACTATCTTAAAGTCTTCCTGATCTCGTTCTCAAATACTTGTCAAAAGGTTAAAGAATGGCTTCACCACATTGGTATAGGAGAACAAACAGCTGTCATACATGACGATGATGAAGATGATGGAGCTGTGCCAATTTACAATGAAGATAGTATTAGAAAAAGGTGTCAAATTGTTTCTATTTGAATAATGTTATGCTTAGCAGGTCGGACCTTGCATAGCGTTCTGCAAATACTACATATGATTCTTACCCGTGGGTATGTTTGCAGGTGTGTTCCATCCCGGGCTGCTTTACCAATCATCCGTCCAGCATTGGGCAGGCAGCAAACCATCACAAGAAAAGCAAAACTAGCTATGCAAGAGTATCTGAATCATTTTCTGGGGGATTTGGACATTGTAAATTCTCGAGAGGTCTGTTTAGTATTCTGTTTCAATCTCCAGCAGTTTGTTATTAGACAGATAGATACATTTTGACTAGAAAACTTTGTATGGGATGGACAGTTGTTGCAGAAGTAAACTGTTGGCAGAGGTACTCACTGCTGTGTTGGAATTCATAGACTAGTTAGTCTCTGAACTACATGCTTGTACAAGTTATTTTTCCTGAATATTGAATTAAGCATGGGAATGATCTTGTACAAGTGCTTGCAACATCTGTTGTAGCTCAATATTTTTCCATTTGAGGAAGTATGGGAAACATATATTTCCTTCTGATTAGGCAATTAGCATCTGTGCTCCTTTAAGTGGTGTTACTTTTCTCTTTAGACTTGTACTGTTGGATATTCTTGTTTCTGATGATATTCTACCTTTCCTCCAAACAATAGTTCCCAAGCAATTCTGTTATTCATAGTTATGAACCGGTATATTTGATTCTTTGGGACTTTCTGCTGCTCTGTGTTTCTTTTCCTTGGTTGTAACACATAGAGTATTTTTGAACTTCAGGTGTGTAAGTTTTTGGAGGTATCCAAGTTATCATTCTTACCAGAATATGGCCCAAAGCTCAAAGAAAATTATGTAATGGTTAAGCATTTGTCAAAAGTTCCCAAAGAGGAGGAGAATGTGGGATGTTGCATATGTTATTGGTCTGGCTGTTGCAAGAGCAAATGGCAAAAGGTAAATGATCAACATAATGCATAGTCCGCTGACAACATTTGTGGAGATATTTGTATGCACTCTATGCACAAACTTTTTTATGCACATAAGGTCTTTTTTCTTTCTGAAAGCTGGAAAGTTTGGTAGATTCTTCTATTAATTGACAAGTAGTATCTACGATAGATAGCCACTACAAGATAGACAGCCGCATATGCATTTTAACAATTCATCTTGGCAACCTCGAGGTCCCGAGTCTCCATGGTTCCTACTTTCGTGGTTGTTATCATATATTATCTTAGATTCTGAATCTACTAACATTGTCCACGTTCAGTACCAGTTTGTCCATGTCCAATCTAGAAAATCCCAATAGTTGTATTTAACCAGTTATTAACGCCGCATGAGTGAGCATTTGTTAACTGAAAAGTGGGAGGTTGACCCTTTTAAAAGTTTGTGTCTTCCTTATCTTAACTGCTTGTACTATGTCATGCAGGTTTGGGCTGTTCTAAAACCTGGTTACTTGGCCTTACTAAACAATCCTTTTGATGCAAAACTACTGGATATTATTGTTTTCGATGTGCTTCCAACTTCTAATGGGAAGGGAGAACATGCAGTATCCTTAGCAGAGGAAATAAGAGAAAGAAATCCTTTGCAATACGCATTTAAGGTCTGCTGTTCCAGTCAAACACTACAGAAATTTCTTTTATGGTGTTTTAGCATGCTGGAACTGTCTAAACTCAATTTTCAATCATTACAATTTCTTATTTCTTGGTTAAATGTTCATTTTATGAGTGCTCTACTGTGGGGTGCTAATTTTATTATTCAAGATATATGTCAAACAAAGTTGGGTATTTTAGTTGCTTATCATGCCACCCTCACCTGAATGTGCCTGAAGCTGAGACTTATCTAGTTTTGAAAGCAGGACTGTGCTACAAACAGGAGATTTCGTGACACATACTGAAATAGTAGTTTAAGTTTGATCAATTAGATGTTCTATTCCTAAACCTGTATGATGACTTGCAAATGATTTTGGCAGCTGGAATGGAGGAGATGATTTAACTTAAACCAATCAGCTCTGCATTATAACATTAAGTAATGATTGAGTTTGTATCACAATTTACATTATTTACTTATTTTTTTCCCATAAATTCACCACTAAAGTTGCGTTGACATATTCAACTACATAGGAAATTTAATTCAGGAAAAAGTTAAAACGGACCTATAAATTTTAGTCAAACTAATGAATTTTTCTTGTTAATTATCCAGCAGCTTCTTGGTCAACCAAGATCTGTGGGAAAGTCACCTTTTCCTCTACGTAACGTTGCCAGTCTGTTGGAAATCCATCTTCTGTTACTTCCCCACTAAATCAAATAAATCCATAGTGGATCAGTGTGACAAAATATGAAGTTAAATGTCGCATATCTAAATCACCTCTTCTTTCTGTATTTAGTAAGTTATCTCATAATTGCTGAATTTACATCTTAAAGAATGCATCTTGTTTTTGCTTCCTTTTGCATAAAACTGACAGTTGTAATGGCTGAAAGGTTTCTTGTGGGAACCGTAGCATAATGTTTAGAACCACGAGCGATGCGAAAGTCAATGATTGGATATCTGCAATTAATGATGCTGTTCTTAAACCTCCAGAAGGTTGGTGTAACCCTCATCGTTTTGGTTCTTTTGCTCCATTAAGGGGGACAAATGATGATGCCACTCAAGCTCAGTGGTTTATAGATGGGAAATCAGCATTTGAGGCAATTGCCTCTTCAATAGAGAGTGCAAAATCTGAGGTTTGATCTATCAACTTTTTACATCTTAATCATGAATTTTCTTGCTGCAAATAGTTCCACCTAATTACTTTTTATGCAGATCTATATAACTGGATGGTGGCTTTGCCCAGAACTGTACTTGAGACGTCCATATCACAACCATAGCTCCTCTAGACTTGATGCATTACTTGAGACTAAAGCCAAAGAAGGGGTCCAGGTGCATATGCAACTAATCTCATCCTAACTTGTTTAATTTTTATAAATAATTGAGTAAAATTTTGCATGTAATAAATTCTTATTCTTTTACCCCTGCCAACAGTCTAATAAGTCACACTTTTGTTGAAAGACATTTACTCAAGTCACTTGTGATAAAGATTAGGAACCATGCAATCTGTCTTGCATCTAGACACATAGTTATTTAACAGAGACACAATGAAACTAGAGTGTAAAGCGTGTAACAAACACTATCCAGTGATTTTGATGTGCATTCTGCTCATACTAAGGACTTTTAGTGATTTACTTGCTTTCTGAAGTTATAACGAATACGGCGGAGCATTTACTGAATTTTGGATCAATGGTATCAAGTAGTTATGAGCAAATGTCTGTGTACTTTATTTATTTATTAATCTTTTTTTAGAGAAAGTATCAGTTATTAGATTCTTCATTCAAAAACTAAATGAGTAATGTATATGTTATTTGACCATAGCAAATGTAGATGGTCATAGGTGCAATAAATGGTTGACCACGGTTCTCTTGATAATGCAGCTTTGTTACTCATATTGGTTGGTATCTTCATCTTAAATTTATCTTATTCTGTAAAAGAAGAGATCATGCTAACATCTCATTGTTCACTACAAGACTTTGTTAAGTTAGAAAGGATACAAAAAGATGTGTTTTCTCTACAATTCTTCCGTTGTGATTTTTAAGATCCATACTAACTTCTACATCTATGTTGATGCAGATTTATGTTCTTCTCTACAAGGAGGTTTCTATTGCTTTAAAGATTAACAGCTTATATAGCAAAAGAAAGCTTCTGAAAATTCACAAAAATGTTAAAGTCTTGCGATATCCAAACCATTTCTCCGCCGGGATCTACTTGTGGTATGCAGTTAAGAATCTTAGACAGCATAGACTCTGATGTAGTAGTAATGATCTAGAATAGATTTTCCATTTGTATCTACACTCTATGCATATTAATTCCTTCTACTTGATAAACTTATTAAAACTAAAACGTGGCTGCTATATGCAGGTCGCACCATGAAAAGCTTGTCATTGTGGACAACAAGATTTGTTACATTGGAGGTTTAGATTTATGTTTTGGCCGTTATGACACAAGAGAACACAAGTTGGGTGATCAGCCTCCTTTTATTTGGCCTGGGAAGGACTACTATAACCCAAGGTAATGCAACTATGATATGTACGTGACCAAGTCATGTACTTGAAGTTTTCTTTGGCAAGTCTGGATTTATAACTTTTACTGTCAAATAAATATGGGTGCCATTATACTTCTTAACAGGAGTTCTTTTCGAACTACTTTAGTTAGTATGTGTTTGGGTAATAGGTCTCCATTAGCATTCAGATGATGATACAAAGATATTTGTAACCTGTCGATGCGAGGAACGGAATATGTAGATTTTGAAAAAATTCCACCACGACCTAGTTGAAAGAGCTAACGCTATCCATCTTGAAATTGTGTTGACGGATTTAAATCAAATTTAAATTCGATAGATTAAATGAATTTCAATTCTTGAAACTAGTGAAACTCCTAGTAATAGTATCATTGGTAGTTGTCTCAAAGATTTTGTGATGTCCTAAAATGTAAGGGTATCGTGTAAGATTAATGTTCTATACCTCCTTTAGACTGTTTAGTTTGATCCTTCGTACCCGTTCTATTAGAACTCATACTTGCCAACTACTGCAAACAAATATCTATTTTAGTTTGAGATGCTTCAAGTTGCTATCAATTTCATAGATGGAGAACGAATAGAATTAGAGCATTCTCTTAAAGTTTGACTGCTGTAGAAGGCATTCAAACCCATATGCAGCAAATGTGATACTTAAATTTGCTAAGTAATCATTATTATGCAGAGAGTCCGAGCCAAATTCTTGGGAAGATGCCATGAAAGATGAACTAGAGCGAGAGAAATATCCCCGAATGCCATGGCATGATGTCCACTGTGCTATTTGGGGACCACCGTGCCGAGATATTGCCAGACACTTCGTTCAGCGTTGGAATCATGCTAAGGTTCTTTTCTAGTCCTCAGTGTGCTTCTTTACGATATTTTAAGTTGCTAATATTTCTGACCACTGATGCAGAGAAGCAAAGCTCCAAATGAACAGACTATACCACTGCTTATGCCACAGCATCACATGGTTCTTCCGCACTACATGGGCAGAAGCAGAGAAGTCGAGGTTGAAAGTAAAACAGCTGAGCTGAACTCTAAAGATCTGAATGGACAAGATCCATTTCCGTCTGGGTCACCACCGGAAGACATCCCATTACTTTTACCCCAGGAAGCTGATTGTGATGAGGAGGTTTCCTGTGCGGACGAGAAATTGACTGGTCTGGTCTCTAGTCTATTGCTTAAGTTTGATTTATTTTCAGGTAGCACTTTGACATTAGGTCTGAAGATATTTTTTTCAGATGATCTTCATCACCGTGATCTCCAAAGCCACATAAAAACTCACCAACAAGATAACTGGTGGGAGACACAAGAGCGAGTAGCAGAAGTCATTTCAACTGATGAAATAGCAGATGTTGGTCCTCGGACCCGTTGTCACTGTCAGGTTAGTTTTAAGGTTTTAGTACAATGAGGATGTCATTTGGTGGTATATAATGGGTACTTTTTACATGCTGCTTATAAAGGTCATTGACATTGTTAAGTAGCTAGCCTTGCTCAAGGGTAACAACAACAAGGAGAACATTAAGGTTACTTTCAGCTAGTATTAGGACCTTGAAAGTGGACCACCTGAAGAAATTCTAAATATTTAAAATCAGGTGGAGGGACCCCCTTCCCCCTTGGGATGCTGTTGTTAGAGGATAAAGATATTGAACAAATAAAGGTAGGGATTAGAAGCAGCTATTTAGCTAAACAATACTTCAAATAGTCTATACTTTCTGCTGATAATGTTTTGGTTCATAATATTTCTTTACATTACTTCCTTAGATGATCTGAACATTTAGTTTCATTTTCTTGTTTTTTCACATTCGCATATGTTTCAGTTAATTTTCTACTGCCGTTGACATTTCTTATTTTAACTTGTCATAGGTCATTAGAAGTGTCAGTCAGTGGTCTGCTGGAACAACTCAAACTGAAGACAGCATTCACAAAGCTTATTGTTCTCTTATTGAGGAAGCAGAACATTTTGTGTTCATTGAGGTATGCACTAAATACAACTGATTGTCAGAGCTTTGTGTTCATTGAGGTATGCACTAATTAACCACGGAGACAATACTGATTGCAGATCTTTTCTGCTTTGAAGTACATGGGAAAACACACTTCTTTTTAGCTATACGGATTTAGATAGTGCCATCTTCTGATTCAATCTCTAGACTATGGAAAGCTAATATCCATCTTGTCAACCTTAGCTTGACTGCCAACTATGGAAAGCTAAATACTACAAAAAAAAAGATAATTTGCGGAGGTTGAGAGTTGCAATTCGCGGGGGTTTTAGCCTCCACTAATTGCTTGAGGAGGCTAAAACCCCCGCAAATTGCAACTTTCAACCTCCACAAATTACCCTTTTTTTGTAGTTAACCATAGCTTGACTGCCACCAGTGGCTCAGTGGGTTTATTGTTGTTACTGTCCAGTCACAAGTGTACTCTTCTTGTTCAGACTGCACCACTACTCCATTCCGCAGTCACTAGAGAAAAATACTTGAGAAAGGACCATTACAAGTTTGTACATTTAAATGAGTTTGCCATAGAGAAAAACAATATGTGATGGAAATGTGGAAGCTAAGAATAAGATATAATCGTAAATAATTACACTAAAAACATACGCAGTGACTTGGAAAAGAGGCCGTAGTCAGGAAGAATTCAGGTATTTCCTTCAAAATCTCAATCAAACTGACATTTATGTTTTTCCCCAAAAAATCAAAGTATAAGCAATAAAAAAATATATCTTGAAGAAACTCCTTCTAGAGGGGATGCCAGGCTAGCAGTGATATCATGACACCCTTATTTGAAAGCAGATGTCTGGATGTGCATCTGCGAGTCATTACAAATTAAGAAGCTTAACAAATAAAAGAGCCAATTGATATTCTTTCTGTGCTTATTGGTCTTCCTCATCCCTAGAAAGTGTGATCTTATTGAGACTCTCTCAAACATTTCCAAGTAATAGGAGAGGATTACTGGACATAGTATTTGCTAATGTCCTTTATGTACACTCTGGTACATATAGCCACAAACTAAATGGTACAACAGCTGATAACTTCTGACTGATTCATACATATGTATATCAGTGTTATTAAAAGCGAAAAGAGCAAAAAAGCTCTAAGGTCCCTTGGGGCTTTAAGCGCAAAGTGCAAATAAAGCGCGGGCTTTAATGAAAAAAGGCTTAAATGGAGAAAATCTACAAATAGTATATGTTTAGTCCAACACTAATAATTATAAGCATGACTAACAAATATATAACCATCTTCTGTCATTTTCTTCCTCCAGCTGCTAGATTTTTCAAAGTTTTAGCTATTTGTTTATGAGTTGGGACCTCTAATAATATGGTTGACGTCATTTGGAACTGATTCTGTTGTTAACTAAGTAGCTACTTTAAGCCTCGTATGTGGAAATTACATTTCCATTTATTCTCATTGACAATCAATATGCAATTGCGATTTGTTTTCCTCGATACTGTAACAATTTTCTTTAGAGGGTTCTTGTTTGTTTTCTCTTGATCTTTATTGTTTTTCTTAGTTCCGGATGTTTTTTGATGTCATGTGCAAAAATATAGTAAAGAAGCTCACTTATTAAATGAAAACTCATGCTTTTTTTACAAACTTTCAGAATCAATTTTTTATCTCGGGTCTTGCTGGAGATGAAATCATACGCAATCGTGTAGCTGATGCTTTATACAGACGTATAAGGCGAGCGCACAAAGAAAATAGGTGTTTCAGGGTTATAATAGTCATCCCACTATTACCTGGTTTTCAGGTAGGCATCTTTTCTTCACATTGGGGACTATAAGTTGGTTTTGATCTTCCATGTTTCATATCTAGCTTGACCATTACAGGGAGGCCTGGATGACATTGGTGCAGCAACTGTGAGAGCCTTAATGCACTGGCAATATCGGACTATTTGCAAGGGCAACAATTCAATATTGCACAATCTTAATGCTCTATTGGGTCCAGAAACCCGTGATTACATATCTTTTTATGGTCTCAGGACGCACGGCCAGCTTTCTGATGTTGGCCCCATGTTCACTAGTCAGGTAATTTTTAGAGAGCTAATAGTATAAATCAATTAACTGGAACTCACTTATGTAGTAAGATTGTCCATAGATTGGATTGACTGTGTTTGAATTGCTAAGAGCCAGCCAATCCAATATTTGTATGAACACAACTTTAACCTCTAAAGAATTGGTGGAAGTACTAGGCCAAAGTTTGAAAATGACAATTTTCCCGGAGCCTTAAGGGTTAGCTCATTCTACTGTTTCGTAGGAAATGTTCATCATCTTCTCTCAATTTCTCTTAACTTTCTAAGATGCAACCTGTAGCTCTGCAAGTTTACTTGATTTTATTGTTTGAAAATTTTGTATTCTATTGCACTAAAAGTTCTCAAATTTAACCACAGGTCTATGTACATAGTAAAGTGATGATTGTGGATGACCGTATAGCTGTGGTTGGATCATCTAATATAAATGACAGAAGTTTGCTTGGATCTCGCGACTCTGAGGTAAATCTTTTCTGTTTAAATCCTTTCAAATTCCTATTCTATCTATTCCTATCCTTTCAAATTCCTATTCTATCTAGTTCTATTGTTCTTAAACTTTAGTTACTATTAGAAATTATCAGCATCCTTTTCCTCTTACAAAATTGATAAAATCTATCATTTGGAAGCTGTCATTACGAGATCATTAAGACGCTTTTGCAGCTAGATGTTCTGGACCTTTTTTGTCTAAAGCTGAAGAAAGATATTTATAGAGAAAAAATCATAAATAGCCAAACATTCACTTTGTCAATTACACATTCACAATAAAGGCAAAAACTAACTGAAGAGAAATGCAAATTGCGCAAAGATGATATATTTACATTCTCAATAGACAGTCAACTAATTCTGACATTAACAACGAATTCTGGAAAAGAAAAGGCTCTTGGCTATTCTAAAACTTTTCCAAGAGACGATGTGTGAAAAAGAATCAATAATGAATCAATTACACCTTAATCCTGAACCAGAACACGTGTGATTCATCCTATTGCGGTAATCACACCAAATACAAATTCCTAATATCCCTAGCACAACAATGTAATCCCCTGAAAGGATGACTAGCAAGAAAACTGGCAGCGGGTGCGCAAGCCTCCAACGTCAATGATCCCCCATTGTATAAAAAGAATGGATCTTTCAGCAACTCTTCTGCAGACGGCCTTTCAGACATGGGAAGCATACACTTTTCAATGATATCTTTCACTCTGGAATCCTTCACCTTTCCAAGAGATTTAGGCTTTACACCAGTGTACACTTTCTTAAATATCTGAATCTGATTTCCACATTCCATATATGGATATTCACCAGTAACCATCTCAAGTAGACACATTCCGAATGCATATACATCCACCAGCTCATTGTATTCCCCGTCATAACATTCTGGGGCCATGAATTCAGGCGTACCCTTAGCCTCTTTCTCTTTCACTAAATCACTCTCCATAATACGAACCACCAACCCAAAATCTCCAAGCTTAACTTGCTTCCCATCGCAATCAACAAACACATTGTCACACTTGATATCTCTATGAATAATCTTCGGGCTCTGGCTATGGAGAAAGCTCAAACCTTCAAGAATCTGCTTCCCCCAATTCATGATACTCGCCAAATCAACACCAACACCATTATCATATTTCGACATATACTTCTTCAGGCTGCCTGAAGGGAATAACTCGGTGATCATGTTTAGGGTTTTGGACTTTGAATCGAACCAATATTTGGAACACTTCATAACCCGTTCATGGTTTAAAGACTTCAACAGAATAGCCTCAGAGAACAACTTTTCGGGGTATTTTAACGCTTCATCTTCTCCATAATAAACGATTTGGTTCCATGCAACTTCTATTTCTTCAACACGATCATAACCTATATACACTTCTTTGTAAGCACCTCCACCCAACAGTTGATCATATCTAATAAACCTACCACATGGAGATTTCTCTACAACTCTGTATAACTCGAAACCCATTAGTAGAGCTTGAAATTCAAGATTGAAGAAAACTGTAGAAAAGATTAGTGGGGTTCAGAGAAAGCTTCAATTGCAGCTGAGAAAGAATCCATCACTAACGAGAAACATGGTCGAAAACACTTCTTTGAAAGCTTCATATTGGACATTGATCGGAAATTCATATGATGATGAATCTTCAATTCTTTCAATATAATGTATTAAACTGAATTTAGTAAAGAACTGATGAGAAACCCTAGAAATTAGGGGAAATTTATATAGAGATTGAAATCCTTAATCCGAATCCGAGTGGGATTCGGGTTAATGAAAGTTAGGAAATTTTTTCCCTCCCAATTATAACAGGATTCGGTTTGTGAAAAAAAAAGATTAATCGTATCTGTTTTTCTCATAAGAATATTTCTTTTTCTTTTTGTGTGCGGTCAAATAAAGAATGATAATAAAAATTCCAGGGATTTAATTAACAGAGATTTTTTTTTTTTAATGAAATAAGGTAAAAGCTTAAATTTTTGTTTAGTTAATCTAATATTTGGATAAAATAGCTAAATGTATTCCGTTTCTTTCACAAATAGAAGCTTCTGTCTTCACGGTAACCCTAATTGAGTTCAATATGAATTCGGATTAATATGCACTGGGATCTTATTCTTTTCCAATTTTGTCCTTATTTAATTTGGATTGAAAAAGAAAAAGAGATTTGGACTTCGAAACGTTTCTAGATCCTTTATCGAAACAATAATTAGATTAAATTAATTTGAAACTTAGTAAATTTTAAAATAAAATGGGGTTATTTCCACACATGAAAAAAGAGGTTTTAATTATGAAATTACTTAAAAAACTAAGTTATGTTAAATAAGGTAAAAGATTCCAAATTGAATGTGTTTCTTATAAGTAATATCTGCATACATTATTTTATTATGTGGGATAAAATGTGAATAAGAATGCGATATTAGTAATGCATGGATAAAAGTATCAAAATGACAAATCTTTCATTTTTTAAAAAGTATTTAAATATTATAAATTATGGGGTGGAGGAGATTGGGACAGTGAATTATGAAAAAATAGCCAACTTGATGAAGGCTTTCCCTCTCTCCCGGATGATACTATCCTTAATTACTCGAATTTACTACAAGCAGACAAGTTTAGGCTCTGGAAAACAAACAAATAAAGTACAAATATGAAGATCTCATCTTTGCTCCAACTTCTACTTACTAAAAAACTATGTTGCTCCGACTCAATGTCTAACATCATCGCATGTCGGATCCTCCATAAATAGGAGTATATCTTTGGAGGATCCGACTCAAGTAAGGTAACATTTTCATTCTTTAGCATTTTTTATGTGAGAGGGGAGAAAGGAAGGTTATTTGATCTTGAAATTTTGTTGTATGGTTGTTAATTGCATACATTTAGTGACATGATCAGAGGATCGAAAGAAGAAGAAAAAAAAGGCCTAACCAAAGATATGTTATTGCTAGCGGAGTTTGTAGGGCTAATTCATATATTGGGGGTCATTTACACTTTTGTCCTATTTTGTGTTGGTCTTTAATTTTTTCCCTTCAAACGGGGTGGTCTTTAATTTTTGTCCTTCAAAATCGAATACGCATTATCCACAAGGTATGCCCGTGCCCTTAAAGAACTTATGCCCCGCCAGACACAAGTTCGTTTTTGAAGGACAACACTTAAAGACCAGTCCATTTGAAGGGCAAACCGTGCAATTACTTCGATTTTTGGCCTTTCATGGGTTTGTTGTCGTGGGTTCTTGATTTTGGTCTTTAACTATGATATTTTTTTCAGATAATAATGCGTCTTAACTACCATTGATTAATGATGACACTATGGGTTTTTGGCTATAATAAGCAATAAAGAGTTCAAAGAAATGATTTGAGCCTCTTTGAACTGTCTAATATTCTACGGATCTACCAATTAGTATCTCAATATTCTTTCTACTTCTCAAGGTATAATGACATATATGAATCAGTGAGACTCGAAAATATTGAATTTTCATAAGCTCTTGGTTGTTATTCAAATAAAGCTCGAGGATTAACTTTTATATGGACATTCGAAGTGGTCCATTTCGCATTTCGTCAAAAAAAGTATTTTCGGGAGATAGAGAAAGATACATAACTCTACTAGTGTTTATCTAGGAACATCAGTAACGAGTTTTTAGAATTTGGTGTTATTGACATAACATATATCGTTTCTAGCCTATTGCTAATTCTCAATAGTATTAAGTGAGGCTAGGAGTATGGGATACACGTGCAACGCACGTGTTCGAGAACTAGTAATATAATATAGATAAATCGTGCTTTCGTTCATGAATTTGTACATCCATTGCAGAAAACTCTAGATTCATCCCGTCTTCACCTTGCTTTCCTGTCTGTCGATTCATAATACTTGGTTCATCTATACTTTGCTTATTCCACGCATGCTGCTTGTGTATGAGAGTTGTCCACAGTTGAAAGATAAATCTAGATTTTCAACTGCATGTGGCTTCACATATCAATTTCTACCTTGGATATCTGCAATTGAATTCTTTCAGCTACTTATCTCCAAAGGCAGTATCTTGTTCTGTTGATACTTTTAAAAAATAGATAAACAAAAAATTAGACAAAAAGGAACTGATGTCAGAAAATTGGTGGTTCCAGATTTGTGTAGTCATTGAAGATAAAGATTTCATTGACTCAACCATGGACGGAGAGCCTTGGAAGGCTGGAAAGTTTGCTTTTAGCCTTCGGGTTTCTTTGTGGGCAGAGCACCTTGGTTTACGTGCTGAAGAGGTTAGTGATGCCGCAGACTTCAAATGACGTAAAACTTCCTCTCATGGATGTTACATGTCTTGACATGCAATACTTCTTTATTTGCATATGCTTTGAAACACAGCAACTAAAGGCCATCCTTTCTTTTCCAGATATGTCAAATCAAAGATCCTGCCGCTGACTCTACTTACAAAGATATATGGATGGCAACTGCTGAGGTGAGACCGGTGTTTCTTACTTTAGTTGATGCCTTTAAAGAAAAGCAATATGAAAATATGACTACTAATTCTTGAAAGAAACGGAAAAATATTTCTGCCCTATGCCTATCTTTTGGTAAAGATGCACGGACACATTAACATAGAAAGAAAGCTTCCGGGTATGCCAGCAGTTCCATTATCACTCTTTCTGCTTGTTTTAGTTATTTAATTGTCTTTCCGTAACTGCCCATTGAAAGAAATATCATTTCTATGTATGCCATGCATGAAATCTTGTTCAAACTTGCACTATCTGGTCACTTAGATTTTCATCTCAGAGCATCAGTAACTCTTTGTATCTTTTATGTTACAGTCAAATGCCACGATTTACCAAGCTGTATTCTCTTGCATCCCAAATGATCTTGTTCACTCAAGGTACATGACTACCACACTGAATTTCGACTATCTTCTCTCTTATGTGGAGGCGGGGAGGTTGTGGTAGTAGGCTAGTAGCGCAAATTCTTTGATCATGCTTAGTTGCTTATGTTATCTAATGTCATCCTGGAATGCAGGTCTGAACTTCGACAATGTATGAACCATTGGAAAGATAAGCTTGGGCACACTACTATTGATCTTGGTGTCGCTCCTGATAAACTTGAATTTCACGATAATGGGCAAGTAGCTGTAGTGAATACGAAAGAGAAGTTAAAGTCAGTCAAAGGACATCTTGTTTCTTTCCCCTTGGAGTTCATGCGTGAAGAAGATTTGAGACCCGTTTTCATCGAGACCGAGTTTTATACTTCTCCTCAAGTGTTCTATTAAGCTACAAATTAAGTTATGATATGTATATATAGGCTTTGTGTTTAAGAAAGTGTACATATATTCCTATTTATGTATTTAATAGCCATTTTAGGACAGAAGATTTGAACTTCTTGTGTATCAAGATAACAAGCTGTGATTCTTCCTGGAGCCTCTCCTGGGTATTTAGAAACCAACCTTATTCTTTAGGGACTAATCTGAGTTGGTCCCAATATATTCTTTTGGTTTTGTTTGTAACTTGATACCCTACATTACACTTATTGTGTTTTCTGAAAATAATACTAGTATTATAGTATATATGTAAAGTGCTATTCAGATCTTCGATTTACAATCTATGTCACACACTACATTATGCTTGCTTATATAAACATGCTAGTGTTACTTGAAACCCAAACCCCACAGGGAAGAAGCTTGGCAAACAAATTCCTGCATAAGAAAAAGATAAGAGTTCGACTTCGATCTCTAACGGAATTTGATATTTTTTTTTAAGTAGATTGATGTAAAATAGGATTTGATAAATTAGTCTCTCTTTATATTTGCAAAAATACTGTGAAAGCAATATGACTTGCTTTTTAAGAAAAAATATAGACTGCCATTTGCAAAAAGCATTTGTACCATATTATAAGTGACTGAGCATACTAGTTTTTAGACATTGAAGGGTCCTTTGGTAGATGGTTTAAGAGCTACGTTATTCATCTATTAAATCCTCATAAGTAATATCAATATATCATGTGTGGTAACATTCTTTTACTATATATATAATTCAATACATCTAATATGGTGTTTGATTTGCAATTCAGACACTCGTATAACTATTAGGATTACATATATAAGTTATGAGAGAATCTATGTATTATTTTATGTAGAATAGAAAATTAAATAACTAATACATGAATGACTAAACCCTGCATAAAATAAGCATAACCCTGCATAACTCTAACCAGCTACCAAACGACCCTCTGTGAGTGAACTTAATTGAGTTTAAAGCAGCCTCCTACATCTAGTTTAATTCTAGTTTGTGAATGTAAATAGTAATACTAGGTATACCGAATGAGAATTCTTCATCCCCATAGGCCATTTCCCTATACAAAACAAGGCGGGAATATTTGGCGCCATTTCATTTTTCTCCCTACATAAACCTCCCACTCACTCTTCAAACCCTACCATTATCTCCATTCTCAGAAACTCCTCTTCAACATTACCACTTCCAAAAATGGCAGAAACACAAATCAAAGAGCCTTCTCCCAAGATTCAAAAATTGGACCACACCCAAAACGGCAATACCCCTGAAATCCCATTTTTCAGAGTCAAAAAGCTCTCTGAAAACGCTGTTTTGCCTTCCAGAGGCTCTCCTCTTTCTGCTGGTTATGATCTATCCAGGTTTGTTTGCAGTGATTTTATTTAATCTATTTGGCAAGGTTGGATTTTTTTCTCTAAATTGTTTGTTTTCTTGGTGTGTAGTGCTGCAGAGACTAAAGTGCCTGCAAAAGGCAAGGCTCTAGTACCCACAGATCTCACTATTGCTGTTCCTCAAGGAACCTATGCTCGTATTGGTAATTTCTTTTATACCTTTTCAGAATTGTTTTTCCCCATTTTTGAAAAATATTCGTTCTAGATGTGTTTGGGACCACGGTAGCCGTTTTTTCCAGTTTTCTTAGTGAAGTTATTTTTCAGTTTTTGAGAGAAATAATATTATCTTATCATTAAACTGAGAAAAGCAGGGGTGGATCAACCATTACGATATTGTGTTTATTTGAACCTAGTACTTTCGATGTCGATCATAAGTTTCACATGTAAAAATTCAACAATATTGCAACAAATATAGTAGTAAATTATGAACCCATAATAAATGAGAAATCTAGTAAGCAGAATTCTTTTTTCTCAAGAATTTAGTTCAGGAGACTAAGTAGAGTCAGTCTCTTTATTCCATGATTCATAAAAATGTAATGGGTTCATTAGAAAGATCTTAAAAATTGAATCCATTGAGTTTAAATCAGAGATCTGCCTTTGGAATGAAGCTCTATTGTTACACTTTTTGTATGATTTATCATATTTACCTATGTCTATGCCCAATCAAAATTTGACAATTGATTTTATTAGAAAATGAGTTTTCAAGGTAAAACATTTTCTGCAGTAAGCATCCATAGGACCTTCAAAGAGCTGGTTTCTCAGGACTGATTTTTTTTTTGTCGGTTTTTCTATAGCGCCTCGATCTGGTCTGGCATGGAAGCATTCTATAGATGTTGGAGCTGGTGTTATAGATGCTGATTACAGAGGGCCGGTTGGAGTTGTTTTGTTCAACCATTCTGATGTTGATTTTGAAGTCAAGGCTGGTGACAGGATAGCTCAGCTTATTATTCAGAAAATTGTGACACCAGAAGTTGAGGAGGTTGATGATCTTGATGCAACTGTGAGGGGATCTGGTGGCTTTGGATCCACTGGAGTATAAGAAATTTGACCTTAACTTGGAACATTGTGGTATAATAATAGTATTAGTATCTAGTTTTGAATTTAGTAGGTTTTGGCTGTTATTCGGATTATGCCTAGTACTTAAACCCTGGTAGTTGGGTTAGTGATCAAGCAGTGAGAGATTTTGGAATTGCATTTTGGATCAAATGTATATCTCACTGATCTTTAATTGCCTCAGTGCATTCTATATGACTTGCCAGGTTCAACTAGTGTATGTTGTTCTATTTTAAGTACTTAGTTGGTGTTTGGTCATAGATTCTGACTATTTGGAATTTATGAAGTTGGAGTTGGAAAACAGGTTTGGAGCACTTCTCCAAATTTGAAATCCAACTCCAAGTTGGATTTGAAAAATTTTAAAACAAAACACTGATTTTCGATTGAAGCGAAAAGATTATTCTAGCAGTTCGGATCAAACAACATGCAAGGAGCATTATGTTTCTATCTGTTACAACTTTAGTTTCTTAGCTAAGCCTCAGTTTCTGAAATCTCAAACTTGAATAAACAAATACTATCCCTCTCGCAGTTGTTTGAAATGGCTGCTTGGGCTGCACAAATTATAGGTGGCCTTAATTTCCTTGTTGACAAGGTGCGGCAAAATTGCCTTTGTTTTCTTATTTTCTTGGGCAATGACTTTTCAGCCACACGTGCATTTAACTCTTTGTTTAGTCCGGTCCTAGGTTAGGGTGGCTTCCCCAGTATTTCTAGTGCAGGAAATTTAGCACTTCTCCAATTGCAGCTAGTCTTCATTTAATGTATGCTTTGAACTTTAGCTTCATCATTCAAGTTGCCTAGCTCTATCTTTGTTGCATCACTTGGAAGTTGGAAGTATTCTTTAATGGAGAAATATTGTTGTTGGAAGTATTTTTCAAGTTTCTTTCCAGTAATGCGTTGCCTATCATCAATTTTCACTAAAGAAACTACTTGGTAAAACTTCGCAAGACCAATTAGGAAAGCCTTGCAACGTAAGACAATACAAGCAAGAAAAATGACAGGGCAACGATCGAGTGATGTATCTTGACCAATGATTCTGTTTACTATATGGAACAAGGGGTCTGATACATATGACCATGGCCTTTTAGGATAAAGCTTTATGCTTACAATGTTACTCTTCATTAATAATGCTCACATGACACTGCCATTTTTCATGCTTTTGTTACAAACCATGTGCAATAGGAGTGGAATGCATCGTCTACAATGATATCTGAATTAATGCAGTTACACACTCAATCAGGTGCGTTAATTGTCAACAACCATTAGATT
Source organism: Lycium barbarum (assembly GCF_019175385.1). Taxonomy (NCBI): domain Eukaryota; kingdom Viridiplantae; phylum Streptophyta; class Magnoliopsida; order Solanales; family Solanaceae; genus Lycium; species Lycium barbarum. The sequence continues at coordinate 121,229,900 of NC_083342.1, forward strand.
GATTTTTCCCAAACTTCAGGTGGTGGGAACTTCACTTAATTAAAGAGCACCTAGATCTTAGGATAATGTCTTTTGTAACATGCAAAAAAGTAAGCGACCTCTTGGAGGAAGAAAGGTCCAAAGGCAAGTGAGAATTTCACCCAAGAGCACCTAAATCTAAGGTTTTATACATGTTCCAACATGCAAGCATGTGGACGAGTTCTTGGTGGCATTCGCGGCTTAGCCTTGCAACGTGCACTACTATCAAGAAAAGTATCAACCAGATCACGACTTGTTCGATCCAATAAAATGACTTTGCCGTATCTACACAAATACCAATCGAGACCATTTCATGATTAAAATGTTAAAAACTAAACCAACCAAAGGCAGGCAGGGAGAATATGAGAGAGAGAGTGAGATGGAAACTTTCCTTTTTCTATCAAATGTTATTTTGGTGTAGTTACAGGGTAAATATGCTGACAGAAATGATTAGAATGAAAGAAAAGTACAATTGCTGAAATATCATCTACTGCTATCCCCCTCCTCTTGCGTTTCCAACCACGAACAGCGCATTGAACCAGGCGCTTGGCCGCTTTTGCCCTATCTGGAGTTGTGGATACAATTTCTACAGCCTCTTGGTTGGAAACAACATCCCACACCTGCATAAATAAAAAATACACTTTAGTTGTCATCAAAGAATATATACTTAAGAAGATAACTCAAAGCCTAGGTTCGTTTATTGTGGTCAACAGATTCTGTTGAACTGATGGATCTTTATCAGGTCATGCTTACCATTTTGACCTACCTACTTTTGTTCTATGTGCCTAAATAAGAAATATGGTACTATTAGAGATGAAGCCGTGATTGTCCAACATAGACTAATTCTATAATTGGGAACAGCCTAGAAGGCCAAAACATACCCCATCCGTTGCCAGCACAACAAATTGGTCTTTAGTTGTGATATGCCTCTGAGTCACATCAGGAACTGAAATTAGACCAAAATCTTTCACGCAATAGTCCCCGAAGGCTCTAGACATCGCCAATCCGGGGGATTCTTCATCGGGCAACCATAATCGGTGCACCCCAGATTCATCATCTAAGCAAAATACTCTACCATTACACTGCTCTATTCTCTCGGTTTCCTCTGCAAGAGAAAGAAAAAGAAAAAGAAAAATCAAACTAAAATACCATATATATATATATATATATATATACATTCGCTTAATTAGAGCAACATGTACAATGGCGATTCATATAACCAACTTGTTGTACATATATGCTGTTTTGTGTCCAGTATAGAGAGGAAGATGAAGGTATATAGATTACTCACGAGGTAGATTAGGCTTGAAATCAACAGTGAGCTGAACTGGTACTAAGTTGCCATCATCACAAGTGGTAGCCAATACAGCACGTGAGTCGCCAACATTTGCTATAAAAATAACCTCACCCTGCAATACAACAAACGCTAAGATGATTAAGCAAATTTTCTTGATCAGGGAACTATGCAGCAAGTTCATTTTGCTACAGAGACATAAAACAAAATGAAGTTTAAAATAAAATCCTTGTCATACATTAGGGTCGAGGCCAGAGATGAGATGGTCGATTTCCTAGATGTTCATTGACAGAAGCTAAAAAGAAGATAAAGTTTTTCGAAAAAGCTCTCTTAGAAAGCAGTTTCATTTCTCAGGCTTCAACCATAGATTCTCCACAATTTGCTATTTGCAGGGTCAACATGCTAAACACTTTTTCTAAGTAGTAAAAACATCATTTCACTTACCATTTCCACATTCAAAAACAAAATGGAAGAAAAAAGAGAACTGTCACAATAGCCTTTATAACAGTAAAAATTCAACAATTCAGCACATTTTTCTTACATTGAGTTTCACTTATAATCTGTTTAACAATTTAGCAGGAGGAACACTCCAAAGAGAAAAAGAAAGAAAGAATTTACCTGTCTGACTATTGTCAAAGCAGTGGTTCCACTGTAAAATGCATCAATTTTAGGATGATTTTCCAGCTCCTGATCTACAGCTGCACATGTCTTTAGGTATGAGTCCTTCCATATGTTAAATCTTTGAAGCTTTTTATCAGAATCTAAATCTAAATCTGGATCACTTGAAGCCTCAGCAAGACTCTCCTGCCAATTGCAAAGCAACGATGACACCATCGATTCTCTAACCTTCTTTGACACAAAATGACCCCAAGGTCCATGCCCATCAAATATACCACAAAATATCATATCTTCTTGGCATCCAAATTCCTGCAAATACCAAAACTTACTGTTACTATAAATTCATTGAAACCACAATGAAAAGATCCAAAGACTAGTATACATAGACCAAATTAATAATCATAAATAGGGTGATGATGGAAATATACCTCCCAAACAATGAAGCAATCTTGATTAACTCCTTTTTCACCTCTTCTGGAGAATAATGAAGCAAAATTCTTAGAGCCATCAACGTTTACAGTCCCTGGGGACCTTAATATCAAGTCATTTTTCTTGGCTTCTTTAGCCATAGCTTCAACAGCCTCTCTAGCATTGTACTTCCCATTATCAGAGCTATTCCTTCTTTTCTTCAACGAAAAAGACCTTGCTAATCCATTAAACATGGAAGAAAAATGCCCCATTTCCTGCCTTCTTTAATTTAGCTACCTAAATACCCCTGCAGCAGAAAGGTAAAATAGTCTTGAGCTTTATAGGCACAACACCCCCCAAAATATGCATATCACTATTTAGTAAAAAACTGAATAATACACACACACACAACATGACATGAATCAAGTAATTAGATATACTTGGCTGAGGTAAAAAGGGATGTGATCTGAGTCAGAAAGTTAAGAATCTACAGTTTTTAAAATACAGAAATATCCAAAAATGACAAATCAGGAGAAGGATTAAACAACCTTTTTAACTATGCAAAGAAAGCGGAATATACGAACTCCAACTTGGAATTTCAACAACAGAAAAATGTCAGAAGAATGAACAGACACCCATCAATCCATTAACTCTAAAGCATTTCCCCACATGGTATTTTTAGCATGAACAGACAAAGACAACTTCTTTACAGTTTAAAAGTTTGTCCCTTTTTTACCATTTTCTCAATTAACAAAAACAAGTTGATTGGCTGAGAACATAAATAACAAAAAAACCCAAATAGCTTTTGAATAGAATTTACGATTCTTGAAAGTTCAAAACTTTGCTATAGTACATCCGTTTTTCTTCATTTTCTTGAAACAAAGCAAACAAAAAAAAAAAATTGACTAGTGTTTTATAGGTAAAACAATCCCCAAATAACTATTGAACAGATTTTACGATTATTGAAAGTTGAAAACTTTACTACTACATCTCTTTTTCTTCATTTTCTTCGTAAACAAAGCTAAAAAAGAAAATTTCCAAGAAAAAAAAAAACAACTTGATTAACCAAATAACACCCTTTTGTTATGTAACATGACCAAAAGTAAGGACCATGTGAACCACCTTTTATTTTACTTCCGGTTGAATATATGGTCGGAGATTTATTGACGGGTCTGAAAATCAAGAAAATGATTGCCGGAAAGTGATGAAATTCTGATGAGGTGAACTGAGAAATATAATGGAGAGAAAAGAAGAAGAGAATCCATTAAAAGATTACGTTGGTTATAGATCCTTTAAAGGGTAAGAAAAGAGAAGACAAGAGAGTTTGGTTTATGTGTACAGTGACATACATAGAGCGTACGTTAAACATGTGGTGTGCAACTTCCTGTGTACTGTCTTAAAATAAGGTGAATACTAAACGTCTATATTGACGTTGATTTCGTCAAGATATTTTTGTAAAATAAGTAGGGTTTGGACATGCGATTCCATCAGTCGTTTTATCTCATGAGATGAAATTTCAAATTATTTAAAAAGGCATGATTTAAAATTTAAAATCATGATTTCAAAAAATATAAATATAAAATTTGACTCATACGTTTATATTTTGTAAAAACAGACCCATAAGTTGGTAGATATATTTACCAATCACGTTTACCAATCATAAGTTGGTAGATATATTGTTCGTACCATGTGGAGGATTATATTAAAGAGTTGTTACATTACTATTCATGTTAAATTTTTATTTTTATTGAACTAAAGTTTGATCAATTGATGTTATATTTTTTAGAAAGGTCTTCTAGTAGCATATTAATTTTATTATGAACTATAATTTACGCATTTGGTAAGATTGTATAAGAATTGGGAAAATTTTGATGGTTTTCACAACTTGTGGGGTTTTTATGTTTATGTTTATAGAAAAAACTGCAACTTAAGAAATACAAATTGCGTGTCCAAACGGCTCCTTAAGTAATTTTTTGGCCATGATTCACTTGCAACTATTTTTTTCATTTTGAAACTTACCATTTACCAAGTTCTAAACCCGAATCATTAGCTGGAAATTTTTTGTGGATACTCAGGAGAAATAGTAAAACTGTACAAGAAAAGAGGGTTAAAAATTTATTTTTTCGAGTAAAATTTATATCCAAATACAATTTAAATACTTACTTTAATATTAAATATTCTTTTTTCAACTTCAACTAAACATTATTCAAACTCATAGGAGTATTAGATTGGAGCATATCTTCAAGAATAATGTAAAAATGTTAAGTAAGAAAAACTTTCAAATATAAAAGAGGTGTGGGATCTTCTCAATCAAACCAAAAAAGGAAGAATTTCCTATAAATAGAACAGGAGGTATACAAAGATTCAAGACAATATCTCCATCCTTTTCTTTGTTCTTATTTTCCCTCAATTTTAATATGCCATCAGTAGAGGTTTGAAACTCCTATTATTTAAATCATTAGAAACTTAAAACTTTTGTTATTAGCTAAAACGGATGTTCAATTTACATTCTAATGCATAATGACAGAAAATTAAGGTTAATCTTGATTATGGTTGCAACTTACAACCTATACGCTTTTGGTTTTAATTCATCAGGCCAAAAAAAGATTATTTCTATTTTATTTTTATGATGGTAATTGATTTATTTGGTGCTTCAGATATTTGATTTCAGTTATACACTATGTTATATTTGTGGCAGTAGAAGAAAATTGTAATTGTTAAAAATAATTAGACATAAAGTTCAATTTTGATTGAATTTAAAAATTCTTGAGAGTTGTTAAAATTGTATAAAAGGAATTATTAAAAAAAAAAATGAGACTCTTCAAATTGCAAAGAGTATTATATAAATTGAGACATAAGAAATATAAAGAGTTCTTTTATCTTTCTTTGACTATATCTAAAAATTGGATTGTTTCCAGTAGAACGAACAATTCGGTTGAGTTCATAATTATGTGAGAATATTAAGATATTGTTCTAACCATTCGTAAAATGATTTCTTACTTTTAAATAATTAAATGAGACATAATGTGATATGCATCATGCATGCATGTATCAACAGTTGATGCCTTTTGGGAAGATTAAGTATGTTTTATTGTGTTTTACTTAACAATATTCCCGTTTAAAATAATGGAAATCTCATTCTAAATTAATAACATGATCGAGTCATATAGGTTGTCAAATACTTTGTGATGAGAGCATTATTAAATATGTACTATTATCTATATATTTAATTTGCTATTCAACTAACCGTGTGAGGTAAGGGCTGAAATAAACTCTTCTGTTTAAACATTGTAAGCTGTCAAATTATAGTTTTCTGTCGAAACGAAAGAATAATTCTAACTAATAGGGACAAATAATTTTATATGCTAAGATACTTCGTAACAGAATACGTGGATAAGCTTGGATGGCCGAGCAAGATTGAGTTAATTAAATAGTTTGGCGGTCCACATAGCAGAGTCTTCTATGTTTTTTATTATTATATTATTATAGTTCCAAGATAACGCAATTATGTTGATATGATTAATTATTAGTTGTTGGTCTAATAACTTGTACGCTATTTATTTGAAGCACAATGTCATACAGTTCGTCTCAGGTGGCATCCATAGAGACAACTGAAGGTTTGCTAACATTTTGATGAATAACCAAAAGTTACTATAAATAGGAAATAGAAGTCGACCAAGTAACAGTAACTATTTTTGCGTAAGAAATAATGCTATAATAAGATGTCAACTTTCATTGTATCCAATCAGAGCTAGAGCCGTGCAATAAGTACACATAATTGGTCAAAATAATTGATACTGTTATAAAATATATATATGAATGTCCATAGAGTCTAGATTTTCCACATGTCCTAAAAAGAATAGGTACATGTATATTTGGTGGCATGTATAAAATGAAGAAAATGAAGCAAGGTACATGTACATTTGGTGGCATGTATGAAATGAAGAAATGAAGCAACACAAGTTTGATTTTAACTCTTGGTGTTGTCATTGATGACTTCATCAAGAGATTTACCATCTCTATAAATAGATGATTAAGTTCTCAATTTGTAAGAGATATCAACAAGAAGTGAAATACAGTCTCTCCCTCCTTTCTACAAAGTTATTAGTTTGCTTCTCTTGTTTATTTCCAATTATATAGTTTTATAACAGATACAACATTTTTAACTATTTATGTTCTATTTGAATGAGAGACTGTAGGGTAAGAAGAAAGAAAAAGTTCAGTAATATCCAAATATTACACCTGCAGCTGTAGCATGTATAGTAATTTTACAACCGACCTACCAGTCAACTCTTTGGTTGGTATTGCGTTTTTTCTATATAAGCAATACTGATGTGGGAATGAAAATAATAATATTCCTATTTCCATATGTCATTTTTCCCGTTAAGAAGAAGGAGATAATTTTTAAGTAATAGAAAACATAATACTGAATGGCATAAGGTTATGATCTTAGCCGAAAGTAGATTTTGTACTATTACAAATAGAATGCTATTAGCTATTTTCTGTTGTGAAGAATTATAGAGCACATTCAAATTATGAGATTTTGAATAAATTATTTTCCTTCATAAGTGGGTGGGGAGTGGATCCGGCACTTAGAGATGAGATCCACGAATAACATATAGAACCCTGTTCTTGAATGATATATGGAGTACTATTTATTGTTCATTTTGTTTGTAGCATTGTTTTTAATGTGCATTTTTTGCATGTGGTTTTGGACCGCAATAATGTTCCGAGATGTACCGCGTGGTTGACAATTATTCAAAATTTAATATTCATGACGGCCTCCAAAATCGACGCCTACTAAAACAAGAATTGAGTTATTCCGAAGTCAAAATTAAGCAATTCAAATACTTACAAGCACACCCATTAGCGCAATTTGAAGACTAGAAATCAAAGTTTTACTCTTCTTAAGTTTTCACAATTTTCTTCAATAAAAAATGTTAAAACTTAAAAGATTGCGGGGGTAGATTATACAAAGGGATAATTCCTTAAAAAAACTACAACCACAAAGGGTGACTAGTTTTTATTGAACAAGAAAGATGCGTGCCAAAAAGATGAGACATGACATTTAATCTGGACTCCACTAATTAATTAAAACTTCTAATTAGATTATCTTTCCTTAATTGGATATATTTCTATGAAGAATATAAAAATAAAGTGATGTAGATCAGCTAAGAAATATGTGGAGGAAATAGAAATGTCGGAATGAGGGCCCATTGTGTTTACTTTACCCAAAAACTTCATTAAGTAGTTAATTTAATTGATGTCCCATTGACGACCAATTAAAAGAGACTTAAAAGTTTGATGAAGGTGTAAATTCCATTTTATTTGGTTAAGACGGTCACACTCACTTATCAATGATTTATGGTGGACCCTATTACTTGGTCATTAGATTCGATGGCTCGATAACAATTCAACCCCTTACACAGCTCAACAATTTACTCCAAATCATAATGACTTATGAGAAGTGTTTGTTCCAATATAAAAAGTGGTGAGACACTAATATTTCTAATCATATCTTTGTTTTGCCTTTTTCTTTATCAGTTTTACGTCCACCGGTAGAATTGCTAACTAGTCTTGTTAAATCCACAAGAGAAAGTATTATAACACTTTAAAAGTAAATCTTAATAATTGGTTGACATTCCATAAGTCTTCATCAAATAAGGTTTTTGAACCAAAAAAAGAAATTGAACGAAGTAGTTTTCTGGACAGAAAATAATACTGTAGTGAAGGAATAGGGTAAATTTCACAAAATCATTTTCACCCCAACCTTACTTTAAAAATCAAACTCCCTCTTAACGTTGAAAAATCATTCTTCCCCCCTTTATCCTAATTGACTTTTTAAAATTTCTATTTTACCCTTACATTATCAACTTTTCTTTTTTTCTTTTACTTCTTTAAAATCATGATTTTTTTTATCTCTTTAATCTATGAGACAAATTTTCTATTAAAAAAAAATCTAGACAGAAAAAGAAAAGTGAGAAACACTAGTTGAGTATATAGCTTAATGCCGTTCTATAATGAAATAAATGAGAAAAATAAAAATTTTGTTTTACTAATAATCAAAACTTTGATATCTATTTATACAAGTAAAAATAACATGTAATAATAATCTTATAAATATATTTCAATGAAGGTAATATAAAATAATTAATAAAAATAGAGGTATATTGTATAACAAATTCCTAAAAGATAATCTATTTATATCACAAATGAATTTTAATTCATAATTTAAAATATTCCATTAATGACAACCAAAACTCGTTTATATATTGACAATAGAGAATAAGAGAGAAGTGAAACTTAACTATACATATACATATATACATACATATATATATACAGACATACACACACACATATAAAAATAAACGGTAATGTGTGTGTTTGTGTGTATAATATACACATACACGCATTACTATTAAAATAACAATCATAAAAAGTAATATTTGATTTTGTGATAAATACATAAATGGATTATTCTACTTATAATGTGAATTTAAATAAAAATGTATAAATACCTAGGTTAAAATAAATAAATTTTATATAATATAAAAAGGTATTATATAGATGGAGGATTGAAAATACCAAGGGTAAAATAAACATTGCTTAGAATAAATGGGGGAGAATGTCTATTTTTCATAGTTGAGGGGGTGGGGTTTTTTTCACAAAAGTCACGTAATTATCGTTTGTAATACAAATTCACTTAACTATCATTCTTTTTTTCCACAAAAGTCATTTAATTATCGTTTCTAACACAAAAGTCATTTAATTATCGTTTCTAACACAAAAGTCAGTTAACTTTGAGTATACTAACACAAAAGTCACTAAACCACTTTACGGTGAATAACACATCTTTTACTCTCTTTTTAAAAAAAAAAAATCTAATATTACTTAAAAATGTTCAACCCGACCCAAAAAAAATTTACTCCATTCGTCCCATTTATGTGGCACCTTTCGGATTTCGAGATTCAAACAAGTGTTTCTTTGACCGTAATTTTTTCATATATCTTTTAAATATTTTGAATTGTCCATTATCGTGACTTATAGTATTTTTACGTAATTTCTAAATATGTACATTTTATTTCAAAAAACTTAAAGATCACATGCCCAAATTCACAATCAAAATTAAACTGTTTTGACTCAAAATTTGAACCGTGTCATATAAATTGGGACAGAGGGATAATAAGTAATTTTGGGTCGGGTCGGGTTGAACCATTTTAAGTAATTTTTAACTTATTTGATTTTTTTTCTAAAAAAAGAGAGTAGAAAATCAGTTATTCACCGTAAGTGGTTTAGTGATACCGTAAAGTGATTTAGTGACTTTTGTATTAGTATACTCAAAGTTAAGTGACTTTTGTTGAAAAAAGTGATAGTTAAGTGACCATCTGTGAAATTTACCCCGGAAATATGTTTGAAATGAAACTTTATCCAATAAAATAAAGGGCAAAGGTGCAAATATACCCCTAAACTTTGCGAGTTAGAGCAGACATACTCTTTGTTACAAAAGTAGTGTATATATACGCCTGTCGCTACAAAATGGTGCAAATATACCCCTATCGTTACAAAATGGTGCAAATATACCCTTTTCGTTGACGGAATTTAAAAAAAAATAAAAAATTATTTAGGTTATTTTTTAATTAAAAGAAAAAGCCACATGGCTTTGAACAAAAAAAATCTACCCATTTTTTTTTTAGTAGAGATACTATTCTAAAGCCACATAACAGTAATTTTTTTCTAGTGGGTCGGGTCCAGTTCATTTAAAAAAATGGGTAGACTTATTTTTTCAAAGTCACAGAGATATTTTTTTAAACGAACCACACCCAAATCATGTGGCTTTAGAAAAATATGTCAAAAAAAATAGGTAAATTTTTTTTGAAAGTCACGTGACATTTTTTTAATTCAAAAATAACCTAAATGATTTAAAAAAAACTCAGTCAATGAAAAAGATATATTTACATCATTTTATAAAGGCAATAATATATCTGTATTATTTTATAATGATAGGAGTATGTATATATATTTTCTTTAAATCGGAAAGTTGAGATATATATCCCTTGCCCTAAAATAAAAGTAACTTTTTTGGTGGTGATGCTGAGTGATTAGAGTTTTGAAGGAAAATGAGATGGTGACACGTAAACTGCCAACAATCAAGTGTGGGGCGGCACATGCTGAATTATTGATTTTTCTCTGCTTCTTTCCAGCACAGCAAAATTGACCCTTCAACTCTCCCATTCTCTGGCTGATTCATTTTCCCATTCTCCAGACATGTTTGTTTTCTATCAACTCTAAGGACCTTACCCCGCGTTTTCATCTTTTCAGTCAAATTAAGGAGGACTCATTTTTCTTGGTGCAGTTGTAACATGTCTATTGAATCATGAAAATACCAGGAAAGTGTTCATTAAGGTCCTCTCCCATTCACCACATTGTAAAAAGTTTTCGTGTGTTAGTCATTTTCATTAGACCTTTTTCTTTTGTACTGTAGTTATATACAACAATAACATACTCAGTATAATTTTACAAGCGAGGTCTGGTAAGGATAGAGTGTATAAATGCAGATTTTACTCCTAACTTGGAAGGTAGAGAACTATTTTCGATAGACCCTAGTTCGACTTAAGGGAAAACATTTCAAAGTAGTTAGAAAAAAGAAATAATAATTGTAACTATAGTTACATGTGATAGATATTGCAGTGCATTAATTATTTAATTATGACATGAGGGTATCGTCTATCAATTGAAGGAGGGAACTTGTCTTTCCACGTCTAATTTATGGCTATTCAGCCGCAAACGTGCCACAATTGTATTCAAGAAGATCTCTTTGCTAAGTGCAAATTTTTAGTTTGTTCATAACTCATGTGTTTATTAGCTTTCCATTTTTAATTCGTCCACATTGTGGTCTCGTTAGATCGAGCAAATCTAAAAGAAGTAAAAGCATATCTAAACCACCTCTAACATTGTTACCTAAAATTGCAAGTTAGTCAAAAGATGCTCTCACGAAAAGGCAAAAACTTTGTCCAATGCAAAATGTACAACAATCTTTGCCAAGGTATTGATGATCATATTTGGTCATCAACCACTTCCACATGCATGAAAGGGAATAAAGTGAAATGTCCGGAAAGTGAAGATCGAAAAATAAGAAATTGACTGACAGGGAAGGATATTATCCAAGGCATGCGTATGCACTAACTCGCAATGGATCAAAGGCATTAGAGACAATGACAATGTAATCTAGTACCCATACTTTCTTTGACTACACTTATAAAATGGATACACGTAGAAAGATTCTGATATATATTGTGACGGCAATATTTACAATGCAATATATAGTGTAAGAAAATTTCACTTCTTCGACTTCTAAATACTATCAATCGGGTACATAATTCAAATTTCATCGAGTACCTTTTTCTTTCTCATTATTTACAAGTCCTTCCAGGAAAATGAGTCCAGAAAATCACATGCATGGTGGTCCTTTCACACATGGCGGACCAAGACAAAACTACTCTCTTAATTTCTGCCACAGCAAAAGGAGTTGCAATTAATTGTGGGTACTATTTGTTACGTTGGAGAATCAAATAATCCTGTGAAGCTTGACGCGTGTAAGGACAAATTATATACTTAAAGATATTTTTCCAACAATGTATATCTGCCCCAGGATTCAGAAGCACTTTTAGTATAAGTTATTACTAGGATAAAAACGATAGAAACTATTAAACTTGTAACAATTTATATTTCGACTCATTTTGGGGGTAAATCGTATAACAACTAGTTTTGTCGTCCATCGACCTCGTACATCGAGGGACATATTCATCGGCTATGCCTTTTGATTTATTCCTCATGGGTGGAATTTTTTTATCAAATTAAGCCATTATTCCAAATAATTCACCAAAATAATATTTTTTTTTTTAAATTTATAAAACTAGAATAAACGTATTCCGCAGTAACGTATTAGCCATTATTTTATTCAAAAAATTAAACGGCAAAAAAGTTAATGGTTAACGGTGTTAAAGGGTAATTCGTTACTACGAGTAACGTTTTATGCCTAATACGTAACTGACAGTAACGTTTCCTCAAAATCCACGCACGAGCAATCCCTGTACGAAATCTGACATTGATTGATCTTAAAGTGGTAACTCAGAGATTACGACTTTAGGCTAAAATGTAACTGACAGTAACATTTCTATGGAATTCAGGCACGGACAATCGTATCCCATCAAATTGTTAATCCTTCTTATTGATTTACCTATAAAACGTTACTGGCGGTTTTTTGGTAAATATGTTGTTCCCCCTTTTTGTTAAAAAATAGCATCTTACACATATTTTTTCACTTTTTTTTTTAACGTTCTTTGACCCTTTGATATACATCAAGCAATTTTGGAAGTAGTTGGGGATAATTGGAACTAGCTAGGAGATGTTTTCTCTCGACACTGTAGATGAGATGGATAAAGTCAGCGTTGTTTAGTTGGGAAAGACCTGGCTTTAGGATATGTACTATCTGAATGGAATTCTAACGAGCATCATTGTTGCTAAAAAAAATACCCTTTTGTGAACCAATTTTTTCCGCCTAACAATCTCGATGCTCATAATTGCTAATAAATATTTCTTTCAACTTGTAAGCATACATTACGAAAGAATCAAGAAAAATGTCTGTTAAACACCAGTGACATAAGAAAATAAAGCACTACACTTAAAGTTGTATGTTTGGCTAAGGCTTTTATAAGGACCGATCGACCTAGAATTTCTTTTGTTTTAGTACTTATTCGTGTTTCTCTTTAACACTGCAACATGTTAACATTTTCTTGGGTTCATGGAAATTGGGACCAGTAAATCAGCTTGCTATGCCTCTTTATTTGATAATACAATAAAGGAAATGCAATTTTGTATACATGCATGGATAAGGTTTTACTCTTAAGTTCTTTTCTATCAATTAAGGGGATGATACACTAGGTTGTGAATACCCGTAACTTTATTGATTAGTTCGGAATTGATGGTTGTCGTTATCAACATACTATTATTTGGGGTTAATAGGTACTTTCTGAAAAAAATTCCGAAAATATTTAGTTGCGTATAGATACTTTCTTTATGTGCAAAATGCTGAATTTTTTTAACAATAAAGGGGGACAACATATTCACCAAAAAAACTATCGATAATGTATTATAAGTAAATCAATCAGAAGGATTCCCAATTTACAGAATTTTATAGAAACGTTACTATCAGTTACGTATTAGGCATAAAACGTTACTCATAGTAACGAATTACCCTTCAACACCGTTAACTATTAATTTTTTGCCTGTTGGATTTTGTGAATAAAATAATGTCTAATACGTTACTACGGAATACGTTTATTCTAGTTCTGTAAATTTTTTTAAAAATAAATTATTTGGTAAATTTGCTGAAATAATAGCTTACTTGGGTAAAAAGTTCTCGTGTGAGCTCACTATGACTAGCTCTCTTTGATACTAATTAAGTAGAGAGAAATACCGTTGGAAAAACTCTTTTGAGACACTATTCACTTTCATTCCAACACGTAGATTAGACTTGGCCCCTGTCAAATTTCTAAAATCTGTAGATTGGCTATTGGGCCACCGACTGAGTACCATTCATTGCAGATACGGCCTCACTTAATTATTTTTGTTCCGTAGCCTCACTTAATTTACTACTGGAAACTTGGAAATTGGACTCATTACAATAACAACATACCGGATAAATTTTTATAAATGGGATTAAAAAAAAGTAAAGGGTACGCAAACTTTAACTCTCTCAGATTGTTTTCTTGAAAAATTGGACTCATTGTACAAATAAAATCGAAGGAGACCTTTATGCTAAATTCAACGCGGAGACCCCTTTTTTCTCTATCCAATCTACTTAAATTTTGACGAGAATGAAGTTTTTAGCACCCCAATGCGTGTTAACAAATTTGGTCTTTAAGCTCCACCCTAGATCTTAGCAGGCGTTTGGCAATACAAATTAAAAAAAAAAAAATCACTTTTTTTGAAATTTTAGAGTTGGAGTTGTGTTTGGCCATAGTTTTTGTAAAATAGTATTTTTTTTTCGTTGAAATATACTTATTTTGGTTGTGAAAAACTTATTTTTTAAATTCCAAATACAACTTCAAACTATACTTGAAATTTTCATGGCCAAACATCAATTTTTAAAAAAAGTGAAAAAAAATTCTGAAAAAATATGAATAATTCTTATGGCCAAATGGGTCCCATTATATATCGCAGAAAAAGTGCACAAGAGCTGAATATATACACTAGCTAGAGCACAAAATAAGTATGATAATGCTCATAATTTTTGTAAAGGTAGACACGAAACAAGTGATATGCATGATACTTGTTTTTGTTCCTTAGATCTGCATTCAGCTCTCTATGGTTCCAAAATTTCTATAAGTATTTAGGTTTTTGAATTATATGGTTCATAATTTTCAGAGACGCCTCCAGCCCTCCACGATTGTCATTTATTAATTGTCAAGAAAAATCGGTGATTGATTTATGAGACTACAAAGAGCAGTACTACTAATCAACAAAAAGCTATACCCCTCATTTACAACCAAGTGATTAGTTTTTTTTTTTTT